>NC_086061.1:11771931-12103003 GCF_947568885.1 Cydia strobilella
TACAAACATGTTACATACATACTTACATAGGTACTTACTTACTGCTTACTGCTAGCCTTTCTCCGCAGACGTCTTGTCTGGTTGCCCTTGGCATAGGCCTCTCCCATATTCCTCCACGAGTCCCTGTCCAGAGCCTGTCTTCTCCAGAAGGCTCCAGCCACCTGCCTGAACTCGTCTTCCCATCTCATTTTTTGTCTTCCATCATCCCTTTTTCCGTCTCTTGGGTACCATGTTGTGATGTCTTTTGACCATTTTTCTCTTTTGTCTCGGAGCATGTGGCCGGTCCACTTCCATTTTAGTTTTTTCATAGTGTGGTTTGCGTCGATTATTTTTGTTCTCTTTCTAATGTCCTCCAGTTTTATTCTATCTCTAAGTTTTATATTCAACATGCTTCTTTCCATACTATTTTGGCAGACTTGGAGAGCTTTCCTCTCCTTGACAGTTAGGGCCCAAGTTTGAGGCAGGGAAGGATACAAGTGTTAAATACTTTGGACTTAATGTTTGTTGGTATTTGGTTGTTCTTCACTATAGGTACATTGCAAGTTAAATAAAAGCTTGTAAAATGGGAACTTTGACACACACTTGGGTACATTAACACTCTTACCAGCTTCTTGGCGCGTTCAGCGAGCACTCTGAAAGCGAAGTGGTTCAATATAACTCCCGCGGGCAACGCCACGCCCTGCACCCGGTACAGCTGCAGCGACCCGAGAGGACCTGAAACGGACAGATGACAGTTTCTTTGTTACGTTTCCAACCAAAAGGTACCACATTGTCGCTAGTCAATAAGGTTGCTTTTTTTATATCACGTCGGTGGCAATCAAGCATACGGCCCGCCTGATGGTAAGCAGTTACCGTAGCCTATGCGCCTGCAACACCAGAGATATTACACGCGCGTTGCCGACCCTAACACTCCTCTCCCTCGAGCTCTGGCAACCTTACTCACCGGCAGCATAGAGTAACTTATACTAGAGCGGTACTGTCATAGTAAATTTTGTAACCCCAGTAAATTCACTGCCATCTGTCGACACACTTTAAAACTAAAAATAAATATTTATGAAAATACGATAAAATGTATTTAAATATGGATAAATGATTTTTTTTTATTTGCATTAATTATTTTTATGATTTTGACCCATGTTCTTTCACTGATATGCGTTAAAATTACGAAACGAAACCGTCAACGCCCTCTATACGAGTGTAGGCCAAAACTAGTGGCGCCCTCTGATCGAGAATCAAATTTTCGTGATTTTCGAGGCACGTTTTTTCCTTAGACTGTATCCATCTATTACGGAGTTATATCTATCTTTGCCGGCAGGAACACAACACTATGAGTAGGCTCTAGTGTTATTTGGCTGCGGTTTTCTGTAAGGTGGAGGTACCTCCCCAGTCGGGCTCTGCTCTAGATCTAGAATGACATCCGCTGTCCTGTGCCCTACCACACAAAGCGAGATGTCATTCACAGTGCCCATACCTCTCTTTTGGACGTAGTTAAGGACATATCCGGGTCCAAAAAATCAAATTGAACTATTGAAATAGCGCCTTATTGACAACCGACACATTTATTTAGGTTTGCTTACAGGCGCAACACAAAATACCGGCCAAGTGCGAGTCGGAATTTTTTTGACCCACTAGTTTCGGAAATAAAGGGGGTGGGGGGAGAATGGTAATTTTTTGCCTATTTTCTTGAATAACATCTAAACAAATCAAAAATTCAAATTGATCCAAGTTGGTCCTTAATAAATGAATTTATTTATTTAACTGTTTATCATAAAATTATAAAAAAAAATATATTCGGGATTCTAACAATGAGCTCTTTCATTTGATAAAATTCATTTATTTACGTTACATGTCCGTCTTTGGGTCATAAACTTACATATTTGTACCAGATTTTAACTTAATTGGTTTAGTAGTTTCGGAGAAAATATGCTGTGACAGACGGACAGACAGACGCACGAGTGATCCTATAAGGGTTCCGTACCCAAAGGATAAAAACGGGACCCTATTACTAAGACTCCGCTGTCTCTCTGTCTGTCTGTCTGTTCGTCTGTCACCAGGCTGTATCTCATGAACTGTGATAGCTAGTAACAGTTGAAATTTTCACAGATGATGCATTTCTGTTGCCGCTATAACAACAAATACTAAAAACAGAATAAAATTAATATTTAAGTGGGGCTCTCATACAACAAACGCGATTTTTTTGCCGTTTTTGAGCGTAATGGCACGGAACCCTTCGTGCGCGAGTCCGACTCGCACTTGGCCGGTTCATTGTGACATAAATGACAAGTTATAGAAGGAGCACGCTTCAACAGCTCAGTTGGTTACTTGGTTCCGAAAGATCACAAGTTCGAAACTTGCCCGAGGCAGTGAATCATCTTCCTCGCGTTGTCCCGGCATTTTGCCATGGCTCATGGGAGCCTGGGGTCCGCTTGGCAGCTAATCCCAAGAAGCGTAGGCACTAGTTTTTACGAAAGCGACTGCCATCTGACCTTCCAACCCAGAGGGGAAACTAGGCCTTGTTGGGATTAGTCCGGTTTCCTCACGATGTTTTCCTTCACCGAAAAGCGACTGGTAAATAGGTAAATATTTCCATTGGCAGAATATATCCATAAACTGAAATAAATGTCATATAAGAAGGAAAAACTGACCAAAGCCTCCAGTGTCCAGAGCTGGAATCGAACCAGCGTCCCCCGTTTACCGGACAGGTGCCTGAACCGCTCGGCTATCCGGTCACGGTCTGGACACTGGCTTTGGTCATTTTTAGGGTTCCGTACCTTAAAAGGAAAAAACGGAACCCTTATAGGATCACTCGTGCGTCTGTCTGTCCGTCTGTCACAGCCTATTTTCTCAGAAAGTACTGGACCAATTAAGTTGAAATTTGCTATACATATGTAACTTTGTGACCCAAAGACGAACGTGTAACGTAAACAAATGAATTTTAAACACGGGGGCCACTTTTGGGGGGTAAATGTAAAAATTAAAAAATAAAGTTTTTCAAACTATATCGTGTTACATATCACATGAAAGAGCTCATTGTGAGAATCTCAAATATATTTTTTTTATAATTTTAGAATAAACAATTAAGAAGTTATTCAAGAAAATAGGCAAAAAATGACCATTCCCCTTTATCTCCGAAACTACTGGGTCTAAAATTTTGAAAAAAATACACAAAATAGATGTTTACCTATAGAGTACAGGAAAACCTATTAGAAATGTGCAGTCAAGCGTGAGTCGGGCTTAATTACTTAGTTTATGATCCGACCCCTACGGGGTTTTTAAAGACATTTCACTCACGTTTTACATAAAAAAATACATTGTGTAATGTACGGAACCCTTGGAACGCGAGTCCGACTCGCATTTGGCCGGTTTTTTTCCTTCGTATATGACATTTATTTCAGTTTATAGTTTAAATAGTAGTGTGTCTACTTGAAAAAAACACAAATTAAAATATTTTCATAGAAAATAATTTAATTTGTTCTTGATAGAGTGACTATTTCCATTATAAAAAAAATTGTCTCACCCTCAAGCCTGTGTACGGCGGTCACGGCGACGCGGCCAACCTGCGCCGCGTGATTTATGAGCGGCCCCTTCGAGATGTCAACGTGCTTTTCCACCCTGTATAGTGTCACTTTGCCTGTAAAACCAAATTAAGGATTTTCCTTTAATACAGTCGCCATCAGATACACACACTATATACTTTTACAGTACATATGGTGCTACTTTCTCGCACTAGTGCGGAAAAGAGCACTTTTCGTGCATATGTCGAAAGTTTAAAAGGCCATATGTACTGTAAAACGTTGTACGATACACGTGCGAATAGGTAATTCGCAACTCGTGTCGATTTAAAACTTATTTGCCATGATATGTTTTTTTATTTACTCGCACAATGCATAGTAAAACATTGTATGATACAGGTGCGTAAAGATGATTTCCGCACTTGTTGCATAAATAGCTATTACAGTACATATGGTGCTACTTTCTCGCACGAGTGCGTAAAGAACACTTTTCGTGCATATGTCGAAAGTTTAAAGGGCCATATGTACTGTAAAACGTTGTACGACACACGTGCGAATAGGTAATTCGCAAACTCGTGTCGATTTAAAACACTCCCTGCGGTCGTGTTTTAATTTATCGCCACTAGTTTCGGGTTTCCTCTTTTCCGCACTTGTATCGTAAATAACTATTCTGCGAGATATGTCGGTGACCCTAGTTCTATATATGCTTAGATCTTTAAAACTAGGGCAACGGATTTTGACGCGGTTTTTTTAATAGACAGAGTGATTCAAGAAGAAGTTTTATATGTATAATCCTCGTCACCGCGCGCTATGCCAAAGAAATGTCTTCGTCACGAACAAATAACACAGTTTGTAGTGTGGATGGATGCAGAAACAACAAAACAAATAAGAAATATAGTTTTTTCCTCTTTCGACGGATGAGGAAAAGTAAGAAAAATATTTTTTGGTAGTCTGGGCTCCATGCACAATGGACAGATCAATTGTTGGTTGGCAGAGCCTATATCGGACAAAGCAATCAGTGTTTACCACTTTATTGACCTCTCCCTTGAGTAGGGAACTATGAAAGCACCCATGAGGCTGACATGTTCACCTAGAGTGTCCAAAGCCTCTATAAAAACTAGATAAAAAAAAAAGTAGACATTCTCAATATAGGTACTTACACCTACTGTTATTATTTTTACGATAGTTACAAGCTTCTTCTTCTTCTTCGTCGTTCCCTCATGACTGAGGATCGTGACCAAGAACTATATCCCTCCATTTAACGCGATCAAGGGCTATGTGGGCTGCCCTCTGCATGGAACCACATGCTTGTCTAATGGAATCCGACCATCTTGCCGGGGCTCTTCCTCTAGCGCGCTTGCCTTCAACTTGCCCCAGTATGATGTCACGTTCGAGGCTGTGGTGCGGCGATCGCATTATTACAAGCCATTAGTTACAAGCTACGTAGGTACAATTAAATTATTTTAAAGATGTAGGTAATGTTTTTACCGATACATTTATAGCTAGATATCTACCTAAGACACCTAATTATTTGAAAGAAGCGTCGGCAACCCTAGCGTTGTGTCGGCGCGCGCGGTGCGGGGAGCGGCGCGTTGAAGGTCACTCCATTGTATTTTTGTGTAGGTATCAAAACGGTAGGTATTTGCGTTTTCTTTGAGAGATCTGTATCTGTTCGTAAGAACTATTATATAATCTGTGACCTTACCATTAGCCTTCGCTATGCTCGGTATCTGCTTCACCTTATACTCGTTTTCCACGAACATCTCCAACGCCAGCTCTTCAGACACCTCCAGCCTCTCTATAGGATCTCCACGACGACAGAACGACACGTACTCCGCTGTTAATGTGTGGAGCTCTTGAGGGGTGGGCTGCCAAGAGGGGAGGGAGAGGGCTACGTCGTATATGAACGAACCCGAGCGGACTGGAAAAAAGAGTGTACTTATAATTTTATTTACAATTTATGAGGGACATTTGTGTCGTTTTCAATCAAAAGGTACCACATTGTCACTTGCCATAAGGACAAGTGACAATGTGGCACAGACCGACAGGACAGGTTATTCGTATAAAGATACAATCCAATTTCGTCCTTATGGTAAGCGACAATGTGGTACCTTTTGATTGAAAACGTCACATTTTATTAAAAGTTAGGGTAATTCGTCAATTACTGGCCACTTTTTAATAACTAGCCAGGTTTCGTACTTTTTAGTATTTGCTGTTATAGCGGCAACAGAAATACATCATCTGTGAAAATTTCAACTCTCTAGCTATCACGGTTCATGAGACACAGACTGGTGACAGACAGACGGACAGTGGAGTCTCAGTAATAGGGTCCCGCCGGGGTGGCTCGTATACTCACTGACGGGCCCCGGGAAGCTGTGTCTTCACCTCAACTTTGTCCTTGAAGGCGCGCGTGGCCAGTGGCCACATCCCCTAGCAGGATGGAACAGAGCGCCTTGTATTGTATACTCACTGTCGGGCCCCGGGAAGCTGTGTAGCTTCACCTCAACTTTGTCCTTGAAGGCGCGCGTGGCCAGTGGCCACATCCCCTAGCAGGAAGGAACAGAGCGCCTTGTATTGTATACTCACTGTCGGGCCCCGGGAAGCTGTGTAGCTTCACCTCAACTTTGTCCTTGAAGGCGCGCGTGGCCAGTGGCCACATCCCCTAGCAGGAAGGAACAGAGCGCCTTGTATTGTATACTCACTGTCGGGCCCCGGGAAGCTGTGTAGCTTCACCTCAACTTTGTCCTTGAAAGCGCGCGTGGCCACAGCCCCTAGTAGGAACGAGCAGCTACGCCAGAACGCCTTGTTCACTTGCTGAGGCTCTGCGCTGTTGTATGTCTGGAACTGAGAAGAGAATCTACACTTAAAGAAACCCAGACAAATGCGCCATGTTTCCGCACATTTATTAACGTTGTTAGGGCTTCCTCAAAAGCAAAGAACCGGCCAAGTGCGAGTCGGACTCGCGCACTAAGGGTTCCGTACCATTACGCAAAAAGCCGGCAAAAAAATCACGTTGTATGGGAGCCAGTTGTTGACAGTTGCAATTTTCACAGATGATGTATTTCTGTTGCCACTATAACATCAAATACTAAAAACAGAATAAAATAAATATTTAAGTGGGGCTTCCATACAACGAACGTGATTTTTTCCGGTTGTCCGGTTTTTACCCGTTGGGTACGGCACTCTAAAAGTACTTACTTCAAGTGTGCAGTTCTCTGTTAGAGGTCTGTGCATGTCCCAGTTTACGGCTCCGTCGATAAGTGCCAACGCGCTGCTTTCTGCGTGCCATTCACTGAGATCTGCAACAAATCCATGACAATATTATAAATGTCTTCTTCTTGCTCGTGTAAAGGGATCAAACTTCTTAAAACTAATTTTTTTTCTGACAATGTTTTGCCACTTCTAGCCCTCGGGGTGTGGCCCTCAGGAGATCTTCCTCAGTGCACATCGTCGAGCACAGAGAACACTGTCTAATTTGTATTGTTGTTTGGGTTACTCCACACTCGCAGAATGTATCACCTTGGTTACTGATTACATACTGCCCACTTTTCCTTTCCCCCTGGAGGCAGGTGTTCCGCAGCTGGTATTCGTAACGATGTCTCGCTGAGTTGCAAGTTCCATGATTTGAGGCGAGCCTCTTGGGGATATTATAAATGTAAAAACATGTTACAAAAAAATGTCACACACAAATAGTCAGGTCCACACAAAGCGAGTATACGCGCGAGGCAATTTCCTCGCGCACAAAATGGCCAGTGTAGACGTGCCTCGGCCGAGGCGCGGGTGTTGTATCGACATTTTTAGACGTGCCTCGCGCGCGCCGCTTTGGCCGAGGCACGTCTACACTGGCCGTTTCTGTGCGCGAGGAAATTGCCTAATGAGCTGGGTCCACACAGAGCGAGCATACACGCTAGAGAGTTTGTTTAACCGATTGACTGAGAGTGGAGCGCTCTCTGTAGTGACCCAGCAGGCACAAGCCTACTAGGCTTGTGTAGTACATGTACTAAAATCAAAAAGACACGATTCCCTCCACTGTACTAGACCGAACTATTCCCTAATGATTCTGCTCTTAGAACGTTTTAGTACACTACACGCGAACGAAACAAAATGGGAGCAAGGACCGAGGAGTGACAATGACAGCAAAGTGATCCGAGTGATCCGTCTCATCCGACCGAACTAAAACTAAACGTCGACTCTCTCGGTGTACTACTGTACTAAAAGACCAAACTAGTACAGGTGTGAGATTGTACTAGTTGGGAGCGATCTTTTCAGTGAACAAGCATGCACAACTCTAAAGCCTACTAATAACCTCTAAGATTCTTTGTTGCAATTGTTACAAAATACTTACGTTTCGCACAATCATGAGGAGTCGAAATGTCTCTATTCATAATCAGAGTACAATCTTTGGGAACACCCTTGTAATTTACTTCAATCTTCTCAATACGGCCCACATTCTCCAACTGACGCTTCTTTTCCAGCGAGAAAAGGTGATGACGACGCTCAATCGCCTCTTGTGTACTTAAATATCCTGAAAATATTATTATTTTATTATTTGGAGCCTTGTGTCCCACTGCTGGGCAAAGGCCTCCCCTAATTTCTACACAGATCTCTTTCCAATGCAGAAAATAATAAATATTAGTGAGTGTAACCGTACTGATCTAAATATTTTTAGAAAATAAGTGAACTAAGTGGAGTAAAATATAAAAAGTTTTAAGTTCTATGAGAAATTTACGGTACCATCTCCACTTACTTGATAGTGAAAATGTGTTACTGCATTTATTTTGTAGTATATTTCGCGATAAATGCGTCAAGTGGCGTTTCATTTTTATGCTTTCAATTTATTTATAAATAAAGCTAATGAAGAAGTTACAATGTTTTCAGGTTATATTTTTTAGGTTAAGTTTCCTTTTTAATGACGTTTGAGACAATACAAGTTTGAGTTTTAGTTATAGAAATTGAAATGTGTAAGCAAGAGCAGCGGCTTTTCACTCGACTCAAACAGAGACTCTGTCATAGTGGTGTCAAACAAAACCGGTAAATATCGCAATTCCGTCCTCGAATCGAGCACCAATCGTAAAGAGTTTTAATCGATTCAATATGGGATTGTACAGTCACCTGCAATAATATGTGACACAACGAAGACCGCAAAGCAAAACTATGTGGCCGCGAATGCGAGTGTGGAGTCAATTTCGATTATTAGCGAACTAGACCCCACACTCGCGTTCGCCGATTTGCGTACGAGTGTGGAGGAAGCTTAAGATCGTCAGATATTTTTTGCGGCCTTCGTTGTGTAAAGGGCCCTCCCCACTCATGCGTGAATCACGGCGCGAAGCCGCGTAGTCTGGAGCGGCTTAACATATTATTGCTGGTGACGTACTACTCTTTGGATTGTATCGTATCTCAATTATATGAATTATGAAGAAAATTATAGGTAATAAATGTAATTTGTTTAGGAGTACCCGTAGTATCGCTCCACACCAAGGTCACGGAGCGTCGCACCCGTAATTGAGAGCGAGAAAGAGATATATACTACTCTTTGTGTGCGACGCACCAAGTTAGGCAAGGTCGCGGTGCGGTGCGGTAGTGTGTTACGATTTTACAGCTTTTACTTCTACTTTACCATAAGCGCGCTCCAGACGACTGCTGATTAGCGAACTAGACTCCACACTCACGTTCGCGGCTTCGCGCCGCGATTCGCACACGAGTGTGGAGGGCCCTATAGACATAGTCTATTTGTATATACAAGTAGTTACACACTCCTTGCACACTCCATAATTTGAGGTTAAGTTAGCTTATTAATCAAAAACCACGAAACGAAACTAACGAAAGCAAAGCATGGTTTATTTTGTTTTATGTTGGTACTTTTGATACTAATTCGTAGCAACATCACTAGAGTGATCAGAATTTTAACTTTCTGTTAATTAAATTTTTTGTTTCTTATAGACATTCGCGTCGGAGTTTGTCAGACGGAGGGACTTGTGAGGATTGGCGAGTACATACAAACAACGTAGTCAACGTAGCAGTTGCAGTAATGGAAGTGATGTATGCGTGTCGCTGCTGCCTGCGGCGTGCTCCGAGCAAGGACCTGACGACGCCGTACACACATCTCGGTATAACGGAGATATATGCCGACATGATAAAAGGGTGCTTTGACATAAATGTAAGTTCATCTTTCTTGTCAGAACGATAAACTTATGAAAGAAAGCTATTTAGTTGGGATACTTGGGATCCATGACAAGGTATATATTATTATTATTTATTTAGCAGGCAGGACGGTCCTGCCAGGACCGGAGATGGTCCCTGCCAGGTGTAAAGACTTGCAGTGCAGCACTTTTGTGCTGAGATAGGAACTAAGGTCATGATTAGTAAGGCTATTGATTAGTATGTTGGATGGACTGGATAATGGGCTATGGGAGGAGACTAGCGGACACCTGCCGTGACAATCAGTCTCAGAATTGTAAAAGGCCGGTGTTGACTCGCCAACTCATTGAGTGGGCCCCGGAATGGCCGCACGCACAGTGCGACAACAGGGCAACACTCTGGAGTGGCTGTGAGTTTGTCGAAAGGTGACTCTGCGGCAGCCAGATCCCGTTCCATTCAGCAGGCTGCCTGCGTTGTGACATTTTACACTTCCAACCTGAAGCATAGGTTCCTTCAGCTCTACTTAGCTAGCTTAATCTCTACTCGCACGCGACAAACGCATTATTATTAGAAATAGTGTTAGGACTGCATGTTCTTTACTTGAATGCTAGCAAATGTGTGCGATTGATTATTTAACATGCAGCTGGTGGTGGGCGGCTCGGGCTCGTGCGGCATCTGCACTATGTGTGTGTGCCGCCTGCGAGACGCGAGCAACTTTAAGCTGCAAGTGCAGCGCAGCCAGGCGGAGCTGCAGGCGCTCACGCAGGAAGAGAACATCAAAGGTAGGGAAACACCACAGCACCACACATCAAACAGGTAGTGAATATTAGTATTCTGTTTAAGCTCTAATACAGAAGTCCATTGAATCTATTAAATCGTCGCGTCCCTGATTGATGCGCCGTGCGCGCGGGAGCACTAACAGGCTCGTGAGCGCGGTCGCAGGGGCCAATGACAGCCCGATATTTGGCTGGGCGAAATCTCACGCGCCGCATGCCCATTACAAAACGAAACGCACAGAATGTAACATTTTCGTATTAATTTAATCACAGAAACAAATATACCATAGAAGACGCAAATGCATCTTCTTCGCGTGTCCGAACCCCGACCAAGCGTCGAGGTTTACCGTCGCTCTTTACAGTCCACGCCGCCGGTTGTTGCAGCCGGACGTCCGTGAAAACTTGAAAAATGCTTCGTTGTATGATGATAATTAATTGCAACAGCCCAAAAATTGCGAGCACCCAAAGGCAAGAACATATTTCCTATCACAGAAGTAATTTTAAAATTATATTATGCTTAAATTTTGTATGAAAAAGTCGGCACGCTTGGTTTTTTTTTATTTTTATAAACTGATCGGCGATTGGCCCTAGTCACACCTGATGGAAAGTGAAGACAGGGCCTAAGATGGAGCTCACCGGTTCAGTAACAGCCTATTCACTCTTGTTTTAAAGAGACCGAGGTCATATTGATCAGGGAATACAGATGGCGGGAGCGCATTCCATTCCTTAGCCGTCCGTACCAAAAAGGTGGAGGCAAAACGTACAAATCGTGGTATTTGCGTCATCTAGCGTATATATTAAATCTGTGATTTTAATTGTGTAATTATTGAGAATGTATGAACTATTCATAAATATTTAATTTATTTTGTTTTACCTTGTTATATTGAATTTGTTTTGTAATGCATTTAATATTAAGTTTACTAATGGATAACTTGTCCGAGTTAAAAGCTTTAACTTTTTTATTAAATAACAACATGAGGCTGACATGTTCACCTAGTGTCCAAAGCCTCAATAAAAACAAGATTTAAAAAAAAAACAATGTAACAATCACACTTTAAACTACAATGATGCATGGTGACGCCATACACACTCCTGCTAACTCTGCGTCCGTAAGCGAACACTCGCGAACGCGAAGCGAAGCGGCGCGGCGGGCCCACGGCGTTCGCGTTCGCAACGAGATCGTCCACGTAGGACACTCCTATACATGAATCTAGTATAACTGGATCGGTCATGAGGGGCGGGGGGAAATGACCGAACGTGATAGCCTTATGTATCTTTCAGTAGGAGTAGCAGAGAAAGCGCTGTTATTGTTTGTCCTTGTCACAGTCTCACATTTTTTTATTCCCCACCGTAAATTTAGTTTGGTTTATGGTGGACTACAAATCTTCTCGACCAATCATATTGTCGCATTGCGTATGTTTTGTCCCTCACGGGCGCACGCGTGTAGCTGATCTATGTAATGCATAGACATAGTATAGCAGTTATAGACATGAAACCGAGGGACCAGGGGTAAGAGAAAGACATATTCATCATGTATTGACAGGTTAATGTATGGCAGCATAATCCTTTTTCTCTTTCACTTATAAATTTCGGTATTTCGCCATCGCCTCCTACCTATGCTGCCATAACCCGACCATGAAAAAAAACCCGGTCGGTGATAAGGACAAAGCATGGCACTATTTTCTCTTTCCTCTTATAGGAATCGCAATAAGATTATTTTTCTCTATCAAAGAGTGTCAGGCCCTTGTATGTAATGCTAGGTCTATGCTCCTATAGTTATCAATGATTTGATTCCCCCCGCGCCCCGCCGCTTCACGTTCGCATGTTGTTCGCCTACGTAGTACGCTGCGTAAGGGTTGACTGCACACATAGAGTAACTTATACTAGAGCGGTACTGTACTGTCATAGTGAATTTTGTAACCACAGTAAATTCACTGCCATCTGTCGACACACTTTAAAACTAAAAATGAAGATTTATAAAAATACGATAAAATGTATTTAAATATGGATAAATGATTTTTTTTATTTGCATTAATTATTTTTATGATTTTGACCCATGTTCTTTCACTGATATGCGTTAAAATTATCTATACGGCAGTAGGCCAAAGCTAGTAGCACCCTCTGATCGAGAATCAAATTTTCTTGATTTACGAGGCACGTTTTTTCCTTAGACTGTATCCATCTATTACGGAGTTATATCTATCTTTGCTGCACATTATCCTGTCAGATATATGAAGTGTTATTGGAATTCATTAAAATATCTGTTAGAGCATAAATTTAACAGGAAAATATGTGATTTGTGTTGTGTTTGTTTGCTCTAGAGGAAGAATCTGCAGTTGAGCCAGAGAATCCTGAAATACAGGAGGAAGATGGGACCAGTGAGCCTGTGTCAGGTGAGTGCTGCAATGAAAATGAAATGAAAAATGTGACAATAAAAATGAAAAATGTTTATATCTGTTAAAACATACAGGTTATTTTACAATGGTAAAGATCTCCTAGTAGGTATACAATACCTGTGGCAGTGATAATAATGAGTAATAATCATAGAGTAACTTATACTAGAGCGGTACTGTCATAGTAAATTTTGTAACCCCAGTAAATTCACTGCCATCTGTCGACACACTTTAAAACTAAAAATGAAGATTTATAAAAATACGATAAAATGTATTTAAATATGGATAAATGTTTTTTTTTATTTGCATTAATTATTTTTATGATTTTGACCCATGTTCTTTCACTGATATGCGTTAAAATTATCTATACGGCAGTAGGCCAAAGCTAGTAGCACCCTCTGATCGAGAATCAAATTTTCTTGATTTTCGAGGCACGTTTTTTCCTTAGACTGTATCCATCTATTACGGAGTTATATCTATCTTTGCTGCATATTATCCTGTCAGATATATGAAGTGTTATTGGAATTCATTAAAATATCTGTTAGAGCATAAATTTAACAGGAAAATATGTGATTTGTGTTGTGTTTGTTTGCTCTAGAGGAAGAATCTGCAGTTGAGCCAGAGAATCCTGAAATACAGGAGGAAGATGGGACCAGTGAGCCTGTATCAGGTGAGTGCTGCAATGAAAATGAAATGAAAAATGTTTATATCTGTTAAAACATACAGGTTATTTTACAATGGTAAAGATCTCCTAGTAGGTATACAATACCTGTGGCAGTGATAATAATGAGTAATAATACAGTATCGGGTACTCTTGGTACTTCGTTTTAACAACTGGTGTAGAAAATGTGATGATGTGTGATTGTGTGAGCAGCGGGCTGAATATACATTTAAAACATCTGCATAAATAATGTGAATATTGTCATTGGACTGGTCACCCAGTGAAGTTACTTGTGTTGTTGTTGTTGTCCTATGGCACCCCAGAGGTGCTAAGGGCCTTCACAAGCTCGCGCCACTCCTTCCTATCTTCAGCGACCCTTCTGGCCTCACTCCAGCTCAACCCGACCGCTCGTAGCTCACTCATGACGGACCGCTGCCAAGAGTGTACAGGGCGCCCGGAGCCACGGCTTCCGTCCGGCGGTTTCCAACCGAAAGCGACGGTTGCGTTATTCGTTTCCCCTCTTCGAATAGTATGTCCTATCCATCTCCATTTCCGTGTCGCGATTTCTTCGCCAATGGGTGTTTGCCGGCATATACTCCATAGGTCTTCATTTCGAATAGTTTTTGGCCAGAAAACGCGAAGTATCGACCTGAGGGACTTGTTGACGAAGACTTGAAGTTTATTCGTTAGGCCCTTCGTCACTCTCCACGTTTCGCAGCCAAAAAGCAACACTGATTTCACAAGGGATTCGAAGAGGGAAAGTTTAACACGTCGCGTGAGCACATTTGACTCCCAGACAGCCTTTAACTGAGCGAACGCAGCCTTCGCCTTCTTTATCCTGTTGTCGATGTCTTCATCCGCTCCACCTTTGCAGGATAAGACGCTCCCTAGGTACACAAACTTGGACACCGAGTCTAGGCTTTCGCCCCCCAGTGAAAGCGGATCCGTTGTACTTGAGTCCACTCGCATGCTGACTGTCTTGCGTCTGTTGATTCGCAGGCCCATTCTATCAGCCTCTTCTTTAAGACCTTCAAGTTTAGCTTCTAGATAAGCAAGAGTAGGCGAAATCAACACGATGTCGTCCGCGTAGTCTAAGTCCTCCAACACGTTCGTGTCCCAAGGTATACCTCTCGGTGTCGATACCACATTACGCATGACGTCATCCAGGAGAATCACAAATAAAAGCGGCGATAGGAGGCACCCTTGCCTTACTCCGGCTGAAATCTGAATCGGAGCTCCAAGCTCCTTCTCATGGACCACCCTGCATGCGCCACCTTCGTATAAGGAGCGTATTATACGGACGATACAGGTAGGAATACCCCTCCTACTTAGGCTTGACCACAACGCGCTCCACTTCACAGTGTCGAAGGCCTTTTCGAAGTCGACGAAGGCCAAAAACAGTTCCGATTGCCATTCGACACACTGCTCTATAAGGATACGTAGGGTGTTGGTGTGGTCAGTGCAGGAGCGACCTGGGCGAAATCCCGCCTGTTCCTCGCGCAGGGTGTCAGCTACTTTTGGTGCGATGCGATTAAGCAGAACCTTTGCCAAGACTTTGGCAGCAGCTGGAAGCAGCGTGATGCCGCGCCAGTTATCGCACCGCGATAGATCACCCTTCTTTGGGACTTTCACCAGGAGTCCTTGCTTCCACTCGGCGGGTACTTGTCCAGCTTCCCATATACGGGTTATTAGGGGATACAGTAGCGTTGAAGATGTGGCGATATCAGCCTTCAGCATATCGACATGCACATTATCGATTCCTGGCGACTTTCCCGGCTTCATGGATTTCAGAGCCGTGACTACCTCATCAAATAATGGCGGCATAGTTGGAATATCCAGCTTCCAGGCAGGTTCACTAGAGGTGCTGCCTTCCGGGTCCGGTGCCTGGGACTGGTCTAATATCTGAGTAAAATGCTCCGTCCATCGTTGCAGCTGTTCGCTCGCTGTACATAGCAGGCTACCGTCGCTTGCCTTCAGCGGTTTCCTGGTTGCACGAGCACCACGTCCACTGAGCGAGCGCGTGATGGCGTACAACTCGCGCATGTTCTTGCGGTTAGCGGCGGTGTTAGCGCGGTCTGCCAGCTCGTCCGCGGCTCTCCGGCGGTCTCGCCGCGCGATTCTCTTTATCAGAGAGCGAAAAGTGCCGTACTCTTCCTTCAAGCGGGCCGTCTGAGGCTCTACAGAGGACAGTAATTGGGTCTTGATGTTATGCCTAGCTTCAATAGCGTGCCACAGCTCCTGCGACATCCAGACCTTCCTCCTTGGGTTAGCATACCCCCAGCACCTTATCGCCGGCGTTTGTAAAGGCAGTGCGAATGCGGGTCCAGGTCTCCTCCATCTGCTCGTCCTCGAGTTCCCCCAGAAGCTCGTACTGATTCCGAAGACATAGGCGGAAGTTTTCACGATACTCGGGGTCCCGGAGTTTCTGCACATCAAATCTTTTGGACGACTTCTCAGATTTGCGATGGGGGATTGCCAACTTAAGTCGTACTTCCGCCAGAACCAGGTGGTGATCACTATCCACGTCGGCGCCACGTCGATTCCGCACATCAAGTAACGAGGACCTCCAGGAACGGCTGATCGCAATGTGATCAATTTGATTGCGTGTTACGCCATCTGGAGAGATCCACGTTACCTTGTGGCACTCCTTGTGCCGGAAGAGAGTTCCGCCTACTACCAGGTTTCGCGCAGAGCATAGGTCGCCGAAGAGTTCTCGGCGGTTCAAGTTACTTGTAATTTATGGATATTACTTATTAGTATAACATGGAACCTTTTGTAAAATCACCACACTTTATAAAACAAAGTCCCCCGCCCCGTGTCTGTTTGTATGTTCGCGATAAACTCAAAAACTACTGGACGTATATAAATGCGGTTTTTTCTTGAGGAAGGTTTAGGTGTAGAATCTGTAAACCCGTGCGAAGCCGGGTCGGGTCGCTAGTGTTTAATATATCATTTCTGTAAGTACAGTAAAAAATGTGAAAATGAAATGAATAGGGATGATGACACATGTCGAATTTTATAACAAAATCTAGTAACATAGATAGCAAATGAGCAATTTATCACAATAATGTAGATATTAAAATAATATGGAAATAATACAAAAATACAGGACTTGAAAGTTTCAAACTAAGTAATTTTTCAACTTTCAAAAAGTAAAAAAGTAGGGTACCATTCGATATAAGGAACATTTTATCCAAAAAAATATTGTACAGCAACTATATACATAAACGCAATATTTCAGCGACAAAAACGCAATTTTCTTATTTTGTCCATACATTCAAAATGGGCTCTCGGTGAACTTGACGTCACGTTCACTTATCGTTTTGTTAGCAGCGTTTCGCGAGTGAAGTACGACTGTCTGGCTTTGACTATCATTTCTGACTTTTGTATTGCTTTAATGCAATGGCTCACATATAGACATTTGATCCTAAAAATAAACCTGATTGATTGATACCATTAATAAAAATTTGTCATCTATCCTATTGCCAACGGAGTGCCTTGATAACAAGCGTACTAAAAAATCTTTTTTAATACAGTTGCTCAAAAAGTGCTACTTTACGTAGCTGTTTAGCGTGCGGAAAGTTGGTTTTCGCGATCTAGTGCTAATATTAGTTTCCTTTAAACGTCGTAATCAACATAAAAACCTACTGTTAATGTAAGAATACGAAAAATATACATATTTCATATTTTATTCTCTTCATCATTATAACACGACTATTTTTTTAATATTGAATATTGAAAAATCGTTCTTAATAAGTTGTCTGAATGGAACGGAACGCCTGTCAAAGAAGAGGCGTTTTTTCTTTCTGCTTTAAGTTTCCAAAGGCAACATTCGATATTGTTTTTATAAATGTACGATACACAAATAATCGTAATTAACGATATTTGGGTATAATATTGTCTTCGGTTACCGCGATAGTTACTCATGAAATAAAACTATGAAAACTGATTATATCGCGTATATTGAATTTATAATACATCCCGACGTTTCGAACTCTTTACAGCGTTCGTGGTCAACGGGTGACTGAGGAAAAATTACAAAATGCAAAAATACCCACATACTAAAATAATGAACAATCATAGACTACAAACTTTAAGGCTGGTTGTACATGCAAAATCGGTTCATAAGGCTAGTTATACACTATAATTATTTTTCAAGTAAAGATATATATATATACGCGATAAAAATAAACTATGCCGGCTCCAACCCTACACCACGGACCCGAGAAGATTTAATTCCCTCCTAAATTGTAGGAGGGTATCCCAATATGGGACCGGCAACAAACTCGGCGGGATACATCTTTTCAAAACATCAGAATGTCCAGCATCATCCAACACTACGGTCTCACAGTCTATGTCTCGCTTGCTCCTTTATCAGGTGGACTACAGGATCCCAAGCTGGTGGTAGAGAAAAGCCATTTTCCCTATTAAAGTTTGGATATTTCTTAATCTCAATGGCCTCGCGCAGCATTCTGGGTATGTAACGCTTCTCCTTGGCAAGAACCAGAGGCTTATCAAACTTGATTGAGTGATTGGCTTTATCCATGACATGCTCACAGACAGCAGACCTAGGTCGACGGTGCTTGACATCAGCTATGTGTTCCTTCACCCGAGTGGAAATGCTCCGTTTCGTCTGCCCGACATATGATAGGCCACACTCACAGTCCAGCCTGTACACTCCTGCAGTCTGTAGAGGGGTATTGCATTTTACAGGCCTCAGGAATTGTGACATCTTCTTCATTGGCTTGAAATATGTTTTTATAGAAGCACGCTTCAAGATGTGGCTGATCCTGTCCGTGACCCCCCTGACAAAAGGCAGAATGGCAGGCCTGCGCTCGACTGTGGGGATCTTAAGAGCCCGGTTACGATTTTAGTCGCAAAAATGTAATGTTGATAGATTTCTTCTGTGAAATTGTACACCTTTTGTTACCTAATTGAAATAACAAGTACTGGTTTCTATTAGCACGACTTCTTATCTCTAGGTTTATCAGATCATTTTTTTGAAAAAAGGCTTACTAAATTAGTAATGAATTTTTTTCTGATGGACGTTTAGGTAAACGCGTGTAAAGCACTGACTTTGATGCTCTTATTTGTAAATTTCGTAAAGTTTGGACTGCTAAAAATTGTAAATTTGTATTACACATATTCTGTACTCTAGGTTTATCAGATTACATTGTTGTTATATGACTTAGAGTTCGAGGAAATGAAAGTTAAACGAATTCAATTTTCTCCAGAAATGACCTCAAAACAAGTGACAATTTCTCCGAAAATCTACTTATTTTCGACGTAGATTGCATACTCAAATAATCTGCAATGTTTACTTAAACTGTTGCTGTACTTAATTTTATTTAAATTGCAACTTTTATTTTCTGACGATTTTTTAAAAACTTCCCCTTTTACTGGGATAACATCGGTGACACGCGCTCGCGGCCTCAGTCCCGCGCGGGAGCTGGTAGAGGCAGGACGTTTGTTGATCGGCTCCGCACGTTGCATCGACGACGACGAAGTTATTTATAATTGTGTGCGTCGCTCGCCGTGTAAAAAGTTATATTTGTTTGCGTGTTTGGCTGTACTGTGTGCGTGTAAACTGCGACCAGAAACTTTAATCCTTGGGTTGTAAGTACTTGTTTATTAACCGCCTTCAAAAAAAAGGAGGTTCTCAGTTTGACCCGTATGTTTGTATGTATATGTATGTATGTATGTTTGTTCGCGATTACCTCGCATTTGGCTGAACCGATTTTGATGCGGTTTTAAAAAAAGTGTTTGTTACATTCTGGAGAAGGTTTTAGTATACATAGAGCTGAGCTGATGCTGAACCCTGGCTGTACCTAGTGGAACGCAGGTTTAGTGCAACATAGGCACACGCTGTTTTGGTCTGTCTTGATGAGCAATTACGAGAGCAGTACCCAAGATGGAGCTGATGCTGAACCCTGGCTGTACCTAGTGGAAATCAGGTTTCGTGCAACATAGGCACACGCTGTTTTGGTCTTCCGACACGTCTTGATGAGCACTTCGGAGAGCAGTACCCAAGATAGAGCTGATGCTGAACCCTGGCTGTACCTAATGGAACGCAGGTTTGGTGCAACATAGGCACACGCTGTTTTGGTCTTCCGACACGTCTTGATGAGCAATTAGGAGAGCAGTACCCAAGATGGAGCTGATGCTGAACCCTGGCTGTACCTAGTGGAAATCAGGTTTCGTGCAACATAGGCACACGCTGTTTTGGTTATTCGACACGTCTTGATGAGCAATTAGGAGAGCAGTACCCAAGATGGAGCTGATGCTGAACCCTGGCTGTACCTAATGGAACGCAGGTTTGGTGCAACATAGGCACACGTTGTTTTGGTCTTCCGACACGTCTTGATGAGCAATTAGGAGAGCAGTACCCAAGATGGAGCTGATGCTGAACCCTGGCTGTACCTAGTGGAAATCAGGTTTCGTGCAACATAGGCACACGCTGTTTTGGTTATTCGACACGTCTTGATGAGCAATTAGGAGAGCAGTACCCAAGATGGAGCTGATGCTGAACCCTGGCTGTACCTAGTGGAACGCAGGTTTGGTGCAACATAGGCACACGCTGTTTTGGTCTTCCGACACGTCTTGATGAGCAATTAGGAGAGCAGTACCCAAGATGGAGCTGATGCTGAACCCTGGCTGTACCTAGTGGAACTCAGGTTTCGTGCAACATAGGCACACGCTGTTTTGGTCTTCCGACACGTCTTGATGAGCAATTAGGAGAGCAGTACCCAAGATGGAGCTGATGCTGAACCCTGGCTGTACCTAGTGGAACTCAGGTTTCGTGCAACATAGGCACACGCTGTTTTGGTACTCCGACACGTCTTGATGAACACTTGGGAGAGCAGTACCCAAGATAGAGCTGATGCTGAACCCTGGCTGTACCTAGTGGAACTCAGGTTTAGTGCAATATAGGCATACGCTGTTTTGGTCTTCTGACACGTCTTGATGAGCAAATGGGAGAGCAGTACCCAAGATAGAGCTGATGATGAACCCTGGCTGTACCTAGTGGAACTCAGGTTTCGTGCAACATAGGCACACGCTGTTTTGGTCTTCCGACACGTCTTGATGAGCAATTAGGAGAGCAGTACCCAAGATGGAGCTGATGCTGAACCCTGGCTGTACCTAGTGGAACTCAGGTTTCGTGCAACATAGGCACACGCTGTTTTGGTCTTCCGACACGTCTTGATGAGCAATTAGGAGAGCAGTACCCAAGATGGAGCTGATGCTGAACCCTGGCTGTACTTAGTGGAACTCAGGTTTTTATTGTTATCAGAACTTCTACCCCCTTTTAACCCCCAGTACCTACTGCATGTTAAACGTGTGGTAGCTCTGGTCAGGTGCCTGCTTCATCTGGCAGCCCTCCAGGTGTTCCAGGTCTTGAAGAACTTAACCTGCCTACAGCATACTCTACCAACTTCAGATTAAAAGAGTTTTACCCCTGATCCGATGCGTCCAGCAGCACTCCAGGTGTTCCAGGTTTTGAGCTGTCTCCGTCATACACTACCCACAACACGTTGAGCGAGTGTTGCCCTTGACCCTTTGCACTCAGCAGCACTCCAGGTGTTTCAGATCTGGAGCTTTCCCCATCATACACTACCAGCGGCACGTTGAGCGAGTGTTACCCGTTACCCCTGACCCTTTGTACCCAGCAGCACTCCAGGTGTTCCAGGTCTGGAGCTTTCCCTATCATACACTACCAGCAGCACGTTGAGCGAGTGTTACCCCTGACTCTTTGCACCCAGAAGCACTCCAGGTGTTCCAGGTCTTGAGCTGTATCCATCGTACACTACACACTACCAGCGGCATGTTGAGCGAGTGTTACCCCTGACCCTTTGCACCCAGCAGCACTTCAGGTGTTCCAGGTCTTGAGTTTTCCCCATCATACTCTACCAGCGGCACGTAGAGCGAGTGTTACCCCTGACCCTTTGCACCCAGAAGCACTCCAGGTGTTCCAGGTCTTGAGCAATATTCAACCAACAACACGTTGAGCGAGTGTTAGAAGAGTGGAGAAGAGAAGAGGATGACTGGAAATAAAAATTATTATACACCCTTCCCAACGATTAAGACTATCTCCATAATATCAAATTCCATCCAAATCTCAAACTATGTCCATACCTCATTTCATCTTAATCGGTTCAGCGTTTATTGATTCCCCATACAAATTTCCACCCCCTTAAAGGGTGAGTTCTTGAATAAAAAGTATTCTATGTCCTTCCCCGGGATTCAAACTATCTGTATACCAAATTTCAACAAAAGGCTAGTTTCCCCTCTGGGTTGGAACGTTGGAAAGTCAGATGGCAGTCGCTTTCGTAAAAACTAGTGCCTACGCCAATTCTTGGGATTAGTTGCCAAGCGGACCCCAGCAGACTTCCATGAGCCGTGGCAAAAAGGCTGGGATAACGCGAGTAAGATGATTATATATATATATAAGATATTGCCTTAGTGCAAATCATTATCATCATGCTATATAATTTGTATGTATTATATGAATACATAGGTAAATTATTAAGAGTAATAAACGATTATATCAAATTTACCGAAAGTTTTATTTTAACCTAATTAAAGTTATAAAGTGACGCATAATGTTGCGAAAGTATCAATATTGTTTAGGCGGTCGCGTTATTTCAAGCAGCGGCCGGCGTTCGGTTACTGTGTAAAAGTCGTATCTTCGCGCGTTTTCAAATCGACTACGGGCTCTTAATGTGGGACCTCTGGTTGACCCGCGGTATCCTGAGCTCGTTTGCCTGGAGCGCGCGCCTGGCATGCTGGAGCTCCGCGGCCAGATGCTGGTCATCACATATCCTCTGGGCTCTCTGAAACAAAGATTTGCCTACTGTAACAAGTTGACTGGGATGGTGATGCGATTTGCCATTTAAGTACCTATCAGTATGAGTAGGTTTCCTATACACAGTGCGACCTAGGGTGTTATCAGGATTTCTTTTTACCAATACATCCAAGAAGGGGAGAGAACAGTCTTTTTCCAACTCCATAGTAAATTTTATTTTGCTATGGATGGAATTTAGGTGATCCAAGAAAGTTGAAACACTACTTTTTGGAAGTATAGTAAAAGTGTCATCTACGTATCTTTTAAATATCTTCGGTCGCACAGGAGCCAATGAGAGTGCCCTCTCCTCGAAGTCCTCCATAAAGATGTCAGCGACTACTGGAGACACCGGAGACCCCATGGCCACGCCGTCGACTTGAAGGTAGAATTCACCATTCCATAGCAAGTAGCCAGATGTAAGGCAATGTTCCAACAGCTTAGCATATTCCTCTGACATGTTCTGCTCACATAACCTCTTCTTGACAATTTCAATGCAGTCTTGTACCGGTAGGCTTGTAAATAGCGACTGGACGTCAAAACTGACCATGATCTCATCATCAGTCAATGTTAGGTCTTTAATCTCACCGATGAAATGGTAAGAATCCTTTGTATGCGTGCTAGTGTTACCACGTAATGCTGAGAGGGCTCCCGCGAGGTACTGAGCCAATTTATATGTGGGAGCATCTATCTGGCTCACTATGGGACGTAGTGGGGCACTAGGTTTGTGTATTTTTGGCAACCCATACAACTTTGGAGGCACGGGGCAGTCAGGAACTAAACTTGCAACATTCAGATCAAGGCTCTCCGAGTAATCACTAATTAGTTCTTTAGTGGTTTTTAATACTTTCATAGTCGGGTCCGTCTTTACATGTTTGTAGGTTGTAGTATCCTTTACATATTTGTTTCAGAGAGCCCAGAGGATATGTGATGACCAGCATCTGGCCGCGGAGCTCCAGCATGCCAGGCGCGCGCTCCAGGCAAACGAGCTCAGGATACCGCGGGTCAACCAGAGGTCCCACATTAAGATCCCCACAGTCGAGCGCAGGCCTGCCATTCTGCCTTTTGTCAGGGGGGTCACGGACAGGATCAGCCACATCTTGAAGCGTGCTTCTATAAAAACATATTTCAAGCCAATGAAGAAGATGTCACAATTCCTGAGGCCTGTAAAATGCAATACCCCTCTACAGACTGCAGGAGTGTACAGGCTGGACTGTGAGTGTGGCCTATCATATGTCGGGCAGACGAAACGGAGCATTTCCACTCGGGTGAAGGAATACATAGCTGATGTCAAGCACCGTCGACCTAGGTCTGCTGTCTGTGAGCATGTCATGGATAAAGCCAATCACTCAATCAAGTTTGATAAGCCTCTGGTTCTTGCCAAGGAGAAGCGTTACATACCCAGAATGCTGCGCGAGGCCATTGAGATTAAGAAATATCCAAACTTTAATAGGGAAAATGGCTTTTCTCTACCACCAGCTTGGGATCCTGTAGTCCACCTGATAAAGGAGCAAGCGAGACATAGACTGTGAGACCGTAGTGTTGGATGATGCTGGACATTCTGATGTTTTGAAAAGATGTGTCCCGCCGAGTTTGTTGCCGGTCCCATATTGGGATACCCTCCTACAATTTAGGAGGGAATTAAATCTTCTCGGGTCCGTGGTGTAGGGTTGGAGCCAGCATAGTTTATTTTTATCGCGTATATATATATATCTTTACTTGAAAAATAATTATAGTGTATAACTAGCCTTATGAACCGATTTTGCATGTACAACCAGCCTTAAAGTTTGTAGTCTATGATTGTTCATTATTTTAGTATGTGGGTATTTTTGCATTTTGTAATTTTTCCTCAGTCACCCGTTGACCACGAACGCTGTAATGAGTTCGAAACGTCGGGATGTATTATAAATTCAATATACGCGATATAATCCGTTTTCATAGTTTTATTTCACGATATTTGGGTAATAATAGTACAATGTTTTATATTTACAATGTCAATGATGTCACAAAATTAATAATATAAAAGTTTCGAATTCCTTACTTGTTGGTTTTCTTATTTTTTCGCAACTGTATTAAAAAACGTCGTTCGATACACGCGCGGAAATGTCATTCTTCACTCATCCCGAGTCTTGCCACTCGCCTGCGGCTCGTGGCAAGATATCTCGGTACTCGTGAAGTAATGACATACTTTCCGCACTAGCATCGAAATGTACTATTGACGTAACCATTGCAAAAAAGAAATTTCCCTCAGTCCCGGTTACTGCGTGGAACGTGGGGTCTAATATAGTGTTGGTTGCTCTAGATGACATGCTTGGGTTAAACATGGCGGCCGGAGACGGCGCGAGCGACGAGAGGGACCCGCTGCCGAGTGAGTACCTGCTTCATGTACTAGCTAGTAATTAGGTCAAGTGGAAATCGAACTTCAGTTTGTTCAGAAACTGTTTATTACGGCCGTATATGCGCCTGTAGCGGTCGCGTCTATCAAGCAGTTATAACAGCGGTTCCCGATCTTATTCAGTCCGAAACAGAACAGAGAACAGAAAGAAAAAGACATGCTGCGCCGACTCCAAGCGAATGGGATAAGAGCAAGCGAATGATGATGATGGTTGTGTTTGTTGTAGTTCTGTTATTAAAAAATAAATATTTTTATGACAATCCCACACAATGCCTAGTATGTAGTATGTACCGACTATTGATATGGCCGACTAGCCTACTAATCGGCGCTCGTATGGCCGATTAGTCGGCCGACTAGTCGGCCAATTCCATAAATCATTATTTCTCTTTCATTCGGATGGTCAAACAGCAGCTTTGTCTAAGTTCGGAATGTTCGGATGCATTTAAAAAAAAACCGGCCAACTGAGAGTCGGACTCGCGCACGAAGACTTCCGTACCATTACGGAAAAAAACAGCAAAAAAATCACGTTTGTTGTATGGGAGCCCCATTTAAATATTTATATTATTCTGTTTTTAGTATTTGTTGTTATAGCGGCAACAGAAATACATTATCTGTGAAAATTTCAACTGTCTAGCTATCACGGTTCATGAGATACAACCTGGTGACAGACGGACAGCGGAGTCTTAGTAATAGGGTCCCGTTTTTATCCTTTGGATACGGAACCCTAAAAACAATTGTTTTGCTCCTTGCGTCGATTCAGCTTTTTGCGCGCAATTTCAATATTAATATAATTTTTAATATTTTAAGCAATAGAATGAAAATTTTATAAAGGAAATGCATATTTAACATGGTATTACGGCAAAAAAAAATCCAAATAAAAATATTTATAAATTGTATATACAGATGTCAATCACAATGAAAAAATCAACGATGATCAACTCTGGTCAACGTGGGACTCGAACCCACATCCTTGGATTGTCGGTCCAATGCGTTACCAATTGCGCAAAAAAGAAAAAGAAAAAGTATTTCGTTCAAATGCAAACTTCATGTATGAAGCCAATTGCCATTTGAACATTAAAAAAAAAAAGATAAAAGACATTTATTCGTGACGATCACAACACAAGTATGAACAAGGAGTATTTTGAGCAAGATAGACCTTAAGAGACCCGGGTTTTGTGAGGTTGACATCTTAGTAGGTTCTAGCAATATAACTATTAGACGCCTCAAATTAGAGATGGACCGGATATTCGGAATAAATGAGTCGATCTATCTTTGAATGTATTAATTTGAGTAAAATAAGTAAATTTGATAAATATTTGCGATATATTTAGTTTAAGTAGGTATATCCTGTTTTTCTGTAACTAATAATAGGCCGACTAATTTATTTTATTTATTGGAGAAACAACAGAGGTATGCGACAGGATAATAGGTTACATTGTTAGGTACATATATGATTGAGATGACACTTACTTCCTTAAACGCTCTCACTAAAACATACTTAAAATAAACGGACTTAACTAAAAGGTATATTTACATACAAGTTTACCAAGTGTTCCAGACCATGCGTATGTGTACTGTAATTAGGTACTATAATTATAATTAAAGAGAAAAGAAAACAAAAATACCAAAAACTTGGAAATACTGACAACCAATCTAATCAATATATGTAACATTAAGTAGGTACAAGGACAGTAGCGATACTATAGCAATGATGACGACACATTACTGACGAACACTATGTTGGCCGTTGAGAATATTGAGTATTTGATTACGATATTTGGGCTTAGCGACATTGAATATATCGATGGAAGTAAATTCTTTATTGTAAGTGTTACAAATACGACGTAAGGGGGCTCGCAAACCGGCGTTACTAGAGGCGGTGGAAACCGAGAACAAAGCATTAGAGCGCGAGCCGCATCGAGCTGTGACTCTAAACCGTATGAGCTCCAGCACGTCTATACTGTTAAAATGACCTTTGCAGATACTAAAGAGAGTAATTGCGTTACAGCCTTTGCGTCTGGTATCTAATGACTGCAATTTATAATAGCGCAACAGATCAACGTACGGAACACGTTTTCCTGTCAATCGTCTATGTAATGCCAGTAAGAACTTTTTTTGAACCATTTCTATAGCATTTGCATATTTCTTATACAGTGGATTCCAAATTACTGAGTCATATTCTAAGTGTTGTCTAACCAGTGATATATACAGCAGAAGATAACTTGAAGATTTTTAAAAAACCTTTGCAGTTCTCAGAACAAAACCTAGCAGATACGCTCTATGTGCAATTGGAAGTCTAGTTTATCGTCGAATAGGATTCCTAGATCTCGTGCCGTTGACACTTTTTTGATATAATCATTAGCTATTTATATTTCGAGTTGATAACTTTATTTTTATTTTTTGTAAAGGTCATCTATCGCTTATAATCTGTTTAAATTGTTTTGGTAATTTGTGTTCCAGTGTGTTCGGACGGCAGCGCCGCCCGCGCCCGGGATCAGCTCGCGATGGCGTGTACCGTGGTGCTCGAGCGCCTCCGCGCCGACGCGACTGTTCACAGTGGAGGCGAACCATATAGCTGCGAACATTGTGGCAAGCATTTCATGAACAAGTCTAATTTACGAGAACACATTCAATACACTCATTCATTGACCGGACAAAAACCATTTGCTTGTGATTTTTGTAGTTCTACATTTCAAACTGAATTGCTTTTGATAGAACACGAGAAAAGCGAACATGGTGTTACAAATTTTATGTGTGCTGAATGTGAGTATACAACAAGTTTCAAGAAAAGGTTGGAAACTCATTTAAAGAGTCACTCTTCGGAGAATAATTTTAATTGTAGTCACTGTAGTTACACAACTTCGTGTAAAAGTGATTTACATAAACACCAAACAATACACATTGCTGGAAATCCTATTAAGTGTAGCGACTGTGATTTCAAATGCAATGATGAATCAGAACTGCTACGTCATCAAAAGACGCACTACCGCAAGCACCAGATAAATATTACTAGAAAAAAACCTTACAAATATAGTCATTGCGATTACAAGTGCAGTGCTAGTTCTATGTTACGAAGACACAACAAGGCCCACACTGGCGAGAAGCCTTTTCAGTGTAGCCACTGTGATTACAAATGCAGTCGGAACTCAAACTTACAACGACACCTGATGATACATACTGGGGTGAAGCCATTTCATTGTAGCCATTGCGATTACAAAAGCGCACACAAATCACAATTACAAACGCACCTGAGGAGACACACTGGAGAAAAGCCTTTCAAATGTAATAATTGTGACTACAAGAGCTGTGATAATTCTGCCTTACTAAATCATAAAAGGCGACATACCTGCGAGAAGATTTTTCAGTGTAGCCACTGTGATTACAAATGCAGACAGAAAGCACACTTACAAAAACACCTGATGATACATACTGGGGTAAAGCCATTTCAGTGTAGCCACTGTGATTACAGATGCACAAAAGAATGTGTCTTACGACAACACCTGATGATACATACTGGGGCAAAGCCATTTAAGTGTAACGATTGCGACTACAGCTGCAGGCGGAAAGGAAATTTGTTAGTACACCAGAGGATTCACACTGGAGAGAAGCCGTACATGTGTAGTTATTGCGACTACAAATGCAGTCTTAGGTCAACCTTACGAGGTCACGAAACTACACATACTGGCGATAAGTCATTTCAGTGTAGCCACTGTGATTACAAATGCAGTCAGAAAAAACACCTTTCAGTTCACCAAAGAATACACACCGGAGAAAAGCCGTACACTTGTAGTCATTGCGACTACAAGTCCAGTGATGGCTCTACCTTACGAAAACATGAAAGGCGACATACTAGCGAGAAGAGCAAGTTATTTATAAGTATAGCAACTTAGTTGTAAGTAATACATATTTCTACGCCGATAGAGGCAGAATATGCCGCACTTTGTAATTTGACCATCTTTGTACCATATTCTATGAAATAAACATTTGTATTTGTAAGATTTTTCAGTGTACCCACTGTGATTACAAATGCAGTCGGAAGTCAAACTTACAACGACACCTGATGATACATACTGAGGTGAAGCCATTTTATTGTAGCCATTGCGATTACAAAAGCGCACACAAATCACAATTACAAACGCACCTGAGGAGACACACTGGAGAAAATCCTTTCAAATGTAACGAGAAGCCCTATGCACGCACCCACTGCAAGTAGTCGAAATAAAAACGCATTAAAATCCACCTGACAATAAAATATTTCGTTTAAAAACCTTAGTGTATAGTTCCGTATGTGGTGAGAAATGTGATCCGCTAGTTCCCGGTGGCGCATGTGTGTGGTGTGTGGTGTATGTGTCGCGGGTCCCTTGCACGCGCGTGCACGATTTGTTCCCGGTATCGCATGTGTGTGGTGTATGTGTCGCGGGTCCCTTGCACGCGCGTGCACGATGTGTTCCCGGTGTCGCATGTGTGTGGTGTGTGGTGTATGTGTCGCGGGTCCCTTGCACGCGCGTGCACGATTTGTTCCCGGTGTCGCATGTGTGTGGTGTATGTGTCGCGGGTCCTTTGCACGCGCGTGCACGATGTGTTCCCGGTGTCGCATGTGTGTGTTGTGTGGTGTATGTGTCGCGGGTCCCTTGCACGCGCGTGCACGATGTGTTCCCGGTGTCGCATGTGTGTGGTGTGTGGTGTATGTGTCGCGGGTCACTTGCACGCGCGTGCACGATGTGTTCCCGGTGTCGCATGTGTGTGGTGTGTGGTGTATGTGTCGCGGGTCCCTTGCACGCGCGTGCACGATGTGTTCCCGATGGCGCATGTGTGTGGTGAGTGGTTTATGTGTCGCGGGTCCCTTGCACGCGCGTGCACGATGTGTTCCCGGTGTCGCATGTGTGTGGTGTGTGGTGTATGTGTCGCGGGTCACTTGCACGCGCGTGCACGATGTGTTCCCGGTGTCGCATGTGTGTGGTGTGTGGTGTATGTGTCGCGGGTCCCTTGCACGCGCGTGCACGATGTGTTCCCGGTGTCGCATGTGTGTGGTGAGTGGTGTATGTGTCGCGGGTCCCTTGCACGCGCGTGCACGATGTGTTCCCGGTGTCGCATGTGTGTGGTGTGTGGTGTATGTGTCGCGGGTCCTTTGCACGCGCGTGCACGATGTGTTCCCGGTGTCGCATGTGTGTGGTGTGTGGTGAGTGGTGTATGTGTCGCGGGTCCCTTGCACGCGCGTGCACGATGTGTTCCCGGTGTCGCATGTGTGTGGTGTGTGGTGTATGTGTCGCGGGTCCCTTGCACGCGCGTGCACGATGTGTTCCCGGTGTCGCATGTGTGTGGTGAGTGGTGTATGTGTCGCGGGTCCCTTGCACGCGCGTGCACGATGTGTTCCCGGTGTCGCATGTGTGTGGTGAGTGGTGTATGTGTCGCGGGTCCCTTGCACGCACGTGCACGATGTGTTCCCGGTGTCGCATGTGTGTGGTGTATGTGTCGCGGGTCACTTGCACGCGCGTGCACGATGTGTTCCCGGTGTCGCATGTGTGTGGTGTGTGGTGTATGTGTCGCGGGTCCCTTGCACGCGCGTGCACGATGTGTTCCCGGTGTCGCATGTGTGTGGTGAGTGGTGTATGTGTCGCGGGTCCCTTGCACGCGCGTGCACGATGTGTTCCCGGTGTCGCATGTGTGTGGTGTGTGGTGTATGTGTCGCGGGTCACTTGCACGCGCGTGCACGATGTGTTCCCGGTGTCGCATGTGTGTGGTGAGTGGTGTATGTGTCGCGGGTCCCTTGCACGCGCGTGCACGATGTGTTCCCGGTGTCGCATGTGTGTGGTGTGTGGTGTATGTGTCGCGGGTCACTTGCACGCGCGTGCACGATGTGTTCCCGGTGTCGCGACGACTCCTGTTCCAATTCCAACCTCCTGAGACCATGTGTACACAGTTACTGTATTCCCAACTGCAAAAGCGCAAGACTATTTTGTGAATCATTCCCGTTCCTAATGTGTCCGTGCAGTTTTGCAGTTCGCTGTACATATTCCACAATATATTTAGAACTGTTAATTATACAGTAACTAAAAGTTTCATATTCGAACACAAATCAACTGCTTCTGGCTCTCAGGAAGATAAAATAGTAGATTGTATCATAAGGGGGCAAAATGAAATAGGTAATATATTTACGGCGAGGGCGTACATTGAGTCCTAAAAAAAGCGAAGGATTCTATAATAGAATCCCGAGAGTGGCTAAGGATTCTAAAATAGAATCCTGAGCGTAGTGAGGAATACAAGTGTGTTGCGCCTAAGATGGAAATAATTTTGCTACCATTCACCTGTGAGCAAATTGTTTTGTTTCAAAATATAATATAAGCGAAAGAAATTAAAAAATTGTATGTAAAAAAATATAAAAATAGTGTCCTAGAATGTGTTATTTTGATCCCTCCTAGCAGGGAAGAAAAAGCCCTTTTCCGAGTAGGTGATGTGGAGAGACATTTACAACTACCTATGAGAGTTTTCTGTGTGCCGGATCCAGCAGGCTTGGAAGCCCTAGTCGCGGGACGTATCCGGGTCTCGATAAGTATGCTAGTGTCATAAGTACGTAGCAGTAATAATTAATAAAGGCCTGTGTCTGTATCCATCTCCTGCAGTTGTCGTATAACCGACAGCGACGGAACAGAGATTCACTGAATAGAACCTGCATACTCGTATATACACTCATACTACTAAGAAGATTATATATAGAGATGGGCCGCATATGAAGTTTGCCGAATGTTCGGTTCTGATCTTACCGAACATAATATTCGGCCGAATTATTCGGTTCATCTGTGTCAATTGTAATAAACCATTTGAAAACTAGATAGTCATACTTGTTACGAACAAAATGCTGCACTTCATGATGAAAGCAAGCCGGTTTGCACAGTGATAGTAGAGACCAAACTGAGCGATTTGACCAGCATCAGCGCAAGTTTCACCCCTTAGGAACAGAGATGGCGCCACTTCTTTAAAAAATATTTCAAAAAATTCTACAAGCGAAACCAATGAACCGATTTAAATATTTAATATCTCAAATGAAAGCTCATTATATATGTAACTTTAAAAAAACTACTCAAAAAATATAAACTGAATACTTTCGACAAAAAACGGCATCTTAAGTTTTTTCTTTTACTTGATTTTTAGTTTTTACTTGATTTCTCCAAAAAAATGTATGGAACATGAAAAGTTTAATGCATGTATATATTACTGAACAAATAACAAGTATTATAAAAAAAACCCGACACCGATACCTCTCATACTTCACGAAATATGAAAGTTTGAATGTGAGTGTAAATTTCTTCAAAATATATTTAAAAAAAATCTACACGCAAAACTATTTGACCGATTTCAATGCTTAATATCTCAAATAAAAGTTCTTTACATATAGGTATATTTTTCATAAAAAAATACTCAAAAAATATATACTGAATACCTTCGACAAAAAATGGCATATTAAGTTTTTTTTTTACTCTAGTGATAGTTTTTACTTGATTTCTCAAAAAAAATGTACGGAACATGAATAGTTTAATGTATGTATATATTACTGAATAAATAACCTTTCATTTTTCACGAAATATTTAAGAGGCCGTAGTCGATTTTAGAGCAAAAATTTAAAATTGATAGATTTAGTCGTTGAAATTATACACGTTTTGTTACGTCATATCTAAATAACAAGTATTGGTTTCTATTAGCACGTCTTCTCATCTTGCCTTTTAATAATGGGGCCGCGAGCGTGCGTAATATATGAAAAGAAGGGACAGTTTTTAAAAATTCATAAAAAATGTAGGGTGTTAAATTATACAAATTGATAAATAAGAATAGTTTCAGCAAATGTTGTAGATTGTTTAAGTATAAAAATTACGCTGAAATTAAGTCGATTTTCAGAGAAATTGTCACTTGTTTTGAAGTAATTTCTGGAGAAAATTGATTTCGTCTAACTTTCATTTACACTACTTCAAAGTCATAATAATAAAAATGTAGTCTGATAAACGTCAAGTACAGGATATGTGTAATACAAAATTACCATGTTTAGCCGTCCAATCTTTACGAAATTTACAAATAAGAGCGACAAAAGCAGTGCTTTACGCGCGTTTAACTAAACGTCCATCAGAAAAGCAAACATTACTAATTTAATGATATGATATGATATGATATGATTTATTTATCTCACAATATACAATTGCACTTAAAATTACACATGGTAGATTCTTAGGAATTTATATTGTGATTGTCGGTTTTTTACATTATGAATAATTGAATATGAAAAATAACAGAGACAATCAAAATTATAGGTACATTCAAAATTATTAAATTACAATAGTATGTCAGCAGTTTCGTTAAATTCTACATAATAGATTAAAAAACATTCAATAAATTAAACAATTATCTAGAAAATAAATTCGCCAGGAATGGTTCGTTATTAACTCTATAAAATAAATAAACAAAATTGAGCACTTATGTCACAGAAATTAAGGTCACCATTAAACTAACAAATAAGTAAATTACAATAAACCTTACAATTCCGATGTCAGCAAAGTACTATTTAAATAAATCTAATTAGTGATTTCATAAAACTCCTTTATGGAATACAGTGGATTATCCAATAAAAAGTTTCTCAAACGGCTCTTAAATTTTCTGTCAGAGGGCTCGTCTCTCAAGTCTTGGGGTAGTCGCTCGTAATAAGTAGGGCCGATGACACGCGGGTTTTTTCCTGCAAGTGCCATGCGACGCGGGACAGTTCTAAGACGCCCTGTTGAGCGAATCACCTTGCCAGAGACTTCTACTTTAGAAAACGACGACATGTTATTTCTGACATACATCAAAACTTCAAACATATGTAGCGAGTAGTGCGTCATTATTCGGTAGTCTACGAAAATACCCCTACACGAATGTCTTGTTTTAACGCCAGCCATGGCGCGGAGGGCACGCTTTTGTAGTATTAAGACTCGATTCGCATCCGTCGAATTCCCCCACATTATAGAACCGTAAGACATTCGCGAATGAAAAATGGCAAAGTAAACCGATTTTAATGCAATTTGCGATATAAGAGGTTTTAATTTTCGTAGTACATAGACGGCACTACTCAGCTTATCACACAATTTGTCGACATGGCACTTCCAGTTCAGGTTCGCGTCTATCATAAAACCAAGAAACCTGCACTCGGTACATAGCGGCATCGGGACGTCAGATATACATGAGATAATGAGTCTGTTTTCAAAAGATTGATCTGATAAAAGGTAAGATAAGAAGACGTGCTAATAGAAACCAGTACTTGGTATTTCAATTAGGTAACAAAAGGTGTACAATTTCACCGACAAAATCTATCAATTTTACATTTTTGCGACAAAAATCGACACCGGGCTCTTAAGTTCAATGAGGGCTAACGCGTATGAATTCGCCGCTAGGGGCGCTAGTGTAGATGGTGGTCTTTTCCATAGTTCGAAATGTCAAATGTCACTTGTCACTTCAATGACTGACAGCTGTTCTTTAGTCTTTTGGACCACCATCAACAGAGGCACCAACTGGTGAGCAAAAAACGATAGCCCTCATTATGCACGCTCTTACAAATAAATTTATTTAGAAGAAATCTTCAACCGCAGTAAGTGCACTGATTTTAATATGAAAAGAAATAACCCAATTTATTTTAATAAAAAAAAAAACAAATAGTTTGTTCCTGGTGCTGAATTACAAAAAAATATAACAAATCTAAAATTAGAAATTATTTTTATTTAGCCCTTGATTTATTCAAATAAAATCGAAATTCCTTCAACTGAAAAATGACGTATGCCACTTGAAGTGACAATATTTGCCCATATATGTTTATATATTTTATATTTACCCATATATGGCCCGCTTGGTAAGCTGCTCGAAGTGCATGTTTATAGAGAGTATAGGTTATTTTGCATGCTGACCACTGATTATAGGTCTGGCACAAAATTATAGGTTTAATCAATTAGGCACAAAAATAATTCAACAGTAATCTACAGGCACAAAAATAATTTATGTATGATCAGTGATTTTGTAGTATTGGAATGGTACGAGTACTTAAAAACGACTTTTCTTTTTCAGTTCTACATCTACCGATGAACCCGAAGAGGACATTTATGTTTTTTGTTTACAAATGTAGTCACTTTAAATACAAATAATTTCTACTTTAGGTTATATTTTTTTGTAATTCAGCACCAGGAAAAAACTTTATTTCGTTTTTATTTATTAAATTAAATTGGGTGATTTCTTTTCATATGACACATATCATATTAAAATCAGTGCACTTACTGCGGTTGAAGATTTCTTTTAAATAAATTTATTTGTAAGAGCGTGCATAATTGAACAAATATTTCGTGAAGAATGAAAGGTATCGTTGTCGGTTTTTTTAATAATACTTTTTATATACTCAGTACTATATATATATATTAAACTATTCATGTTCCATAATTTTTTTAAGAACTTATGTAAAAAAGATCAATCGTGTAAGAAAAATATTTACACTCACATTCAAACTTTCATATTTCGTGAAGTATGCGAGGTATCGGTGTCGGCTTTTTTTTTAATACTTGTTATTTATTCAGTAACATGCATTAAACTATTCATGTTCTTAAATTTTTTTTTGAGAAATCAAGTAAAAACTATCAATCGAGTAAAAAAAAACTTAAGGTGGTTCGATTTTCATACAAAATTCAATCTGCTTTAATTAAGGCACTACACACTATTACTACACAAATATTTGCTCATTTATCTACTTTCGAATATTCGTTTGCGCTAAATTAATAGAAAAAATTTGTTTCATACAGAAATCATACATAAATCAACGTAATTTTTTCATCAATTTTACGTATGTGTGTGTCCCAAATGTCGTGTACAAATACGTTGCGTGCGGCGTTGCCACTCTATGACGTTGGCGACGTTGCCTGGCCGACCTGGCAGGATTTGCAGTGCCGTCATGTTTAGTGCATTTTTATTTGACAGTGTTGACACTGACACATAGGGTCATGTTTATTGTGTCAATTTGTTTGTATAAATTGAAAATGATAGCAACGTCTAAATCAAGTTACAAAAATCATCGGTGTTCTGGTCCGCGAAAATCCAGAAAAATTCAGACTCAATTGAAGCGGAATTCATGATGGTGAAGTTTCGTAAGGTAGGTACAGTTTCATTCCTTCATTGTACATTGTAATTTTCTCGTGCCGATCTTTTTAGAAAATAATTCTCACTTCTTCCGTAATGGTAGATAATTAGATATAAGCAGTGAACAATACCTATATAATGTAATTATTACTGTTTTGGTTGCCGAATAGTCAATGTGTCACTAACTCTAGGTTTTTTTTAGGTATTGTGCAAAATGAAGAGCCATTCTTGGAAATAAAATGTTTTCCTTCATTAGCCAGAAAAAATCAGGACATCCTCACTGCAATAAAGTAAAATAAAACATTTCCTGGGGATGAAAATTATGGAATTTTGTCTATGAATGAAAAACACAATTATTAATAGGTAAGTAAATGATAACTTTATTAGAATCCATATTGTTGCATCATCTTTCTTCCTATAACATTAGAGATTTTGTGCTATCATGATATTATTTTTCTTTCAGGTACAGGGACAACTACGGATAACAAATATGAAAAAATGTTATTTCATTTGTTGTGTGAATCCATCTACACCAACAAGACATCCACTGCTGGATCTCCACAACGACTGGTCTTGCAAGACCGGCCAAAATATCGAGAAATAAATAATATAAATAAACATGATAAATATCCCGTTTTCTATAATAGTTATAATTAGAAGGCCATGCAATGTTGTTACTCACTGTACCTACTTGAATCAAAAAAAAAATATATAAAAAAGTTTTAATTTTATTTTACAATTACTACTTTATTATTAGAACATTACGATACAAGTGCGAAAAGTAGGAAATTGGCAACGAGTGGCGATAAATTGAAACACGACCGAAGGAAGTGTTTTAATCGACACGAGTTGCGAATTTTCTCTTTTCCGCACTTGTATCGTAAATAACTATTTCAAACTGCAAGGGTACGATGATAGATCTCAATTCAATATAATTTTGCAACATTTGGCATTATTAGGTTATAAATTGTATGGAGATGAAATCTATCATCGTACCCTTCCAGTTTGAAAAATACTATAGAGGCTGGGCAGTAAGGGATTGCTTTACTTGTAGAATTATATTTAGCCCTTTAAAAAAAAACTGATACCTAACACTTACAAACCTGGACTTCCTTGGGCTAGTGCTACTAAGAATCGTCAGTATTCTCCATCCTTTCTGAGTTGGAAGAACCCAAAAAGGTGAGATTTGTGAGTCAGGTTTTCAATATATGTGGCGTTTTCAACCAAACGGGTACCTACTTATTGTTGTCATACGTTAATCGACAACCGACAATGTGGTACCTTTTAGTTCAAAACGTCACATATTTTTATAAAACGTTATAAACTAATTTATTAATAATACTGAATATCTGGGAGAAAAAGAAAACATAAGTAAAAACTCAAAAATGCTCGTTTTCCCAGAGATAGGACCTAGCTAGATCGAACCCCTTACAGCAAATTTCATCGAAATCGTTAGAGCCGTTTCCGATATCACTGAAATATATTTCGGTTATATCGGAATCGGACAAGAATTCGAAGAATAAAAGGTATAAGAAACATAAGATAACACAAAAAGGACAAAAAAAGTACCCCTGTCGTACCAGTCTCGAACCCGAATCCTCTTGCACGTATTTCCACGAACATACCGCAACGCCATTGCAGCATACTTACACTGCATGAAATTGTCTACTACAAGCATCACGGAAACACTGTTTGCATGTGTGAGTAATAGTAGGAAATAGCATGACAGAAACACTCTGTCGACTTTAAAAGTGTTTTTTGCACTAATGAAGTATTCAATGTGTATTATAATAGTTCAATATTTATGTAAAGAGTGCGCTAAACATACTTTTAAGTATACAGATACCAACACTATTCCACAAAAAAATAAAACCTGAAAATTTGCGAAAGTGACGCCATCTAGCGGGGTTTAAGCTTTGGGTAACCTAGTCGAACCACCTTAAGATGCCGTTTTTTGTTAAAGTATTCAGTATATATTTTTTGAGTATTTTTTTATAAGTAATATATATATAATGAGGTTTTATTTGAGATATTAAACATTGAAATCGGTCAAATAGTTTTGCGTGTAGATTTTTTTTAAATATATTTTGAAGAAATTTACACTCACATTCAAACTTTCATATTTCGTGAAGTATGAGACGTATCGGTGTCGGGTTTTTTTTTATAATACTTGTTGTTTGTGTTGTATGTGTGTTTGTGTTTAATAGTCTCCATATTTAAGCTCTTTGCACTACCTGTTGACTTTTGTATGAGTTCTACATTTCCTGCTACCCAAAGGTTGTCTGGAAGAGATCGCTTTTTAGCGATAAGACCGCCTGTTGTTACCTGGTTCTATTTTTTCTTTAAATATTTCTTTGTAGTTTTACATGTATGTAAAATGTATAATTTTGGTGCAATAAAGAATATTTACTTACTTACTTACTTATTTGTTCAGTAATATATACGTGCATTTACCTATTCATGTTCCATACATTTTTTTTGAGAAATCAAGTAAAATCTAAGAATCGAGTAAAAAAAAACTTAAGATGCCGTTTTTTGTCGAAAGTATTTAGTATATATTTTTTTAATATTTTTTTCAAAGTAACGTATATAATGAGCTTTCATTTGAGATATTAAATATTTAAATCGGTTCATTGGTTTAGCTTGTAGAATTTTTTGAAATATTTTTTAAAGAAGTGGCGCCATCTCTGTTCCTCAGGGGTGAAACTTGCGCTGCTGCGGGTCAAATCGCTTAGTTTGGTCCCTACTATCACTGTGCAAAGCGGCTTGCTTTTATCATGAAGTGCAGCATCCGGGCAAACAATGGCCATAACAAGTATGACTAAGAATGGTTATATGGGTTGTATTCTATATGTCTTTATCTGAGTACCTACAATACAAACCTACTTGAGCTCACGGTGGGGCTTAGGTTATTTGTGTAAGGACGTCCTTATAAATCCTTATCGTCCTTATATTTAGTTTTTTATATTTATTTATTTATTTAATTTATTTATTTAATACAATTCTGGTTAAACGGCATTACAGCAAACACCAATGCGCCGAGAAACTTAACCTAACAGAAAATTTCATTTCCAGAAAAATATAGTACAAAAGTAGGTACAAGATACAAAATACACAGGAAGAAACAGAAATAACACCTCACATAACATAGTATTATACACCGACTGTGGAAGGCCTATCATCGATCGTCTCACAATACTTCAGACATTCACGGTACACAGTCGTCCATCTCCATGCAAACAAATCACAATCAGGTGCTGACGTCAGGAGCGCATTGAGTAATGTCAGTGCTCGAGGGAGCGGCGAATTTCTGCGTGACACAGTGCGCGCCGCCGGCACCGCCAACAGTGGGCGCACCCGCGGTCTCAGATTAATCCTAGGGATATCCGGTACGTGCAGTCTAAGCACGCGACTCACAAGATCAGGGCAGTCTGATTCGCCACGCAGCATGCGACAAACGGTAGCAAGTAAGTCGCAGTTACGCCTTACTTCTAGAGAGTTGTAACCGAGTGTTCCGAGCAAAAACTTGGTTGGATATAAAAATGGGTAAAGCCCATATATTTTCTTATGCAAAAATCTAAGAAAAGCCTTTTGAATCTTCTCTAGAAGTAAGGCGTAAGTCGACTCATACGGGTTCCACACAATTGACGAGGTCTCCAACTTGCTTCTCACCAATGCGTTAAAGACAAGCTTTATGGCCTCAACATCACGGAAGTCCTTGACGTTGCGGATCACGAAGCCTAGTCTTTTGAAACAACTATCGGCTAGCTTACGTATATGATCGTGGAACGTAAGACGCGAGTCAAACACCACCCCAAGATCTTTCACAGAAGAGACTCTGTCAATCACATCAGGTCCGAGCGTATACTGCGCAAGAAGAGGTTCTGCAGCTCGGCTGAATGAGCATACACAGCATTTGGCTACATTAAAGAGGAGTTTATTTTCAACGCTCCACCGCATCACAGAATTAATATCATCCTGCAGAGAAATACAGTCTACACTATTTTTTACACCATAAATCAACTTCAGGTCGTCAGCATATAGCAAGCACTTAGCGTTTTTAACTACTGTCTCCAGATCGTTGACCATCAACCCGAACAAAAGAGGGCCGAGTATGGAACCCTGGCTGACACCAGATCTCGTGTGATAAGGAGCTGAAACAAAGCATCCATGACGAACGTACTGCTGTCGATCGCGTAGATAACTCGCAAATAGAGCGAGCAACTTAGGCGAAAAGCCTAAACCATTCAGCTTGTGTAAAAGTACATCGTTATCCACGCGATCGAACGCTTTCTTGAAGTCAAAATAAAGTACGTCCACCTGGACGCCTTTATCAAGATGCTCAGATATAGTATCAGTCAGGATCATCAGATTGGTGTTTACGGAGCGCTTCGCTCTAAAACCATGCTGCGAGTCACACAAGAACGGTTTTATTTGCCCTGTTATCAGCCTGTGAAGTATCGACTCGAACAATTTTGCCAGTGTAGACAGCACGGCTATAGGCCTGTAGTTGTCGACACTGGCAGTGTCCTTAGATTTTGGAATGGGTCTTACCCGCGTTGTTTTCCACTGATTTGGATACCTGCCAGTAGAAAGAGCCAAATTAAACAAGTGATGTATAGGAACTTTAAAGAAATCCATACATCCCTTGACAACATAAGCCGGTAAGTTGTCGGGCCCTATTGAGCTATTACCCTTTAGATGTTTAATACCAGTCACTACATCCTGCATAGATATGTTATTTATGTTAACATATTGTGCAGAACTTTTTTGGGTACTACTCTGTAGAGTAGTTAAATCAAGGCGAGGAACGTTAGGCAAAAAGACACTGGAAAAGAATCTGGAGAAGGCCTCCGCAGCTTCCACTTATATATATTTGTATTGTTCCATTGTAATTATTGTTGTTTGTAACTAACAAACTATGGATCAGCTTGGTCTGAAATAAATGATTTATTATTAAATCTTATAATCTAAAACATCTAGACAGTGATGTTTGACAAAATGGAACTGCTCATAAAGACCAGAATGAAACTCCTCCACGGCAAGTGAGTGAAAAAAGGGTGACCATACCGACCCTTCCAACTACCGGCCTATTGCGATCACCTCCCTGCTCTCTAAAGTGATGGAGCGTGTGGTAAACAACCATCTCCTTAAGTACCTCGAAGACCACCAGCTAATTAGCGACCGGCAATACGGGTTTCGCCGTGGTCGCGGCGCGGGAGACCTTGTTTACCTCACTCACCGATGGGCCACCGCCATAGAGAGAAAGGGAGAGGCACTGGCTGTTAGCCTCGATATCGCAAAGGCCTTCGATAGGGTTTGGCATAAGGCACTTCTTTCCAAACTTCCCTCGTACGGGCTTCCTAAGGGGTTGTGCAAATGGGTCTCCAGCTTTCTATCTGGGCGTAGCATTTCAGTCGTCACTGACGGAACATGCTCGGATTATAAGCCCATAAACGCTGGAGTACCCCAAGGATCTGTACTATCGCCTACCCTGTTCCTTCTGCATATCAATTATATGTTATTAACTAACAATATTCATTGCTATGCAGACGACAGCACTGGCGATAGCTGTTATACAGGTCGTGCAAACGCCCCCCTGAGCAGGTGTCGGAGTGCAGGATGCGACTTGTGTCTGAGATCGAGACGTCCCTTGAACAGGTCTCCGAATGGGGTAGACGTAACCTCGTCCAGTTTAACCCCAGTAAGACACAAGTCTGCGCGTTCTCCGCCAAAAAAACCCCATTTGTCACGGCGCCAAAGTTTCAGGGCATTCCCCTTACCACCGCTAAAAGTATCGGGATACTTGGTGTCGACATTACGAACGAAGTCCAGTTTCGTAGTCATCTGGAACAAAAAGCCAAACTGGCCTCCAAAAAGCTTGGGGTGCTTAACAACAGTACTTCACACCGGGTCACCGACTTTTGTTATATAAAGCGCAGGTTCGACCCCATATGGAGTACTGTTCTCATCTCTGGTCTGGCGCTCCACAATACCAGCTCCTTCCCCTTGACTCCATTCAACGTCGGGCAGTTCGTATTGTCGGCAATCCCGAACTTACTGACGGCTTAGAACCTCTTGTCTTCGGAGAGACGTTGGCTCTCTTTGCATGTTCTACCGTCTGTACAATGGGGAATGTTCCGAAGAACTTTTTGATCTGGTGCCATCGTCTCGTTTCTATCACCGCACCTCCCGCCAAAGGAGCAAAGCTCATCCTCACTTCTTAGACACATGGCACACCATGAATAAGCGGGCATCCCGCTCGTTTCTTCCCAGAACGTGCAGAATGTGGAATGAGTTGCCTCATGAGATATTTCCTTTGTGCTACGACATGGGATTCTTCAAGAAGCGGGTATTTAGGGTTCTCAAGGGTCGGCAATGCTTAAGTGGCTCCTGTGATGTTGCTTACGTCCATGGGCGACGATGACTGCTTCCCATCAGGCGGCTCGTCTGCTCGTTTGCTGACTATCACATAAAAAATAAAAAAAGTATAGTTCTCGAGGCTAGTTGTAAATTGTAATTGTGCACTATGGTCTCTCATAGCCTACGTATTACCATTATCACCATTCCTTGCAACGAGACACTCGTTGAGACAGAGAAGGACAATGCAATGCAGTACCTACCTTTCAGTTTTCTAAAACAAGTTCAATAGCTGCACGTACAGCCAAGGCATTATTCTAGTCTATATTATTTTGAATCTGACATATTAATTATTATTATTGTATTCATTATTTAAATTTATTGGATTTTAATTTTATTGTTAAAAGTTTTGTTTTTATTTTTAATGTATTTACTAACACATAGCTATAACGATGGTACTAACAATATTGTATGGAATTTTGAATATTCTGAAATAAAGATATTGTTTTTATTTATTTATTAAATACCCTGGACGGCGGGAGTGCAGTCCGACGTGTCACACAGTGTGGACAGATGGGGATATGAATGCACCTGTTCACATCTGTGCCCGGCGAGGACAAACGGGTATACACCGCGACCACAGATGGCGCAATCCGCGAGAATGTCGCTTACGAAATGCCATTCTTCAAATGCTGATGAGAAAGCGATATTTGGTCTGGATATATTTCATAACGTGGTTAACAAATTGGCAGTATAGTCTCGAGCTTTTCGCTTTTGACACAGGGCGGACACGCTATACATCAAAAATCACTTGCGTTTCTATGTGTGAACGGCACGTCTGTACACGCGTCATGCATCATAGTGTGAGTAAGTTGCTTAAAAATAGTACTAGTATCCGCCAGATTTCTGTCGCGGGGCGAGGTCATTCGAGTCCGGGCGGGGCGGTGCGTGGCCGTTCTGTATGATAATATGACAGACAAGGAAAAAGTATTTCGTAAGTGATATTCTCGTAGAATGCCCCAGATAACTATATAGAACTCTAGAAACTTAGACCTAAAGGTTACACGTAAAAATACATTCTGAGAGAATCTTCTGTAATTTGCTTTGAGGTGATGAAATCACCCTGAGGAATGAGCATAAGCGAGTTGTAATTCAAGTCATATCTTCGCTCGTTCAGCGTTGGTGTGTGGGGATTCCATGAGTAAGTATATAAGTAGTGTGAGCGCGACGCTGTACTTGTGCCTGCTCTGTGGCGCCCTCGACGACGACATGTCGCCGACGTGACAGCCCGAGACGGGCGACAGAGAGGTTGCTATGCGACTATGAGTGTATAGGAATGGTAAGAAAAACAAGAGGAATAGAATAATACTTTTTATTCCAGAGTAGCTAGATATCAATGAATTTACAAACAATTCTATATTTCCCATCATGCAGCAGACTCGAGCCGGTGTGGGCACTGCGACCTTCGAAATTTGTATAGTTATATAAGTAAAAATACAGTTGTTTAACATAACACATTGTGTAACATTTAACAATAGGTACTATAAAATAGATTAGTACACAAAAGAGACACTAACCGGGATCCCCAATCGGCGTACTGCCACGGCAAGTCATAGCGCTGATTTTCAGCGGGGACCTTAACTAAAACTAATTTAGGTTAAAAGGTGACATACCCTCCGACGCGAACGTTTTTAGGGTTCCGTACCCAAAGGTTAAAAACGGGACCCTATTACTAAGACTCCGCTGTCTGTCTGTCACCAGGCTGTATCTCATGAACCGTGATAGCTAGACAGTTTAAATTTTCACAGATGATGTATTTCTGTTGCCGCTATAACAACAAATACTAAAAAGTACGGAACCATCGGTGCGCGAGTCCGACTCGCACTTGGCCGGTTTTTTATTTTTACAAGGTTTCTCTTCCGTGTGTAACATCTGTGCCCTGTTTATCAAAAGCTTGTAGCTTGTAATGCAAGTGGAAGTCCCGTTCTAACAAAAGCTGTCAAAAAGGGAGTTCCGCTTGTATTACAAGCTACAAAGTTTTGACAAACAGGGCACTGGTATTGCTTCAGGCTACACTTGTAGTCGCTGTTGCTAAGTTTTAAGCTTCGGCCCAGTATGCTCATGCTTCTTCTGGTGACATCAAAGGTTTGATTTCATCGTACATATGTACAAGGGAGCGTGCGTAAACAGTAAGGGGCATCACGGGGGCCCCCTGCTTATTGACGCAATGTGAAATGTCAATATCAAGAATAAGTTTCCGATTTAGGTCAAACAAAAGGCGACATACCCTACAACGCGAACGTTCCCTATAAGGCTTCTCTTCCGCGTATAAACTAGTGTCTTCCCTGGTGCTGTTTCAGGCTTGTTCTAGCAATTACTACTTTGTAGTATGCGTCTTCTGGTGACGTCGTAGGCTGGATTTATCACTGCACTTGTAATTGCAATGACTACATTTGAAAGGCTTTTCTCCAGTATGTATTCTCTCATGTGTTTTTAAGTTTGATTTATGATTGCATTTGTAATTACAGTGGCTACATGTAAAAGGCTTCTTGCCAGCATGTGTCCTTTCATGTGATCGTAAGGCTGAACTATCACTGCACTTGTAGTCGCAATGACTACATTTGTTAGGCTTTTCTCCAGTGTGAATCCTTTGGTGTGTTCGTAAGTTTGATTTCTGATTGCATTTGTAATCACAGTGGCTACACTGAAATGGCTTCACCCCAGTATGTACCATCAGGTGTTGTTGTAAAAGTGACTTACGACCGCATTTGTAGTCACAGTGGCTACACTGAAATGGCTTCGCCCCAGTATGTATCATCAGGTGTTGCTGTAATCTTGAATTCCGACTGCATTTGTAATCACAGTGGCTACACTGAAATGGCTTCACCCCAGTATGTATCATCAGGTGTTGTTGTAACAGTGACTTCCGACCGCATATGTAACCGCAGTGGCTACACTGAAATGGCTTCGCCCCAGTATGTATCATCAGGTGTTGTTGTAAGTTTGACTTCAGCCTGCATTTGTAATCACAGTGGCTACACTGAAATGGCTTCGCCCCAGTATGTATCATCAGGTGTTTTTGTAAGTTTGACTTCAGACTGCCTTTGTAATCACAGTAGCTGCAAGTAAAAGGCTTCTCGCCAGTATGTGTCCTTTCGTGTCCGCGTAACTTAGAAATAGTACTGCACTTGTAGTCGCAATGACTACATTTGCTAGGCTTTTCTCCAGTGTGAATCCTTTGGTGTGTTCGTAAGTGTGATTTCTGATTGCATTTGTAATCACAGTGGCTACACTGAAATAGCTTCACTCCAGTATGTATCATCAGGTGTTGTTGTAAAAGTGACTTACGACCGCATTTGTAGTCACAGTGGCTACACTGAAATGGCTTCGCCCCAGTATGTATCATCAGGTGTTGCTGTAATCTTGAATTCCGGCTGCATTTGTAATCACAGTGGCTACACTGAAATGGCTTCACCCCAGTATGTATCATCAGGTGTTGTTGTAACAGTGACTTCCGACCGCATGTGTAACCGCAGTGGCTACACTGAAATGGCTTCGCCCCAGTATGTATCATCAGGTGTTGTTGTAACAGTGACTTCCGACCGCATGTGTAACCGCAGTGGCTACACTGAAATGGCTTCGCCCCAGTATGTATCATCAGGTGTTGTTGTAAGTTTGACTTCAGCCTGCATTTGTAATCACAGTGGCTACACTGAAATGGCTTCGCCCCAGTATGTATCATCAGGTGTTTTTGTAAGTTTGACTTCAGACTGCATTTGTAATCACAGTAGCTGCAAGTAAAAGGCTTCTCGCCAGTATGTGTCCTTTCGTGTCCGCGTAACTTAGAAATAGTACTGCACTTGTAGTCGCAATGACTACATTTGCTAGGCTTTTCTCCAGTGTGAATCCTTTGGTGTGTTTGTAAGCGTGATTTCTGATTGCATTTGTAATCACAGTGGCTACACTGAAATGGCTTCACCCCAGTATGTATCATCAGGTGTTGTTGTAACAGTGACTTCCGAACGCATTTGTAATCACAGTGTCTACACTGAAATGGCTTCGCCCCAGTATGTATCATCAGGTGCTGTCGTAAGTTTGACTTCCGACTGCATTTGTAATCACAGTGGCTACACTGAAATGGCTTCGCCCCAGTATGTATCATCAGGTGTTTTTGTAAGTTTGACTTCAGACTGCATTTGTAATCACAGTAGCTGCAAGTAAAAGGCTTCTCGCCAGTATGTGTCCTTTCGTGTCTTCTTAAATTAGAAATATCCCTGCACTTGTAGTCGCAATGACTACATTTGTAAGGCTGTTTTCTAGTGAGTATTCTCTGGTGCCTCCGATTGTGCGTCTCCTGGTGACGTCGCAGGTTTGATTCAACACTGCATAAGAAATCACAGTCGCTACACTTGAAATGATTTCCAGCAAAGTGTATTGTTTGGTGTTTGTGTAAATCACTTTTACACGAACTTGTGTAACTACAGTGACTACAATTGAAATTATTATCCAAAGAGTGACTCTTTAAATGAGTTTCCAATGTTTTCTTGGAACTTGTTGTATACTCACATTCAGCACACATGAAATTTGAAACACCATGTTCGCTTGTCTTGTGTTCTATTACAAGCAATTCGGTTTGAAACGTAGAATTACAAAAATCACAAGTAAATGGTTTTTGTCCGGGCAATGAATGCGTGTGTTGAATGTGTTTTCGTAAAATATACTTGTTTCTGAAATGCTTGTCACAGTGTTCGCAGGCGTATGGTTTGCCTCCACTGTGAACAGTCGCGTCGTCGCAAGCCATCGCGAGCTGTTCCCTGGCGCGGGCGGAGATGCCGTCCGAACACACTGGAACACAAATTAACAAAGCATTGAAACGGGATATATGGTGACTTAGTACTTTTACTATTTAATACAGGATTTGTATAGGACATAAACTTAATTTCGCGTGTGAGTAAGTGCCATACCTAACTTTTAAGGGTGTCTGGCAGGGGGTTGCAATCATCAAAAGTGTATGGCAACTTAAGAAACATCATTTTATAATTCCCTCAATAACATATATAGGTATATAAAATTCAGCTGGTATAGTATGTCGTTTTTGAGCCATAATTTTTTTATACACTTTTATTACCTGGTAGCTGCCAAACCCTCCACAACCCAGGTTTCATAATCGGGGATCGTTCTTACCTATTCAGGGGCCATTTATAGAATAACTCTCAGCTTTTATACTAAGACGTAAGTCTGGCAGTCCTGGGCTCTTGCTCTATAACATTATTGGGCCTTGTTGCCTGATTAAAATTATTAAATAAATAAAAAAATAAATTACTGGAAACAACATTACCTGAGCGCGAACGACCGGTCGAAGAGCGCGTGATATGAAAAGCCAGTTCAAGTCCATACACAGTCATCTACTCAAAGGTTAACTGGAAGAGATCCCTCAAAGGGATAAGTTCGCCTTTGTACATCTTATTATTTGTACCATGTAATTTTTAATATGTATATTTGTACAATAAAGAGTTTACTACTACTACTACTACACAGTCCGCGTAATGTGTGAAGACAATAGTGATAATGTCATGTTTGCGTTGCTTTGTTATCCCGCTCGCACTACTCGCACTCACGTGATGTTGCCATCTCGCGTTGCGTTGCGTGCTACTGACAGTGTATCGTCTTCGACTATGTTCGGGTTCGGGTGATGTTTCAATTGAGCGGTGATAATATCTCAGTGTAATATTACGTTATCGAAAAAGTGATGCATTACTTTCTGGGGCACGGTTTCGCGTATGTCTACCGACCATAATTCCAACCCTTTTTTTATGGCGTTTCCTGTTTGCAGTTTATAAAAATTATACTGAAAAGATTATCCAGACAAGCTCAGTTTAAAAACGAAATAGCTGATATAGATATATACTGGTGTACTACTATGCAATGCAATGGATACTTGCCGATTGTAAAAGTTGTTCAAAAACTTAAACCCGATTAAAAATGAATAACGCTCTAAAATTATTATACAAGAAAATATTATCATCTGAAATAATCTTGTAGAAAATATACTATATTATATTTTTTCTGCTATTAAATATAATATTAATAAAACGTAACAATTAACAAATGTAATATATAGGTATATATATTCATACTAAACTTCAGATGACAAACGTGGTAGATTAACACTTTGCCCTAAAGCTCATCGCTTAGTTGCTGTTGTATTATTTTGTAGGTTACGTCGTATACGACCACGGCTATCCTCTGAATATCACTAAGCATGTATAGTGGCAGGAACAAGAAGAGCAGAATAACATGACAGCACTAACCCGCCGCTGACGAGTCTCCGTCACTCAGCACATCATCCGTCTCCGACTTGACGAGGGGGTCTACATCTGAAACAATAACAAGGAGCTGTGTCACAAGATTGAAAATCAATACTAGCAATAATTATTTAGTCAATGAAAATAAACAAGTCAAAATCAAAAGCAAATTGTTATTACTATAAAATATTGATTTGATGTCATATATTTCTGGTACTCATTTTATATGTAAAGTTAAAAAAAAAATTGTTTATTTCTAAAGAGTAACTCAATAAATGAATGTCCAGGGGAAAATGATAGTAGCAAATATTATTTCCTTCTGCCATCGTAATTACGTATATAGTAATACTTGCAACATATTTAGGAACAAGGAATACACTTTTGTAAAACTTTCACCTTTACTATGTGACATAAACCTATATGTATCAAAACATGAACTAACCCATAAGTTCCTTGCTCTTTTCTTCGCCGACCTCCGACTGTTCCACCAGTATGGGCTCTTCATCTGAAGCAAAACTTAATTACATAAAGGTTTATAACATCTAATGAGGTCAGAACAAACACCGCTGTATGAAGCATTCACGAAGAGTCCGGTCACCACACATCGGGGCTATTTTACTTGTAAATGCCATGCAGCAAGCAGCACTGCCGAACTCCACCCAACACCATTGTAACTACAACCCTTGTTTATCTTTTGAACGCAATTTCTTTTAATTAACATCAGTACGGGCAGGACATAAAAGTTGGGTCACTCCCACTAGTTACCACCAAAGTGAGTTAGTGATGGTACATTGTGTATTACGAGCGGTAAACAAAAATTTACGAAGAAAGGAAATACTTACATAAAACATCAAAAACAGACTTATCGTCCGCACCATCATCAGCCTGCTCAGATTTGACCGCAGACTCCGCTGAACAACACAAGAAATTATATTCAATAATAAAACACTTGAAAAACAAACTGAGAAAATTATACTACTAGTTCTTCACACAGAGACAAATCACTGACAGACAGACAGCACAAGTTTAGTAATGTTGATGCCCCAAATAAACGAAAATAAATATTAAATAAAATAAGGCATCATCTGTCACCCTTGAGGTTTGAAACCCTAAAACAGTTATAAAATAATTTAAAAACTGAAGCAAGCCTGAAGCCCTGAACTTAATGAAGAGTAACATTACTGCGTGGTTGTTGAATCTTTGATTATTAAGTGCAATTTATGGTAACTAAAAATTTACCATTTGTTTGATTTGATTATTGATCTCACCTACGACTCCTATGAGTCTGATTTGTAATAAAGCAGAAAAATGTAAATAACATGGTGTTTTATGAAACTTTCAGAATTACTCGAGATACTCGAGAAATTCTGGTCGAGAATTCCCGTGCCTCGAGAAATAAAAAAGATCGAGAAACCAGAAACCCTATTTGATGTCCTATATTTCTGTGTACTCATATTATATGTGAAGTTAAAAGAAACAAATTGTTTATTTCTAAAGAGTAACTAAATAAATGAATGTCCAGGGGAAAATGATAGTAGCAAATATTATTTCCTTCTGCCATCGTAATTACGTATATAGTAATACTTGCAACATATTTAGGAACAAGGAATACACTTTTGTAAAACTTTCACCTGTACTATGTGACATGAACATACACTATATGTATCAAAACATGAACTAACCCATGAGTTCCTTGCTCTTCTCTTCGCCGACCTCCGACTGCTCCACCAGTATGGGCTCTTCATCTGAAGCAAAACTTAATTACATAAAGGTTTATAACATCTAATGAGGTCAGAACAAACACTGCTTTATGAAGCATTCACGAAGAGTCCGGTCACCACACATCGGGGCTATTTTACTTGTAAATGCCATGCAGCAAGCAGCACTGCCGAACTCCACCCAACACCATTGTAACTACAACCCTTGTTTATCTTTTGAACGCAATTTTTTTTAATTAACATCAGTACGGGCAGGACATAAAACTTGGGTCATTCCCACTAGTTACCACCAAAGTGAGTTAGTGATGGTACATTGTGTATTACGAGCGGTAAACAAGAATTTAGGAAGAAAGGAAATACTTACATAACACATCAAAAACAGAGTTATCGTCCGCACCATCATCAGCCTGCTCAGATTTGACCGCAGACTCCGCTGAACAACACAAGAAATTATATTCAATAATAAAACACTTGAAAAACAAACTAAGAAAATTATACTACTAGTTCTTCACACAGAGACAAATCACTGACCGACAGACAGCACAAGTTTAGTAATGTTGATGCCCCAAATAAACGAAAATAAATATTAAATAAAATAAGGCATCATCTGTCACCCTTGAGGTTTGAAACCCTAAAACAGGTATAAAATAATTTAAAAACTGAAGCAAGCCTGTAGCCCTGAACTTAATGAAGAGTTTCATTACTGCGTGGTTGTTGAATCTTTGATTATTTTTTTAGTAATTACTTATATAGTAATACTTGCAACATATTTAGGAACAAGGAATACACTTTTGTAAAACTTTCACCTTTACTATGTGACATAAACCTATATGTATCAAAACATGAACTAACCCATGAGTTCCTTGCTCTTCTCTTCGCCGACCTCCGACTGCTCCTCCAGTATGGGCTCTTCATCTGAAGCAAAACTTAATTACATAAAGGTTTATAACATCTAATGAGGTCAGAACAAACACCGCTGTATGAAGCATTCACGAAGAGTCCGGTCACCACACATCGGGGCTATTTTACTTGTAAATGCCATGCAGCAAGCAGCACTGCGCAACTCCACCCAACACCATTGTAACTACAACCCTTGTTTATCTTTTGAACGCAATTTCTTTTAATTAACATCAGTACGGGCAGGACATAAAAGTTGGGTCACTCCCACTAGTTACCACCAAAGTGAGTTAGTGATGGTACATTGTGTATTACGAGCGGTAAACAAGAATTTAGGAAGAAAGGAAATACTTACATAACACATCAAAAACAGAGTTATCGTCCGCACCATCATCAGCCTGCTCAGATTTGACCGCAGACTCCGCTGAACAACACAAGAAATTATATTCAATAATAAAACACTTGAAAAACAAACTAAGAAAATTATACTACTAGTTCTTCACACAGAGACACACCACTGACAGACAGACAGCACAAGTTTAGTAATGTTGATGCCCCAAATAAACGAAAATAAATATTAAATAAAATAAGGCATCATCTGTCACCCTTGAGGTTTGAAACCCTAAAACAGTTATAGAATAATTTAAAAACTGAAGCAAGCCTGTAGCCCTGAACTTAATGAAGAGTTTCATTACTGCGTGGTTGTTGAATCTTTGATTATTTTTTTAGTAATTACTTATATAGTAATACTTGCAACATATTTAGGAACAAGGAATACACTTTTGTAAAACTTTCACCTTTACTATGTGACATAAACCTATATGTATCAAAACATGAACTAACCCATGAGTTCCTTGCTCTTCTCTTCGCCGACCTCCGACTGCTCCTCCAGTATGGGCTCTTCATCTGAAGCAAAACTTAATTACATAAAGGTTTATAACATCTAATGAGGTCAGAACAAACACCGCTGTATGAAGCATTCACGAAGAGTCCGGTCACCACACATCGGGGCTATTTTACTTGTAAATGCCATGCAGCAAGCAGCACTGCCGAACTCCACCCAACACCATTGTAACTACAACCCTTGTTTATCTTTTGAACGCAATTTCTTTTAATTAACATCAGTACGGGCAGGACATAAAAGTTGGGTCACTCCCACTAGTTACCACCAAAGTGAGTTAGTGATGGTACATTGTGTATTACGAGCGGTAAACAAGAATTTAGGAAGAAAGGAAATACTTACATAACACATCAAAAACAGAGTTATCGTCCGCACCATCATCAGCCTGCTCAGATTTGACCGCAGACTCCGCTGAACAACACAAGAAATAATATTCAATAATAAAACACTTGAAAAACAAACTAAGAAAATTATACTACTAGTTCTTCACACAGAGACACACCACTGACAGACAGACAGCACAAGTTTAGTAATGTTGATGCCCCAAATAAACGAAAATAAATATTAAATAAAATAAGGCATCATCTGCCACCCTTGAGGTTTGGAACCCTAAAACAGTTATAAAATAATTTAAAAACTGAAGCAAGCCTGAAGCCCTGAACTTAATGAAGAGTAAAATTACTGCTGAGACTATTCAAATAGTTTCTTCATTGTTCCCGAGTCATAGATAAATACATACTTATGTACATACTCAATAGAAAACATGTATATAAGTATGAATTTATCTATATAAGTATGAATATCATCGCCAAGCACCCAATACAAGCTTTGCTTAGTTTGGGGCTAGGTTGATCTGTGTAAGATGTCCCCTAATATTTATTTTATATTTATTTATTTTGTAAGATTAAAAGAACTTTACAGAGAAAGCATGGGGGTTTCAGGCAATTATTGATAAATATTAGAGTCAGTTTGCTAGCGCATATAAAACGAGATAATATTTTTTTTGCCGTTTTTTTTTCTTTTTTTTTATGTAATAGGAAGCAAACGAGCAGACGAGCAGCCTGATGGGAAGCAGTCATCGCCGCCCATGGACATAAGCAACACCAGAGGAGCCACTTATGCGTTGCCCACCTCTAAGAACCCTAAATACCTGCTTCTTGAAGAACCCCATGTCATAGCGCAGATGTTTGATGTCGGTTTTACTTTTTTTTAAGATTAATTTTATTTTTCCATTTTTAGTGTTTCTTCATCTTTCTGGCCAAACTGTCACTAAACATTTTTGCACTTCGGGTAAGTTTCAAGTTTTAAGGTCTGGATCTAAGCTATCAAGATTGGAGGAGTTGGACCTCATGGAACCCATCATCAGAACTAGACCTTAACACAAATGTTCCTTCAGAATTTACTTGTGCGTAACAAATATAACGAAAAGGGACTTAAATCGCCAAAATTGAAATATGCGTTGGTAGAGTCCCGTTCTGATCATCATCAGTAGTTCCACTTCATCAAATGGTACTGTTTTGGATGAAAGTGCTTGGTTTGTTGATGAAAATGCTAGTATGTAAGTTTATCACGAAATAAATGATTTATGATTTATTTATGATTAAAATACTAAAATAGATATATTATATCTATAAGATTTGAGGAATTGCCTTAATTCCTAATGGATCTCTTCATCAAAACTGGCTTTTTACAAAAACGGGATCAACTAGGGCCATGATGTAACGCTTCACGGTGCCCTACACTCGGCGACAGACAGAAAGAGGTGGCGGCAAATTGTCCATGAGAAGCTGCTCCCTAGAAGTGACCACGACCCTCAGTGATGAGGAAACCGATGCAAGGAGGAGGAGGAGGGATCAACTAACCAACCAACTAGGGACTTTCAAACAAAAAATATTTTCCAAATCGGCTCAGAAATGACGGAGTTCTGAGGTAACATACATACAAAAAAATATATGGTTGAATTGATAACCTCCTTTTTATGAAGTCGGTTTGCAATATACCAATAGATGTTGTGTATTTGCATATATTAGTAACCCATACATTTGGTGTTGCAGTGATTTTACAAATAAAAGTATTGATTCAGATCATTGTTTTTTCGACAACAAACAACATGAAATAATAATAATAATAAAATTGAAATAAACATAATTAATATTAGTTGTTTAAGCCAACCTTTACACCACCCACAACACCCTTACACAACGAGATCCAGACGCGGAAATGGCATTGGTTTTGGCGCATCCTCAGGAAACCTGACACCCACCTTTAAGCCAACCTTTAACAAGCAGTGCCTGCAGCTCCGCCTGGCTGCGCTGCACTTGCAGCTTGAAGTCGCTCGCATCTCGCAGGCGGCCCACGCACGCCGAGCAGATGCCGCACGAGCCCGCGCCACCCACCACCAGCTGCACATTCAATCGTCAATTAACGCAAATATAGGCTAGTGTACATGTGCACATACACCAAGGAAATTGCCATATTTACAATATTTACATGTATATCGAAGCACTGTTTGAGCATGTCGACATATATCTCCGTTTTGCCGAGATGTGTGTACGGCGTCGTCAGGACCTTGTCCGGAGGAAGCCGCAGGCAGCAGCGACACGAATGCATTGCGTCCATCGCGGCAACTGTGCGGAGCGCAAGAATACTTGAATAGTCCTAAATTTTATACAAAAAAAAACGAGCGTATCAGCACTATATACTTTATAGGTCAGTACGCTAAGCTAAGCTAACCTCAATATTCTCAATAATAAGACTTTGACAGGGTAGACAGTGACACTGACAGTTCAATCTTTTGACAAATAACGTTTTTTTTTAAACATATATGGCCTGGATGCGAGTCCTTTAAGCCAAATCCGAAGGGTACAGTCCAGTCCAGACGGGATGATGACTCCAATGAGGGCTAACGCGTATGAATTCGCCGCTAGGGGCGCTAGTGTAGATGGTAGTCTTTTCCATAGTTCAAAATGTCACTTGTCACTTCAATGACTGACAGCTGTTCTTTAGTCTTTTGGACCACCATCAACAGAGGCGCCAACTGGTGACCAAAAAAACGATAGCCCTCATTAATCACCAATTTTAAGCCCCCTCCCTCCTCACTCGTGCGGGAATCGCGGCGCGCAGCCGCGAACGCGAGTGTGGACTCTAGTTCGCTAATCAGCGAAATAGACTCCACACTCGCGTTCGCGGCTTTGCGCCACGTCGTCTATAGCGCGCTTTAGATTTATGATGATATTGTAGCGCTCTAAATTTTAACAAAGACCCCAAACGCTAATACTAACGTCACAAATTGATATTATTGCATCCGCACCTCCATTTTATCGGTCATAATCTCATAATCAGCAGTGATTGCGTCCGAACCATCAGATTTGATTAGACAATTTAATCAAATTGGCGAAAAATAGTTCTAGTCTGGACTGACCTTCACGCTGTCGAGCTTAGCGTCACACCATACCAACACCATACATATATATACTATTATACTCTTTGGTCACACCGTCCAGGGCTGCCAGATCGTATAATTGGATACGAAATCCGTATAATCAAATTGTTTTCGTATCTATCACGTATAGGTGGTCAATCGGTATAATTGGATACGAAAAAATACACGGATGTCAAACTACTGACAATCAGGGTGCCAATACTGTTAAGGCCCCAGTACATAGTGGTGAAGGATGGGCCATGCCATGCCATCGCCATTGTATACAGGGGGCAATGGTATACAATGGCGGACGACTGGCCGTCAGTTGTCAGCCGTGGCGGGCAATCGGGAAGTTGTCGGTTTTTTTGAAACTTCAAAGGAATAGTACGGGAATCGTGGCGTAGCGTGGCTCCAAAGGGAAAAAGTAATGAAGTTGTACTTTTGGTAGAAAGGAAAGATCCGCATGCGAGCACTTCATTCCCGAAGCTCGGCCTTCGGCCTCGCGTGCTTAGGATATCGTAAGGGTCGCTTCGGGCCTTCGGCCCTACGCGGAGCTCGGCCTTCGGCCTTCGCTGGGTTTCGAAGCTTAGCATCTGGACTTCGGCCTTCGCTGGGTTTCGAAGCTCAGCATCGGGACTTCGGCCCGCCGCTTCGCTTAATAAAACACTTGGGGAGGGTTGGTTTTGCTTTGGGTGGTAAGCGGGAAGTTGGAGCTTAAACACGACCCAATAATAGTTAAAGTGTCTTGACAAGCTCAGCTATAGTCTCATTTCAAACATAGACAGGGAGAATCATACTATCTTTGTCTTACACTAGTACTAGCTGCACCCAAAAGAAAAGGCTGAGTATAGTTTTTTTTGTTCTTATTTACTGACAATTTGGTTTGACCAACTATATTGAATGAACAAAAATCGTAATAATTTAATGGAACGGCAACTATATTCTGTCCCTGTAATCGTCCCATAGAAAATTTGAATTTCGCTCCTTTTTCTATCAAAAGTTGTTTGACCGGCTATACCTACTTAAATACGCGTCAGTTTTAAAAATATTGATTTAAAATTAGCCCATTTTTTTAGAATTAGTGTACTCGTATAATGCAATCGAATTTCGTATAGTTGAAGGCACTGGATCGTATAATCAAAATTTATGTACTGGCAGCCCTGACACCGTCAGTCGTTATGTCGTTAAAGTCGTTATTAGCGTTACGCTATTGAATTAGTGATTTTAGGAAAGATAATTGCACGTTATATTTGGATTTGGTTTAAATCAAATAGTTGTATCAGCGCGAGCTGACTACGATACGTACTTTATATTTTTAGCCAAGTGAATTAATAAACTGCCGCTTTCTTTGATCGAGGCTAGCGGGTACTTACTTTCATTATTTATGTTTGGCTACTTTCACGTAAGTACTCTGTGCTGTAGCTATACTTTTTCATGTGATCGCGTCTAAGTTCGAACTTGTGTGTAATTCTCGGAATATCTCACTTACTTCCACAGTATAATACTTAAACTAGGGATTTCCAATATTTTTCAGTCCGCGGCGCACTTGCAAGTTTAAAGTTTAATCTCGGCGCCCTAACCTAGCTAGGCCATTCGAAATCGGTAACATGGTGAGGAGGATTGCCACACGGCGCCCCTCTTTATTGTCTGCAGCGCCCCCAGGGCGCCGCGGCGCAGTTTCGGGACCCCTGACTTAGTCCCATTTGACCTTACATATAGCCACGTGGTATTTTCGTAATTTCTTTTATTTTAGTCTCCTAGTACTTTGTGTCAGCATTGTCACCTATTTAGTACCTATAGGATTACTAGCTTTTGCCCGCGACTTTGTCTGCATGGAGTTAGTAATTTGGGTAGCTTATTTTTTATTCAATCTGCTTTTTATCGATTTCCCATACATCCTTCCACCCTGCTTTTCACCCCCTTAAAGCATGATTTCTGGGATAAAAACTACCCTATGTCCTACCCCGGAACTCAAACTATCTCTATACCAAATTTCAACTAAATCGGTTCAGTGGTTTAAACATGAAGAGGTAACAGACAGGCAGACAGACACACTTTCGCATTTATAATATTAGTATGGATTTATTTCTTAATGACTAGTAAATAATGTGACATGGTGGCTATGTGGGACATTGTGAACCTAGTGTGACTTGTATATTTTTTGTTATGTTTTAAATGATATTTATCAAAAGATTACTCTTTGTTGGTGTTGATGAAACCTTTATTTAAAGACTTTGTACATGACCAGATATACAGATCTTTATTGGTAAAATAAAATACATACCCCACTTGCATAGTACAGATCTTATTCTACTATATTTTAAAGATTAATTTTATTTTTCTTCTATTCCTTTTCTTGGTGACGCTAACACTTGCGTCATACACATTTTATTTTGCTAGATATGAAAAACCACAACATTCCTTCTATGGTAGTGTGAGGCTCCACATATCATGTGCTACTTGCATTGCAGGTTCTCACTGTTACCAGCTTGTGAGCGCACAACGACATGCCTCTAGAGACAGCATGTGTTCAGGCAGAGGCGGTGTGTGTGAAGACAGAGCCCAAAGATGTGTGTGTGAAGGAGGAGCGGGAGTGTGAGGACAGTGCCTGGCAAGGAGTGAGCGCAGCAGCCGCAGAGGCTGGACTGTATATTGATCATGAGGTCAAGGACGAGCTCGTGCTGGGCCCCGAGGAGTATTTCCGCCCACAAGTGTTTCAAGGTCTGTTTATGAGAAAATCTGCTCTTGAATATCAAACCATATTAACTTGCTTACATTACACTGTAGCTACTTTGCATCAAGAAATTTTATACATTGGATTACTATGTAATATAGGACATAATCATTGTCAAACATTCTTGGCTGTGACATTATTTTTCAATGTATATTCTCTCCTATTTCAATAGGGATATTGACGTGAATCGCGAATAAACATCATGTTATGTTTTTAACATAGCAGGGAATATTAATTAGAATGCTGAAAATGATATTTTGTAAGTGCAGATATGCATAACAAATTAGTTAATAGTACATTATGATACAAGTGTGCTAAGTTGGTCATCACACACGAGGCGATATTGTGCGCGCGAGCTGTAAGCGAGCGCGCAATAAGAAAGCCGATGTGTGTAATGACCAATGCACACGCGTTTCATACGACGTTTTTCAACACACTTGCGAGAAAAAAAAGAAACTTTCATATTAATCAAATTTTAATAGTTAAAACAGTATTGTGTGTTTCATCTGTCATACTCGTACTGCCGGCCGGCCCTCGCTCGCCCCGGCCGCGGGCGGCGCGGCGGGCGGGCGCGCCCGTGCCCGCCAGTCCGACCAATTAAAGAAGGCTCCCTTTCCATGCATATTATTAGCAATCAATTAGCTTCTTAACTCAGTCGGATAATATAATGAAAAAGCACGAGTGGAAAAATACACTGAAAGAGCACGCGTGTTTAATATCTAGGATTACGAGCCAAAAATCGGTGGAATAAAAACGTCGTTTTGAGCAAGCGTGTTGAAAAAATATTTGAAATAATGCCCAGTATCACGTGACTGCAAACGCCAATCGAAGCGCGTTACGTCACGGTGTCAGATGTCCCACAGACAAGTTGTGAAACCTCACCGTAATCCATACGTATGTCACCAACAGATAGACCCTTGTGGATACCCTGGTTTGATTCTGCCAACCTCTCTAGAAAAGTGTTAGTCTCAGCTTTCCGAGTCCGGTCCGGACACATCCCTACAAACAAATTTCTGTGTATGATGGGTGTTAAATCGTCACCACTGTGTGCAAACTGTCAGAAGACTGATGACTTGTCTCACGTGTTGTTGGAATGCGACCGGAATACGGACTTGAGAAAAAGGATTTTTGGTAGTCTGGGCTCCATGCACAATGGACAGATCAATTGTTGGTTGGCAGAGCCTATATCGGACAAAGCAATCAGTGTTTACCACTTTATTGACCTCTCCCTTGAGTAGGGAACTATGATAGCACCCATGAGGCTGACATGTTCACCTAGAGTGTCCAAAGCCTCCATAAAAACCAGATTTAAAAAAAAAAAAGAGTGGATGTTCAAAAACTGTATGTATTTTTTATTTCACTATTAGACATTTATTAGTATTACGTATAAAAAATATTGTTATACAATATTAAGTATAATATTTTTTTGTTTAATTTATTTATAACACAAACAGTCATAATATGCATGTTACATATGTTGTACACAATGTACAAAAATTGAGAAGCGATACAAACAGACCTGGAGGTTCATAAAAACAATATTAATAAAATAAAAAGGTAGGTAAGAAGTGTAAGAACAACTGTAGTAGTTTAAGAATACATAACTAAGCATACGATCAAGGAACAATGAATACGGGCCAAGCTGTGTAGTTATAGCCACACAAACAGACCCATCCCCAAAGCCCCTGAGTGTACATTATTAATATATGTCGAAATGTATTGCTACTGTTAAGAATTACTAAAAGAATTTACGTCTTACTAGCATTTTTGGACTAGACAAGGAATTATTAAAAGGATCAATATCGAACAAATATTTATTATAGAAACTGGGGACTCTTCGTTTGCTATAAAACCTCGTTCGTGTTTAGCCTTTTGTGCTGGCCGGCTGTTAAAAATTTGAATCTTGAAATCTTTGGAAATCTGTCACTAAGAAAATTGTGAAGATCAGTGACATTTCTTTCACAAATAATCTTCTAAATATTTAAAATATTAATATATAATTAAAACCTTGACGCAAACTAGCTAGATCGCGAGTTGCCGATCATTTTTAAATCATAAGATGCTGTGTACATTTCCCCGGATCGGGTAAGTGTTGTGAATTTCTAATAAGGACAATTTGATTTTAATTTACCTTTCTATTGTAATCTTTGTGACTGCCACATCCGTGAACACTGAAATAATGCTTAAAGGGTCGCTTAATAATTCTTCCTTTGTGCGCCGGATGTCGCAGTCACACAACATTTTTAGTATTTTACTAAGATGTATAAAATCTTAGGGACCGAGTCTGGGGTTGAGATACTCACCTACCAACCTGGATGCGCAATGCGCATGCTCCTCTACGTTCCGGAAGGTTCCCGTGCTGAGGATCCGGAACCACGGCTAAAGACGTCTATCTCCGAGTGCAACTTTCTGCAACGTAGTGCAGGGAAGTGACTCCTATCAAAGACTTGTTTCGCGCTAATTTACTAATCTGCCAGCTCAGAATTAGAGTCACGGCCCTATCTTACTTTTAGTTAGTTTTTATTTTAAATACATTTTGTAATTTTAATCCGGGTATTTTTCTTCAACGTATCCTATCCTACTAAATGCGACTTAAAACGTCACAAAAGGTATGCCTAGAATAGTTCGTAAGGGGAGACGCGGACAACCAAACGTCACTAATTTTAGGACATCAGGACAGTTGATGTTACCTTTAAGAATTTTAAACAGGAACATAATATCTAAGTAATTCCTACGATTAAGGAAAGAAGGGACACAAAAATGCTTTGCCGCTAATGCTGAATTTTCAAAGTATGTACCTGTTCTGTAAGCTGTATTTATTTGTTATTAAATAAATAAAATGTTATATAATACGATATTTCACTAAAAATCTTTTTAATTATTTGGCTGAATGGAACTATCATTGCCACATTGGCTGTCGGAAATTTTGAGTTTTACCGGCGCCCGTTGTATGCACTCAAATTTTAGTTGTATCAAAATATTTTTTCTTAAATTGTAGCCGTAAGTGTTTTTGTATGAAATCAGTTATTGTGATTAATTTTTGCAATGTATTTATCATAGCTGAACGTAATGTATAGTGCCGAATTAACAATATCATTAAAGTTAGTATCGTTAAAGGCAAAATTCGTAACTGTAAGTGTAATAATATTGTCTTCGGTTACCGCGATAGTTACTCATGAAATAAAACTATGAAAACGGATTATATCGCGTATATTACGCGCGCGCGCATATTAAGGTTCACAACCTTGACCAGATGCAGATGCAGATGTCGCTAGTGACGTCGTCACAGTTGCAATGACTAAACTCGCGTTGAGTGACGGATGGTCAGCTGGCGCAATTGGTAACGCATTGGACCGGCAATCCAAGGATGTGGGTTCGGTTCCCACGTTGACCAGAGTTGATTGATCATCGTTGATTTTTTCATTGTGATTGACATCTGTATATACAATTTATAGATTGTAATAATGTGGTACGTCCCACAATAAAAAAGGAAAAAAATAGATTAACATTTAAATAAATTTAATGTTCGGGGAAAAGGCAGAACACCATTATTTTAACTTGAGTTTTTTTAAGTTTGAATTTTTTTTTGCTATTGTGCTTGAATATTTGCCAAGAAACATAAATTGTTATTTTGTGTTTCAGTTCGTTCGGACAGCAGCACCGCCCGCGCCAGGGAACAGTGCGCGATGGCTTGTTCCGTGGTGCTCGAGCGCCTCCGCGACGACGCGACTGTTCACAGAGGACACAAACCATATACCTGCGAACACTGTGGAAAACGTTTCAGAATCAAGTCTATCTTAAGGAAACATATTCAACTCACTCACTTAGCAATCGGGCCAAAACAATTTCCTGATTTTTGTGGTTCTACATTCGAATCTGAATCGCTTGCAATGGAACACGAGAAAAGAGGACATGGTGTAACAAATTGTATGAGTGCTAAACGTGAGTATACAACAAATTGTAAGGAAAGTTTACAGACTCATTTAAAGAGACACTCGTTTAAAATTGATTTACAGAAATAAATGATTCACACTGGAGAAAAGGCTCACTAATGTAGTTATTGCGACTACAAGGTGCAGTGCTAGTTCTATGTTACAAAGACTCAAAATGAAACATAATGCTAAATATGACGACCGGTGTGGCCTAGTGGGTAGTACCCAGCCTGTGAAGCCGATGGTCCCGGGATCGAATCCCGGTAAGGGCATTTATTTGTGTCATGAACACAAATATTTGTTCCTGAGTCATGGGTGTTTTCTATGTATATATGTATTTATCTATATAAGTATGTATATCGTCGCCTAGCAGCCATAGTACAAGCTTTGTTTAGTTTGGGGCTAGGTTGATCTGTGTAAGATGTCCCCTAATATTTATTTATTTATATATGAGAAGTATATCTACTGTGATTACAAGTGAAGCCAGAAAATTCCCTTTCGCAACGACCTTATGACACATACTGAGCATAAGCCATTTTCATGTAGCGATTGCGACTGCAGGTGCAGGCTGAACCAGCATATACTTCAGTTTGGCCATAATTAATATTTTCCCTTATTATTATCATTCCCCGGAGCAGTTTGTTTGCGTTTGCATCGATACACGCGCGCGTCGACTACGCGTGTAGTCTCGACTGCCGGGGCTTCCCCCGGGTGAAGGAGGGCTGCGGACGTGGGCGCTACACTTTCTATGTGTATTTCAGTCAGATGCGGCACAGTCTTAAGTCTTTTAAAATGGAACTTTTCGACACGGAGAACTTCATAACTGAAACCTAAAACCGACCGCTTTTATGGAACTCGCCGTTGCCGGATTTTTTTACACAGTGTTAAAAAAGAAGGGAAGAAATATGTAATACATTTTGTGAGACTTTTGAGGACGAAACAAATAAAAAGAACCCATCGTGCTACTATTGAGGAGTCTCTGCTCAAAAAGGCAATTGGCCAGTGTGCCTGTATCGCTACAAACGCGCGTTGCTGGCTCGTCTGATTGTTCCTTAGGTCAAACAAAGCCGATTTGGTCCGGTAGCCACGAGATCGTACCGTGCCTACCCCCCAAAAAGGGAGGGGAAAAGGGTCGGCTCCCCAGGTTCAATCTATGCTATATTTCTTCCTGCTCTTATCAACTAGGGCAAGTAATATACCATTTTCGTATAATTTAGGGACGAGGAATTCATTTTTAAAATAATTGTTCTACTTTTTCATACAAAAAATAATTTTTGTGCAAAAAATGAAAATGTTATATCATTTTTGTGACATTTTTGGCTATTACAATCACAGTGTGGCGATTTGCACTAAATAAAAATTAGACAATGTAGCCCATTTATTCTTCATTTTAGAAAATATCACTTTTAAAGTAGGTATTCATACATTCTTTTCGTAAAAGAAAAAATATATAGTGCGTGGCGGTGACGATTTCCATACAAATGGAACTAAGGCCAATATCAAAGATTAAAAATGTTTACAAAAAAAAACCGGCCAAGTGCGAGTCGGACTCGCGCACGAAGGGTTCCGTACCATTACGGAAAAAACAGCAAAAAAAATCACGTTTGTTGTATGGGAGCCCCATTTAAATATTTATATTATTCTGTTTTTAGTATTTGTTGTTATAGCGGCAACAGAAATACATCATCTGTGAAAATTTCAACTGTCTAGCTATCACGGTTCATGAGATACAGCTTGGTGACAGACGGACAGCGGAGTCTTAGTAATAGGGTCCCGTTTTTACCCTTTGGAACCCTTAATACACTAAATTTGGCATTTTTTAAGTAAAAATATTATGTTTTAATGATTTTTCCATGCGTTTTTGCCCTTTTATGGCACAAATTTGGCATTTATCTTTTAAATCAAACAAACTTTCGCCCCCCCCCCCCCCCATTTCACCCCCTGAAGGGTTGATATTTTCAAATTTTATTCTATAATTAACTTATACCTATTATAATTAATCGATGTTCAAACTTTCAGCTTAAAATTTTTAGTAGTTTAGGATCTACATGTGTTCGAGTTAAAGACATTTTTATTTTATAATATCCCATACATTAAAATATCTAACAAAACTCTACCTTACTCTGTTTACTTCCGAGCATCATACAATCTAAACCACTTAAGATATGAAGCTGAAATTTTCAACATTAGTCAAATACGACCGGCTTAAGTATATGATAGAATAATATTTTATAAAATGAACCCTTAAGGGGGTGAAATGGGGGGATGACAGTTTGTATGTAAGAAAAATGAAAACAACAAATTTGTACCAAAAAAGGGCAAAAATGCATGAAACAATCATTCAAACATACTTTAAAAACGCCAAATTCAGTGTTTTTGTAAACATTTTTAATCCTTGACTTTGGCCATAGTTCCATTTGTATGAAAATCGTCACCGCCACGCATTATAAATTATTTTTTTCCTACAAAAAAATGTATATATACCTCCTTGGAAATGATGTATTCCAGGATGAAGAATAAATGGACAGCTTTGTCCAATTTTTTTATTTAGTGTAAATTGCCACACTATAAATAAATCTGAATAAAGAAATTATTTATTTATTATTATTATAATTGTAACAGCCAAAATTGTCACAAAAATTACATTACATTACATTGAATGTTAGCATGTAAGGTTTATCTGTTAGTGCTAATATTACATATTAAATAAATGAAATGAAATTAAATTACATTTTCATGTTTTGCACAAAAATCATTTTTTGTATGAAAAGGTACAACAATTATTCCCCAAATTATACGAAAATGATATATAACTTGCCCTTGTTGCTAAGACCCTGACGAATTAGACCTGGGGAGTCGACCGCTCCCCCCCTCTTTTAGGGGGGGGGGGAGGGGTAGGCACCTTAAGGAACAATCGTGCCAAGCGGCATCGCCTGAGACCAAAGAGGATATAATAAGATAGAGCGGTACTGTCATAGTAAATTTTGTAACCACAGTAAAATCACTGCCATCTATCGACACACTTTAAAACTAAAAATGAAGATTTATAAAAATATGATAAAATGTATTTAAATATGGATAAACGATTTTTTTATTAGCATTAATTATTTTTATGATTTTGACCCATGTTCTTTCACTGATATGAGTTAAAATTGTTAAATAACAAGTGCCTGAGACTAAAGTGCATACTGTTCCATACATTTAGTGTCGTTACTTACCCTACTAGTTTACACTTATTTCAATCTTGTGTTGTTTTTCCGAGTGTCACTCTTAAGTGATACGGCGCCGATCGGACGAAACGTTGAGATGAATGTGAAATTCATTATACGCTAGATAATCTGTTTAAATTGTTTTGTTCATTTGTGTTCCAGTGTGCTCGGACGGCGTCTCCGCCCGCGCCAGGGAACAGCTCGCGATGGCTTGTTCCGTGGTGCTCGAGCGCCTCCGCGACGACGCGATGGTTCACAGTGGGAACAAACCATACGCTTGCGAACACTGTGGCAAGCGTTTTAGAAACAAGTATATTTTACGAGAACACATTCAACTCACGCATTCATCGACCGGACAAAAATCATTTGTTTGTGATTTTTGTAGTTCTACGTTTCAAACCGAATTGCTTGTAATAGAACACGAGAAAAGCGAACATGGTGTTTCAAATTTCATGTGTGCTGAATGTGAGTTTACAACAAGTTCCAAGAAAAGTTTGGAGACTCATTTAAAGAGTCACTCTTTGGAGACTAATTTCAATTGTAGTCACTGTAGTTACACAAGTTCGTGTAAAAGTGACTTGCATAAACACCAAACAATACACATTGCTGGAGATCCTATTAAGTGTTGCGACTTTGATTTCAAATGCAGTGTTGAATCAAACTTGCCACGTCACCAGAAGACGCACAACCGGAGGCACCAGACAATACTCACTGGAAAACAGCCTTACACATGTAGTTATTGCGACTACAAGTGCAGTAAAAGTTTTAATTTACGAGTACACGAAAGGACACATACTGGCGAGAAGCCTTTTCAGTGTAGCCACTGTGATTACAAAAGCAGTCTGAAGACACTCTTACAACAACACCTGATGGTACATACTGGGGTGTGGCCATTTCAGTGTAGCCACTGTGATTACAAATCCAGTCGAAAGTCACACTTAGAAAGACATCTGATGATACATACTAGGGCGAAGTCATTTAAATGTAGCAAATGCGACTACAAGAGCAATGATAGAGGAGATTTACGAGTTCACCAAAGAATACACAATAAAGAGAAACGGTACACATGCAGTCATTGCGACTACAAGTGCAGTTATAGCTCAGCCTTACGAAGTCACGAAAGGACTCATACTGGCGAGAAGCCTTTTCAGTGCAGCCAATGTGATTACAAATGCAGTCAGAAGTCACACTTACAAAAACATCTGATGATACATACTGGGGCGAAGCCATTTCAGTGTAGCCACTGTGATAACAAATTCAGTCAGAAGTCACACTTACAACAACACCTGATGATGCATACTGGGGCGAAGCCATTTCAGTGTAGCCACTGTGATTACAAATTCAGCCGGAAGTCACACTTACAAAATCACCGGAGGATACATACTGGGGCAAAGCCATTTAAATGTAGCATCTGCGATTACAAAAGCGCACAGAAATCAGCATTACAGACGCACCTGAGGAGACACACTGGAGAAAAGTCTTTCAAATGTAGTAATTGTGACTACAAGTGCAGTGATATTTCAGGCTTACGAAGTCATGAAAGGCGACATACTGGCGATAAGAATTTTCAGTGTAGCCACTGTGGTTACAAATGCAGACAGAAAGCATACTTACAACAACACCTGATGATACATACTGGGGAGAAACCATTTCAGTGTAGCCAATGTGATTACAAATGCAGTAGGAAATCACACTTAAAAGAACACCTGATGATACATACTGGGGTGAAGCCATTTCATTGTAGCCACTGCGATTACAAAAGCGTACAGAAATCAACATTACAGAGGCACCTGAGGATACACACTGGAGAAAAGCTTTTCAAATGTAGTAATTGTGACTACAAGTGCAGTGATAATTCTGCCTTACGAAGTCATGAAAGGCGACATACTGGTGAGAAGATTTTTCAGTGTAGCCACTGTGATTACAAATGCAGTAAGAAATCAAACTTAAAAACACACCAGAGCATACATACTGGAGAAAGGCCTTACAAATGTAGTCATTGCGAATACAAGTGCAATCAGAAATCCAGCCTACGACGTCACCAGAAGACGCATGCTGGAACGAAGCCTACAAAGTAGTAAGTGCGAAAGCCTAAAAAGTACAACTGCAGCCTGAAACAGCACCTGCGACGACACCAGATGATACGCGGAAGAGAACCCATATTATAGGTATCATTCGCGTATGTCGTCTTTTGATCTAAATCGGAAAGTTAAACCTGACATTGACATTTCAGCTGCTGTGCTGCCCCCTACAGTACAAACATAATGTACTTGTACAAATGTAATCACTGCAATTACGCGAGTCAATTTAATATGTTTTAGAAATATGCCTAAAATTAAGATACAGTGGTGAAACTAGTGAAGTTAAATGTATTAGTGTCGATCCGCTAGATAGTGCAGTGAGTGAGCGCTGGGGGCGAAGTGGTCAGGGCTAAAATTGCGAAAATTTAAGTTCGCAAATTGCGGGCATCCTTATCTGTCCCTCTAATTACGCCTTAATTGAAGTAAAAGAGAAAACGCCCGCAATTTGCCAGTTCCAAGCCGGAGGTCGTAGGCTCAAACTGCAGACACGAAGTACCACCGAATTTCTTCATGTACAGTCGCCATCAGATATCAGCGGCCACGGTGCTCACAAATATATCAACACGCCTCTATTGTCAATGCGTTAGTGTGTGTTCACATATTTTTGAGCACTTCGACAGCTCCGATATATCTGATGGCGACCGTACATCACTTGATACTTACCAGTTCATATGTAGTTGGCTTGCTGGAGGAAAATATCGCAAATTATCTTACTAAAGTTATTGAACTTCATGTCACTGTCATGAGAACGATAACCCTAACCCTCTTATGCAGTGAGATCTACATCTCTCCCGCTCTTGCAATAGTGGAGTGACAGAGATGGAGATAATCTATACAATTCTCGAAGGACGCTGTGCCAATTGCGGCCTGAGGCTGCTGCGTGTTAGAAAATATAAATAGTTACTTTGTAAATATTCTACTATTAATGATTAGAATTAATTGATAATTGATTGATGTATATCCTTTAATAAAAAGTATTATTTCTATTCTACTTGTTTTCCTTACCATTCCTATACACTCAGCCGCATAGCACCCTCTCTGTCGCCCATCTCGGGCTGTCACGTCGGCGACATGTCGTCGTCGAGGGCGCCACAGAGCAGACACAAGTACTGCGTCGCGCTCACACTACTTATATACTTACTCATGGAATCGCCACACACCAACAACGCTAAACGAGCGAAGATATGACTTGAATTACACCTCGCTTATGCTCATTACTCGAGGTGATTACATCACCTCAAAGCAAATTGCAGAAGATTCTCTCAGAATGTATTTAATATGTGTAATAATTTAAACATAATTTATTCACGAGGTCGGTGTGAAGTCGGCGTGAAATTGAAAGAAAGCCGGTAAAAACAAACAGAGCCTCCGGGGACGGAACCCCACGGAATCGTGAAAAGTAGAAAGGCAAGTTTGATGTGGAAAATTGTAATGGATTATATTTCCATGGTCTAAGTTCCTAGTTCTATATATATATATAATTATCTGGGGCATTCTACAAGAATGTCACTTACGAAATACGTTTGCCTTGTGTGGCAGCTACCTTGATAAAAAGCGAAAAAGTCGAGTTTGCTAGCTACGCCATGAAATATTTCCAGACCTAACATCGCTTTCTCATCGGCATTTCGTAAGCGACATTTTCGCGGATGGCGCCATCTGTGGTTGCGTTTCGAGATGTGAACAGGGGCATTCATATCCCCATCTGTCCCCGCCTCGTGTGGCAGCGATCACGAGGGGCGGGGTCAAATACACCGTAATCGGAGCACTAAGCACCGAGAGATTTTGTGATGTGAACAGGGGCATTCATATCCCCATCTGTCCCCGCCTCGTGTGGCAGCGATCACGAGGGGCGGGGTCAAATACACCGTAATCGGAGCACTGAGCACCGAGAGATTTTGTGCAAACTAAAAGGTAGGTACTGCGTTGTATTGTCCTTCTTGGTCTCAACGAGTGTCTCGTTGCAAGGAATGGTGATAATGGTACTAGGTTCGGCTATGAGAGACCATAGTGCACAATTACAACTAACCCCGAGACCAATACTTGCCGTGGAGGAGTTTCATTCTGGTCTTTATGAGCAGTTCAATTTCGTCAAACATCACTAGATGTTTTAGATTATAAGATTGATAAGGACATCCTTACACAAATAAGCCCCACCGTGAGCACGCTTGTATTGTAGGTACCGTGGTAGGTACTCAGATAAAGACATAGAATACAACCCATATAACCATAAACACAACAATAGTTATTTGTTATACAATGGTGCAGTTGTATTTTACCCGCGAGTGTTTCAACACACGAGAAGTAAAATACATTTGCGCCCGTGTGTAGCACAAAACTTTTCACCTCACTATAGCGAGGAAAGTGCAACATCCACAGGCGTTAGATGATCTTCATCACTGGAATCATGCACTTATTTCTTTACGATATTATAACAGAAAACTCTGAAAGTTGTGTATTTTTACGCGAGTCGATGAGAAAAGGTTTTAAGTAAAAAAATTGTTGACAATGTTGACATTTCTGATGTATGAAATGTCAACGATGCGTTTTGAAATTGCATCGATTCAACTAGTGCGTTCAGAATTATATTTAACATCATTATAAAAAAACAAACGTTTCTTATGGAATTTTAAGGTTTATGACTTAAAATCATTAAATAAAGCTAAATTTAGTATTATTTATTAGATTCTCAAACCATTTATTTAATGATAATTAATATCGAACGAACCATTATCATGAGCGTTTTACGTTTTGTTATCTGTCAAGCTACTTAAACACGCTCCATCCAAGGTCAAATTACTTTCCCCACTAGTGGATAAAACGCGTTTTTCCCCGCTTGTTTTAAAGGATAAAAGACGGCTTTCCGAGCTAGTGAGGGGAAAAATTAATTATAAACTTACAATAAAAAGTAACCTAAAATTAAAACTACCTACAAAACTAAAACGAATACCTAAACAAGAAATAAAACATAACATGGGTGACCTAGCCTAATATGATGATTGATCATTATGTGAATTGGAATAATTTATTGAAATGTGAATATTAATATATGATACTTTTATAATTAATTATGATTATCAATTATTATGTAACTTAATGTAACGGACAGTGTATGATCAATACCAAATAAAAATCTATCTATCTATCTGTGTATATATTAGGCTAGATGTTCCCATAAGGCTGGCTGCGTTCCCCCTTTGGATGGCTATGCCGATCCGTCGGGCGAGGAACGAGCCAGCCCTACGGTCCCCGGTGACCTCGCAGATTTTTCTAGCCAGCTGCCGAAATAATTTGTGCGCGCTTTGGCACCGTGGTCCAAGAGTCTCGACTGCAAATGCCGCAAATATATGCCGGTCAGTGAGAGCCATATATTTGCGGTGTGGGCGTCAAGCCAAACGTTTTATGTATTTACTACTAATTTTATGTTAATTTACACCTTTACATTTTACAGTTTTATGTTTTTCTAATTTTATTGTGCAATTAAATCAAATTCATTTTATTATTTATTTTCTTCAATGTAATTAATTATTTATTCAAAATTATTTTAATGTTACATATTTTGCATGTCGAAGTGGACAAGCAGATCCCCCGTTATATTAGATAATTTAGCGCGGCGACTGCATACGTCACGGCCGAGCCGGTTCTCAGCCGACCACCTTGCGCACGCGCACTCTCTCGCGGGCCGCGCTCACCAGTCAATCAGCCGCCTTGACGCGAAGTGCATGTCGCTGCGCCGCGTATTTGCACTGCAAATTGCATTGTTTTGTATTCGCTCGCGCCTGGTAGTTTTAAGTGCCTATCTTTCTTTCTTCATTTCTCCTTCTGTAAATACTCCTATACACTCTGTACCTTCGCTTACGCTTGTGTGTGTGTGCTCAAGAATAAAACAAAAGAACATATCGCTTGTTTACTTTCTACGCCCGAAGCCGTGCCTATAGCAAGCAAGTGGATAGGTGTGGAGTATTCCTGCGTTATTACGCACCCACAGCGGCATTTTGCCGCCTCAGCCGCTGCGTCCGCCCCGCCCGCTCTCAATGATGTTGAACCTAGGTGGGACGGTGCCAGGGTCAACACACGTTACGTCCCAAATAAGGGGCCGTCCGACACTCCAGGGCACAAGGGTCATTCCGTCGGGTCTCTTGCCATCGTCACGCGCGAGGCCAGGTGGTTCTGGAATGGCTGGAACGTTGGCGCTGACGAAGGCCCGACGGAGGATGTCATTGAGGCAGGCATGGCGTGAGAGGCGGCCGGCACTCTTAGAACACGATAAACCGTGGTGTCCAAGGCTGTCCACAAAAGTTCCGCAAGGGCAGCGATGGGGTGATACAATGTTGGATCCCAGACGAAGACCGACAGCCAGCCGGAGGGTATTGTTGTCGAGTAATGTACCAAGTTGGAGGAGGGGAGAGCATGTAACCATTCTAGTTTTCAAATAGTTTATTAGAATGACACAGATGAACCGAATAATTCGGCCGAATATTATGTTCGGTAAGATCTGAACCGAACATTCGGCGAACTCCATGTTCGGCCCATCTCTATATATAATCTTCATAGTAGTATGAGTGTATATATGCAGGTTCTATTCAGATCTCTGCTCCGTCGCTGTCGGTTATACGACAACTGCAGGAGATGGATACAGACACAGGCCTTAATTAATTATTACTACTACGTACTTATGACACTGGCATACTGCTCGAGACCCGGATACGTCCCGCGACTAGGGCTTCCAAGCCTGCTGGATCCGGCACACAGAAAACTCTCATAGGTAGTTGTAAATGACTCTCTACATCACCTACTCGGGAATGGGCTTTTTCTTCCCTGCTAGGAGGGATCAAAATAACACATTTTAGGACACTATTTTTATATTTGTTTACATACTATTTTTTAATTTTTTTCGCTTAAATTATATTTTGAAACAAAACAATTTGTCACATGGTAGCAAAATTATTTCCATCTTAGGCGCAACACACTTGAATCCCTCACTACGCTCAGGATTCTATTTTAGTATCCTTCACTACTCTCGGGATTTTATTATAGAACCCTTCGCTTTGTTTAGGACTCAATGTACGCCCCCGCCGTAAATATATTACCTATGTCATTTTGCCCCCTTATGACACTATCTACTATTTTATCTTCGTGAGAACCAGAAGCAGTTGATTTGTTTTCGAATATGAAACTTTTAGTTACTGTATAAGAGTTCTAAATATATTGAGGAATATGTACAGCGAAGTGCAAAATTGCACGGACACATTAGGAACGGAAATAATTCATAAAATAGTCTTGCGCTTTTGCAGCTGGGAATACAGTAACTGTACACATGGTCTCAGGAGGTTGGAATCGGAACAGGAGTCGTCGCAGAAATGTTGTTTTCTTAAGTGGATTTGTAACGTGTTCTTATGTCGACTTGCGTACTTGCAGTGCGTATATTCGTGGCGCTTCTGATCAGTGTGTATTCTCTGGAGACTACGTATTTTTTCTAATAAAGACTACATTTATACCGCTTATCTCCTGAATGTATCTTTTGGTGATTGCGCGATAACATCGTTACAATTCGGTTTGTAAATTTACATTTAAAGCATTATACTTATAATTAATTGTGTATAATTAATTTAGAGGAACGCGGCTGGGCGAGTAAAAGGTACCGTTGACGGGTAAACTTAGACTGATTTATTCCATATTAACTAAGTGCTTATAGATGATTGATCGTGATTCTACACCCTTAATCCACGCTATACAAACACTATCTGAACTGGATCAGCGCGCGAGCTAACGAATATCAAACTATCGTCACGCGCTGATGATATTTTGCTGATAATGTAGATATTTTATATGTTGTATATTTTATTGACATTGTTTAATATTATACCCGATTTTTTTTTTTTCCTAGCGTGTAAGTAAATTTGAAATTAGAATTTGTTTTGACATTTTTATGCGCATGTTTTTATAAGTATTTATGTTGAGGTTAGTTTTAATTAGTTTCCATGTTCCTACTCATATCTGTACTCCTAGCATGTAAGTGAATTGGTTTTAAACTGTAAACTTACATTGTTTCCAATAAATAATAAATAATTACATATAGTACATAAACTTCCTACATTTATTTATTGTTGCTAATTCATTGCGCCTGCAGGAGCCATTGTTTAAGTTTGCCTTGTAACACATGTGAGGAAGGTGCATCTCCGACACTGCCCGGTGCTTACTGTACACTAGAGGGCGGGAGGGAGCCTGGCCGTTTGGATTCCGCGAGCTTGTGGGCGGGGCGAGCTGGCCCGCGCTGTTGTTGCAAGCAGACTCTATTTTGTGTTAGCTGCTGTTGTTGCGATCTAAATATTGCCACTTGTTGGATTAATAAAGATGGAAGTGTTAGTATGCTAAATTGCCGAAAGTACTCGTGAGCAGAGACATCGTCAGGGACACCTGTTATTGCTCGAACAGCTCGCTTTTGGAATACAAATACTCTATGCCAGTCCGCTGCTACAGTCTGACGGCACTTGTAATCGCAAATGCCACATTGTTATTGTTTCGCCACAGTGTGCTTCGTCTGGTGTCTTTTTAAAAATGATTTCGATCTGCATTTGTAGTCGCAGATGCTACATTGAAATAGCTTCGCCCCGGTATGTATCATCAGGTGTCTTTGTAAGTCTGACTTCCGACTGCATTTGTAATCACAGTGGCTACACTGAAATGGCTTCGCCCCAGTATGTATTATCAGGTGTTGTTTTAAGTGTGACTTCCGACTAAATTTGTTATCACAGTGGCTACACTGAAATGGCTTCGCCCCAGTATGTATCATCAGGTGTTGTTGTAAGTGTGACTTCAGACTGCATTTGTAATCACAGTGGCGACACTGAAATGGCTTCGCCCCAGTATGTATCAATAGGTGTTGTTGTAAGTGTGACTTCAGACTGCATTTGTAATCACAGTGGCTACACTGACATGGCTTCGCCCCAGTATGCATAATCAGGTGTAGTTGTAAAAGTGAGTTCCGATTGCATTTGTAATCACAGTGGCTACACCGAAATGGCTTCGCCCCAGTATGTTTCATCAGGTGTCGTTGTAAGTCTGACTTCCGACTGCATTTGTAATCACAGTGGCTACACTGAAATGGCTTCACCCCAGTATGTTTCATCAGGTGCTGTTGTAAGTGTGACTTCCGACTAAATTTGTTATCACAGTAGCTACACTGAAATGGCTTCGCCCCAGTATGTATCATCAGGTGTTTTTGTAAGTTTGACTTCTGACTGCATTTGTAATCACAGTAGCTGCACGTAAAAGGCTTCTCGCCAGTATGTGTCCTTTCGTGTCTTCGTAACTTATAACTATCGCTGCACTTTTTGTCGCAATGACTACATGTGTAAGGTTTTTTTCTAGTGAGTATTCTCTGGTGCCTCCGGTTGTGCGTCTTCTGGTGACGTAGCAGATTTGATTCAACATTGGATTTGAAATCACAGTCGCTATACTTAATTGGATCTCCAGCAATGTGTATTGTTTGGTGTTTGTGTAAATCACTTTTACACGAACTTGTGTAACTACAGTGACTACAATTGAAATTATTCTCCAAAGAGTGACTCTTTAAATGAGTTTCCAAAGTTTTCTTGGAACTTGTTGTAAACTCACATTCAGCACACATGAAATTCGAAACACCATGTTCGCTTTTCTCGTGTTCTATTACAAGCAATTCGGTTTGAAACGTAGAACTACAAAAATCACAAGCAAATGGTTTTTGTCCGATCAATGAATGCGTGTCTTGCATGTGTTTTCGCACAATATACTTGTTTCTAAAACGCTTGTCACAGTGTTCGCAGGCGTATGGTTTGCCTCCACTGTGAACAGTCGCATCGTGGAGGCGCTCGAGCACCACGGAACAAGCCATCGCGAGCTGTTCCCTGGCGCGGGCGGAGATACCGTCCGAACACACTGGAACACAAAATAAGAAAACAATTTCAATGCGTATAATTAATTTAACAAACATCTCGATTCTCGACACAATTCGCTTGCCCTATTCCGATTCACTTGGGGTCGGTCGGCTCAGCATGTCTTATCTTCCATACTTCTCTGTCGCTCGTCATATGTTCATTCACTTGCGTTCGTATCATATCATCTCTTACATGGATTAGAATATTTATATAAACGACTGAACAATTATGCCATACGAATATACAGAGTGGAAAAAATTAATGGCCCCTGGAGGGAAAGTGCCTTAAAACCTTAAGTAAGCTCATTTTACTTAAAGGAAGCCTTATTTTATTTTTTTAAAAGAAACAAAACTGCATTCAAAGATCTTTCATTTGTTTTTCAATTTTGCTTGTCTAAAAATATTTTTGAATACTAAATATTCGACTTTATGCATATTTTGTACGACAGACGAGTGTAAAACCTAATGTTTCTTGGAAAAAAATGTTATCATTAACATTAACTGTATCGAATAGGAGAATAAAATAGCGAGTGTTTATTTTTTTGGAATTTTTAGTCGGTTCGATTCCCGGGCGAGACCAGCAAATTTATAAAAAATCTTTGACTGCAGTTTTGATTCTTTTTAAAAATAAAAGATGTTTGCTTGAAGTAAAATAAGCTTACTTAAGGTTTTAAGGCAGTTTCCCTCCAGGGACCATAATTTTTTTCCACACTGTATATATCATCTCTCTTTCACACAGTCCATCCACCTTTCCTCAGTTTTCCTTTTCCCTTACTTCCATCCACATTCATTCGTAATACCTTTCTCGTCACATGACTCCTCCCTCCGCATCACATGCTCATACTACGCTACGCAATTCGCCCTTACTTTTGCTACTAATTATGGGGCGTCTTATGCACTCATTCCTTATCCTATCCATTCTCGTCACGCCCCACACCCATCTTAACATTCTCATCTCCGCTACATACAATGTAAAAATTTCCTCGCTATATAATCACGAGTATAAGTGGTATGAATATGAGTCGTACGTAAGTATAATCTCGCTCGTATCATACTATGTGCAGTAGTATCGTAGTGTTGGGATTATTCCCACTAGTTACCACTTAGGCTGTTATCAGTGCACTGCAGTGGTAACAACTTAGTAGTAACTAGTGGGAATAACTCGTAGTGTTGCAGTACTCACCCGACACGCAGTCCTCGTCACTCGCCTCGTCCGACAGCTCCGACTTGACTGCCCGCTCCTCCACTACAACAACAACTCTACTTCAGGCTGTGTCTTACATTACAGTACAGTAGCATATTAAATTGAGTAGTGTTACAGGCTCCTATTTGCGAGCGTGGATTACTGCGATAGGTTTTGGTATATTTGGACAAAAATAGTGCTTGAATCAAGGCATTTTTATGCAACACACGGTGAAGGAAACATCGTGAGGAAACCGGATTGTTCCCAATAAGACTTACTTTTCTCTATGGGCTGGAAGGTGAGATGGCAGTCGTTTTTCCTACATTCCGTTGATCGCATGCTTTCGCAAGTTCTGTATGATGATACTATTACTTATTCTGTGATATTGGTAGATTGGTTCACCGATGGGAAAACCTTCCCAATGCTACAGTTTGTGTTTTCTATTCAAGTTGGTACTTACGCGACATCTCATCACTAGTAACATCTTCGCTCGCTGATTCTGGCTTGACTAGGAGCTCTTCATCTGAAACAAACATACTATTCGTGTGTTTGTGTCGATGACTCAGGGATCTGGCACCCTCGTTCCGGGTCGTGCCTGGTGCAACAGATCTGGTTCAGTGTGGCAACGCTGCCAGTGATATGGTGAATTTTATATTTATTTGCAGCACAGGAGAAAAATAGTAGAATGTGTCACAAGGGAGCAAAATTACATATCTACGGCGAGGGCGTACATTGAATCCTAAACGAAGCGAAGGATTCTATAATAGAATCTAAAGTAGAATCCTTAGCGTAGTGAGGGATTCAAGTGTGCTACGCCCAAGATGGAAATAATTTTGCTACCATGTAAAACATACTGCTTTTCACATCACCTGTGAAGTAATTAAGATGTTTAAAAATATTATATAAGCTAAAAAAAAAATGTGCAAAAACTGTAAAAATAGTGTCCTAGAACAGAAAAGTGTTACTTTGATCCCTCCTAGCAGATAAGAAAAAGCCCTTTTTCGATTTAATTATGTGAAAAATATTATAAATAGGTATGTGTGAATGCACAGGCAGTTTAAAGCTGATACGTGCACATCAATGTCACTTGTGTTTTGTAGTCTTCGAAAGTGTTCATCGAGTTTGTTTTTAAAAGAGTTTATCGAGGGTGCACTGATCACTGACTCGGGCAAACTGTTCCACACTTTCACTACGCGGTTAGATAGAAAGTGTGTCTGGGGTTGCTATTACTCTGCTTGCATCAAATAGAAAACTGTATGAATCTTATAACTCAGGGGTTCCCAGATTGTACGTCGCGGCGCCCTGGTGCACTAGACAGTAAGGAGGGGCGCCGCGAGGCAATCCTCCTCACCATCATCATCATATACTTAAGAGTAAGTCTCTTGTCGGTGGAGCAATTTCCATGTTTCGTGGTCCTCTGCCTTCTCTTTGACAGCCTGATACGACACGACGTTGAGTTTTTCCTTTATTTGATGCATGTACGCTCTCCTTGGTATACCATATTACATATCTATTTCGAATTGCCTAGCTGAATAAGATTGGGAACCCCTGTCATAACTCTTTCATATATGCGACCACTACAGGCGCATAGAAAGCCTTAATAAACAATATCTGAACAAACTGAAGTTCGATTTCTACTTTACCTAATTACTAGCTAGTAGATGAAGCAGGTACTCACCCGACAGTGGAACATCCTCGTCGCTCGTGCCGTCCCGGGCCGCCTTATTTAACCGGAGCATGTCATCTAGAGCAACCAACACTATCGGGTCATCCTCGTCGCTCGCCCCGTCTCCGACTGCCATGTTTAACCGGAGCATGTTCTCTAGGGCAACAAACACTATATTGACTTGTTTTTCATTCCGTCAGTACAAAAATTTGTTTCTGCAATTAAGAGCAAATGAACAAATAATATAATATATTACTCTGCTACTATTAGGACAAATAATATAATTGATTTTGATAGTTTACTATTGTAAAATTAAGTTAAATTAATGCATGTCACATTTCTGGTTTCAAATTCGCATTGTTTAGTTCTTTAGCACTAGATCTAGAGATAGTTTAACAAACAAGTCTTTTCTGAGCAACCATAATTATCTAATTTCAGTAGTGGAATTTGTTTTGGCTCATACATAAGCCATATATAAGTGTAATTATCTATATGTCATTTTTCGCTGTTTGTTTCCCATTATCAATAAATAAAAAAAAATAAAAAAAATAAAACCCCATGTTCCGCACAGTAATAGCCTAGTAGAGACTGAGATCAATTTCTTGTACACTTGTTATCTTGAAGTAATTCATTTTATGTTCATACTTTCTTACTGTTCTTACATAAATAGTAATATGTTATCCCAATATCCATTAATTATAAGTAACTTCACTGGGTGATCAGTCCAATAACAATATTCACATTATTTATGCAGATGTTTTAAATGTAAATTTAGCCAGCTCACACATCATCACATCTTCTAAAACACAGTACTCTTGACTTCATAGTGATTATTATAATATTTATTTATATATTTTTTTATAATATATTCATATAATAATGTATAACATGCTGTATCACTGACTCAGCACAAATTGCATAGGCATATAACAATTACAGCACTCACCTGATACAGGCTCACTGGTTCCATCTTCCTTCTGTATTTCAGGATTCTCTGGCTTGACAGCAGATTCTTCCTCTAGAGCAAACAAACAGAACACAAATCACATCAACTTCCTGTTAAATTTATGTTCAAACAGCAATTTTAAAGGAGTCCAATAACACTATTGGATATGGGGTACTCAACCCTCAGCAGGAGTGTGTATGGTGCCACCATGTAGATTGCAAATCACACGTGATTGTAACAGTTTTCCAGTAGACTTCTGTAAAGAGCCCCAACGGGATTGCTAGAATTCACTACTCGTCTGATGGCCAGTGTTTGCCTACCTTTGACGCTCGCTCCCTGCAGTCGTGCCTGCAGCTCCGCCTGGCTGCGCTGCACTTGCAGCTTGAAGTCGCTCGCGTCTCGCAGGCGGCCCACGCACGCCGAGCAGATGCCGCACGAGCCCGCGCCGCCCACCACCAGCTGCAAGTTAAATAATCCATCAGGTCCTGATAACCTAACACTGTTTGTAACAATAATATCTATCTTTAGAACACTTTAATATCTATCTTTAACTGAACAAGATTTTAAGTTTGTGTACGTTTCGCTACACTAACAAGAATGTCGTACTTACATTTATGTCAAAGCACTCTTTGATCATATCGGCATAAATCTCTGTTTGGCCGAGATGTGTGTACGGCGTCGTCAGGTCCTTATCCGGAGGACACAGCAGGCAGCAACGACAACGACACGCATGCATCACGTCCATCACGGCAACCGCTACGTTGTTTCTAATCAAAGAGCATATAATCACTACGTTCTTTTGTAATTATTTTAATTAACAAGCTAACTTAACCTCAAATCTTAAAAATAGAAGCCAGAAGTGGCAACTCTATGGTTCAAGGTGCATGTATGGAAAGTGCTGCCACCTGTAAGCTTGGTTTTCGGACTAAAGTTGTATATCGTGCATCTGTGTATAGGTATGCGTGTGTGCGTTTATATTGCTGTAGCGCGGGAATTTCTGCCGCGCTTAAGTTCTGTTTTCCTAGGATAGCGGTGCCGTCATATAGCGGCCGGCCGTCTTCATACAAAATACTACTCTATCCGTATTATTTTGTATTGAATCGACCGCTATATGACGGCAACGCTATCCTAGGAAAACAGAGCTTTAGCACAAGTATACTGAGCTGCGGTAAAATGCAGCTGTATTCGAATTTTCAATTTTACAAAACTGAGCGAGATTCCAAATACATATGTATACGGTAGGTACTTATGCTACATTCGGCAAGTATAAATTCCCTTAAATATTACAGATTACTCAATGAACATGTCTGAAAAAGTGTACCTATGTAGGGAATTTAGCGAAATAAAAGAGATATAAAACATCAATTTGTTTTTAATTTTTTATTACTGTATATAGGTACACTCAAGTTCACCTAATTTATATTAAGGTGAAGAAATGTACCCTAAACTCAGGTAACTTTAGTCCATAACTTACAACTACGGTCCAAATTTTAGTTCCAGTAAAATATGTATAAATATTTTCAAAATTATGTTGAGTATCCAATATAGAAAAAGAATTAGTATATCTAAGCAACTGTTAATAATCAACGTTACAAACTGAGCCATAGTTGAATTATTGTGTGGGTGTTAGACCTACGTGGATCGTAAATGATAATGCACGCACTTCGTAAACAGTATGTAATGTCTAAAATTACAGTTTAAGGTTTGTTAAGGTTAACGTTTAAACAAGCAGTTACACAAGCACACACAGTTCACCAAAACACTTATCAGGTTCATGCACCATATATGATTAATAGTCAATGAGTCTTTAGGTATTTATAATCAGATATCACAGTCGGTACGCGGATAGGATTTAAGCTACTGATGCGCGTGCGGTTGTTCCCGTGACGTAGGTAACACTGAACTGAAGTGAAGGGGCGCGGCGCGGGCGCGCGCGGCACCTGCGCGAGCGACGATCGTTGCCTAGCAACGGCTGACGGCTCGCGCGCCGCCATGTTATAAGCATTCGTGGGAATCGTGGGTCCATACGAAGAAGGTTTCGGGAATCTAATTTATTAATGTTCTTTTAGTACTGATGTGGAGTAGGCCACAATTGGACTAGATGTAGTTACCAGATACCAGACACCAGATAAAGCAACGGTGGCCTATCTCGGGTATTTTAGTACTCTCGCTGGCCGCTAGAGGCGCTGCCGGCCATGAAAAATGTTGCCTGCTTTAAGTGTGCCCCCCCTCAATTCATCTCTATATATATCTACGGGCTCTACGGGATACGTAATTCTACTAATTCTTTTAATAATAATTTTTATTTGTTTATTTCATTTTGTGGATACTTATTTTCTTCTTGACTAACTGAGTGTAGCAAAGGCCCGAGGGGCTGCCTATTCTCTAATCATATTAATAGTGTTGTTGTGGTATTATTTTGAGTCCATTGGAGTATTCTTGCGCACCGCACGGTTGCCGTGATGGACGTGACGCACGCGTGTCGCTGCCTCGCTGCTGCCTGCGGCGTGCTCCGGACAAGGACCTGACGACGCCGTACACACATCTCGGCAAAACGGAGATATATGTCGACATGCTCAAACAGTGCTTCGATATACATGTAAATATGACAGTTTCGTTGGTGTATGTGACCTTACACTAGCCTATATTTGCGTGAATTGAATTGACACCGCACAGCACCTTGAACCATAGAGTTGCCACTTCTGGCTTCTATTTTTAAGATTTGAGGTTAAGTTAGCTTGTTAATTAAAATAATTACAAAAGAACGTAGTGATTATATGCTCTTTGATTAGAAACAACGTAGCGGTTGCCGTGATGGACGTGATGCATGCGTGTCGTTGTCGTTGCTGCCTGCTGTGTCCTCCGGATAAGGACCTGACGACGCCGTACACACATCTCGGCCAAACAGAGATTTATGCCGATATGATCAAAGAGTGCTTTGACATAAATGTAAGTACGACATTCTTGTTAGTGTAGCGAAACGTACACAAACTTAAAATCTTGTTCAGTTAAAGATAGATATTAAAGTGTTATAAAGATAGATATTATTGTTACAAACAGTGTTAGGTTATCAGGACCTGATGGATTATTTAACATGCAGCTGGTGGTGGGCGGCGCGGGCTCGTGCGGCATCTGCTCGGCGTGTGTGGGCCGCCTGCGAGACGCGAGCGACTTCAAGCTGCAAGTGCAGCGCAGCCAGGCGGAGCTGCAGACGCGGCTGCAAGGAGGGAGCCATGTCACCGCCACCCATCGAACAAGTAATGATTTTTTGTCATTTGAACTCTATATAGAAGTCCACTAAATAACAATGCTACTATCACCGCCACCAGCAGCACCATACACACTCCTGCTGAGGGTTGACTGCCTATTTTCCGAAAATAGTGTTATTGGATTGCTTTAAAATCTTTGCTTGAGCATTTTTAACAGAGAGATACCTAATGTGATATGTTTTGTGTTTGTTTGCTCTAGAGGAAGAATCTGTTGTTGAGCCAGAAAATACAGAAATACAGAATAGAGATGGGACTAGTGGGCCTGTCTCAGGTAAGTCTACTCCTCAGCAGTGATACATAATCATTGTTATTATTTAACTTCTCATACAGATGTAGTGCATAATTGTTTTCCATCATATTTTCTCAGAAACATTCGTATTTTATTTGTCGCTACTTCAGTCAATCTCAGTATTTTTTGTACCAAAACTGACTGATATAGCAAGACACATTTGTAAATTTCCATGAAAGTACGATGGAAAAAAATTATGCACTACATCTGTACGCTGGAACGTGGATCACCATATAAGGAAATCATTGGAAAACAATACTTGCAGTAAATGATTAGATTAGATTAGATTGTAATGCCTGTTATTTTATTTGTGTTTTGTTTTCTTTTCTTTTATTTAGTATTTTATTTTGTTTTAATTTTACTTTTAATGTGTTTTTTTTAGTAAGGTTAGCTTGCGTACATTTTCCTTGCATTTCACTGGATTATGTTTCTTTCTTATTAAGTTTTTTTTCTATCATTATTATTTAAGAATTGTCTCTTCTTCTTCCTACCCTTATCCCACGTCATGTGGGGTCGGCACAACATGTTTTTCTCTTCCATTCTCCTCTATTTTTCGTCACCTCAGCACTCAATCCTTTCTTTCTCATATCCTCTTTTACACAATCCATCCATTGCTTTTTGAGTCTACCATACGCTCTCCGTCCATCAACATTCATCCCTAACATTCTTTTGCCTATATGGCATTCATCCCTCCTTATCACATGCCCATACCACGCTAACCTACTACTTCTTATCTTCTCCGTTACTGGTGCTACTTTCAAACTGCCCCTAATATACTCATTCTTAATCCGATCCTTCCTCGTCACTCCACACATCCATCTCAACATTCTCATTTCCGCTGCGTGCACTCTTCTTTCATCCGTCACTTTCGTCGCCCAGCATTCTGATCCATACATTACAACAGGTCTCACGATCGTCCTGTAAATTTTCCCCTTAAGTTTAAGAGGCATTCGTGGATCGCAAGTTGTTCCAGAGACCTGTCGCCATTTCATCCATCCCGCATTTATTCTATTTTTCACGTCACGGTCGATGCGTCCGTCGCTCTGGATCAATGACCCAAGGTACCGGAAGTCGGAGCAGACTGGTAGGGATACACAATCTAAGGCAATATGGGAAAAACTGGTTAGACCACCGAAATCGCAGAACATGTGCTCCGTTTTGGTTCTGCTTATTTTCAGTCCCACACTTTCCAGCTTTTCTTGTCATCGGCAAACAGCATACACCAGGGTGCCTCCTCCTGTATGTTCGATGTCAGAGCATCCATAACCAGGAGGAACAAATACGGACTTAAAGCCGATCCCTGGTGTAAACCTACCGCCACATTGAACTTGTCGGTTACTCCAGCTTCAGATCTGACGTGAGTACTGGCTCTATCATACATCGCCTGAACAAGCCGCACATACTTCTCTGGCATTCCTTTCTCTCTCATAGACCACCACAGAACCTCACGGGGGACTCTATCGTATGCCTTTTCCAGGTCCACGAACACCATGTGCAAGTTCTTTTGCGCAAGTCTGTATTTTTCGCACAGTTGGTGAAGTGCAAATATGGCGTCCGTAGCTCCCCGTCCCGGCATAAACCCAAATTGGTTCTGTGTTACCTCACTTTCTTCTCTCATTCGTCTCGCTACCACTTTTTCCCATATCTTCATACTATGTGACATGAGTTTTATTCCTCGATAGTTGTTGCAATCCTGTACATCACCCTTATTCTTAAAAACGGGCACCAGTGAACTGTTGCACCATTCCTCAGGGATTGCCTCTTCTTGCAACAACTTATTAAAGAATAAAGTCAGCCACTTCCATCCATCCGCTTTCAGAAACTTCCATACTTCCACAGGTATACCATCTGGCCCAACCGCTTTCCCATTCTTCATACCTTGCACTGCCATTTTTACTTCTTCTATAGTGATCTCTTTCATATTATTTAAGAATTGTATCCCGTGGTAACTGTCACGCTGAATGTACTGTTTCACCCTCTTTAGCTTAGATAAAAATTAGAATTAAATGATAGATGCTTAACTTGTACCAATTGTTTCCGCCCGTCAACTCCTCACGAAGACAACATCCTTTACAAGATGATTTATTTCATCAAAGACAATTACATAATAAGTTTGCATTAATGTCAAAAATATAAGAATTTCTATCATGATCATCAAAATAAAAATGAAAATAATAACAATACTAATGAAGAAGAGGTAAAAAGCTGATAGGCAGTTATAAGAACTGATGTTGCCTATATTTAGTAATGTTCAGATACTTAATGTCATTGTGAAGCAGGTATTAGAAGACACATGTATGTGCTTGTCTTAGTTGTTGACATTGTGGGCCGAGACCACATCTTCTGGCAGTTTGTTCCAAACCCTCACTACTTGGTTGGAATTTAGTTTACAGTAGTGGTTACTAGGTTTGTGGCTAAACTAGCCTGTTGCTTATAAACTTGTATCGGTTCAGGTGAAGAGTCAACGGTCAAGCCAGAGACGATGGATCAAGATGAAGTACCTGACGACATATTGCGTGAGTACTTTGTTTTAACAACAGCTTTAGAAGATGTGACGATGTGTGAGCAGCGGGCTAAATTTACATTTTAAAATTTGTATAAATATGTGAATATTGGACTGATCACCCAGTGAAGTTACTTAAAATTTAAACATATTAGGGTAACATAGTACGTTTTGCAAATTTTTTTTTATTATCATTAGTAATAAAAACAATCAAAAATTAATTACTTAAAGATTACAAAGTGTACTAAAAAAATCCTTTGATGTAACCAGCTATTGCAAAGAAGAAATTTCACTCAGTCCTGGTTACTGCGCGGAACGTGGGGTTTAATATTATTAACCGACTTCAATTTCATAGAAGGAGGAGGTTCTGTATTCGGTTGTGGCTATTTTTTTTTTTTTTTTTATGTATGTTCACCGATTACTCCGAGACCCGTGGTCCGATTTGAGTAATTATTTTTTTGTTCGAAAGGAGCTACTTCCAAGTTGGTCCCATATTAATCTGGTTCTGATCTGATGATGGGATCCCTGAGGAATTAAGGGAACTCCTCAATTTTTAAAGGCACATGTATGGTGATTTGGGTGTTTTCATAAGCAACTTGAGCATTTTCTCTCGAAAACGACCAATTTGATGAAGTGGACCTGATGATGATGATTGTTTTGATGATAGTGATGATGATTTTTTTAATGTAGGATGTTCAGCGATTACTCCGACACCCGTGGTCCAACTTGAACAATTCTTTTTTTGTTTGAAAGGAACTACCTCCAAGGTGGTCCCACATTAATCTGGTGCTGTTCTGATGATGGGATCCATAAGGAATTGAGGGAACTCCTCAATTTTTGAAGGCACATGTATGGTGATTTGGGTGTTTTCTTAAGCAACTCGAGCATTTTCTCTCGAAAACCACCAATTTGATAAAGTGGAGCTGATGATGATGATTGTTTTGATGATAATGATTTCAGCGATTACTCCGGCACCCATGATCCGATTTAAATAATTCTTTTTCTGTTTGAAAGAAGTTACATCCAAGGTGTTAGTAACATTTTTTGTTTTGATCTGATGATGAAATCCGTGAGGAATTGAGGGAACTCCTCAATTTTTAACGGCATGTGTATGGTGATTTCGGTGTTTTCTAAAGTAACTCAAGCATTTCCTCCCAAAAACCACCAATTTGATGTAGTGCAACTGTAGCCTAACCACGAGTTTGACACTAAATATTCGCTAGCGTCTTCGTAACTTTGTACACTAATATGCCAGTACGAGCGAGATGCATAAACAGTAAGTTACACACACGATAGCGAATATATCAATGTCAATCTCGTGGTAAGGCTACTGATGATGAAGACTACGGACGAAATGTGGAACTTCCCTCGTATGTGTATTATGATTTTTGATGTAGGTAGTGTTGGAAACAACCAGAGACTGAGAAGTGAGGGGTAGGTGTGAGAGGTGAAGGTAGCGGGTATTAGTATTTGGGGGGTTTGGGGGTTGAGGGGAGGTGAGTTGATGGGTCGGGGACTGAGGGGTTGAGAGTTAAGGGATTGTGGGTTAGGGTTAGGAGTTAAGGGATTGTGGGTTAGGGTTAGGAGTTAAGGGGTCTGGGGTTGGTGGTTTAGGGTCTAGGGGTTCAGTGATCAGGGGTTGATGTGCTGTGAGGTTGAGTGATCGGGGGGTTTGAGGGATTGGGACAGTGGCGGGGCGGAGAATGGATTTAGTGACAGGAATGATTTCCCAGACGGACTCGGGGAAAATTGATTATTTAACAAAGTTTACGAATTTAGAGTTAAACATGATTATGTTTTTCACTCATGCGTCACGCTCTTAACAATGTCAAAACTAAAAATGGAAAATAAAAACTTTTATAAAAAAAAAGATAAACCGACTTCAAAAAGGATGAAATAAAATATGATCCTTTTTAGGGTTCCGTGTTTAAGTATATGCGTTACCAACTGGTATGTTTGAAGTCGGTGCCAAGCCAAGTAGTAACAATACCAGTCAAAAATAATGAGCTTTATGTATATAAATCCCATTACAACTGTACAAATATTATAAACGTGAAAGTAATTCTGTCTGCCTCTTTGTTACCTTTCCATGGCTAAATAACTGAACCGCTTTAGCTGAAATTTGGCATGAAGGTTCCTTGAATTGTTTTATATTTTGAAATGTAGTCCTCTGGATAAGCGACAGAAAATAACTCAGTCCCAATTCCACACTTGCGTGCTATGGACTGTTCAAGAATTAGTAAGAAATGCTCTTAAAAAAATACGACGATATAAACGCATTAGATTTACACTAATGTGCCGACAAGCATGGTACGAACTGCGCCAAGAAGGTTCAACCGAGTGTTCTGTTATGAGGTGTGTTCTTAAATACCTAGTCGGCTCATAAGTTCTGTCATATACATAGTATCAAATAAAATCAAAAGTTTAAGTTTATTCCGTATAATTTGTACAGCGTTTGAAAGCTTATAAACTAGAGAATCTAAATGTATAACATTTATTCAAAATGACCGCCATAATTATCTACACAGGCTTGAAGTCTTCGTGGCCAGTCGTCAATGGATTCACGCACCACTTTCATGTCGATATTGGCCACTGCCGTAGCAAGAGATTTTTTCAGCGAGTCTAGATTTGCATGAGGTTTTGAGCACACCTTTTCCTCTAAATACTGCCATATTTTATAGTCTAAAGGATTAAGATCTGGGCTAGAGGAGGGCCAATCTTCATGCCATATAAAGTCGATTTTATTGGAGGCGAGCCAGGCTTGTGTAGACTTTGACTTATGGGCTGGAGCAGAGTCCTGCTGGAAAACCCAATGCTGGTTTAGAAACATCGTATGGGATAGTGGTTTCACAACATTAGTCAACACCGTGTCTTGGTACACTTTGGCACTAGTTTTTACTCCTTTCTCACAAAAATGCATACTAGTGACGCCCGCATAAGAAACTCCCAGCCAAACCATCACAGATGAAGGGTGATGACCTCTTTGAGTACGGGGAATGCTATTAGACGCTTCTTTACTATTGCGAGCGTACACTCTATCATTTTGTTTATTACAGTTTTCTTCTATGTCAAAAATTTTCTCGTCCGAAAACAGTGTACAACGGTGCTTATTTTTAGCGTACTTCTTCAATAAAGCTTTAGATCTTTTAAGCCTTGAAGCTTTAAGCCGACCATTGAGAAGATGGCCAGTTTTTCGTTTATAAGCACGAAGTCTCAGGTCTTGATTAAGCACTCTTTTCACCGTGTTTTTGCTCAAACCCATCTGGAGGGCCATAACTTTTTGTTTCCTAGCGGGATTTCTGGCAATGCGTGCCCTAATTGCTTGTACAACCGCTGGAGTCCTAGCTGTACGCGGACGACCGCTTCTTTTCTTGTCATTTAAACTAGAGACCTCACTGTATCTTTCTATGGTACGATACACAAATCTTAGAGAGAATTTTAAATTTTCAAGTAGCTTAAAAATTTTAGTCGGCGAGTGACCACAACGATATAGTGCAATTATTGCGGTACGGCTAACTTTAAGAGTCCACTCCATGTTGAAGAAAACAGAAAATTGCAAAATTATACTACTCAAATATTTAATAAAGATTCGAAATTCAAATGCAGAACGGTTTTTGTTTTAGGAGTTCCAAATTTAAATTTTAAAGGCCAGTGACAGAACTTATGAGCCGACTAGGTACCTACAGAAAGTTCGTTTATTGTCGTCGTGTAACGCTGCGTCTTACATAGGCGAACAGTCGCGAACGCGAAGCGAAGCGACACGGCGCGGCGCGGCCGGCCCAAGGCGTTCGCGTTCGCAAAGAGATCGCCCACGTAGGACACTTCTATAGGTATCAAAGGATTAATTACGGCGCCGTGCCGCGCCGCTTAGCGTTCGCGTGTTGTTCGCCTACGTAGTACGCTGCGTTAGGCAATCCAACGTACATACTTATATAGCCGCAGCCTTTATCGAATTGCACCAAAATCACTATGAATATATGGTTCAAAATTTGGCTTGGCACCGACTTCAAACATATCAGTTGGTAACGCATATACTTAAACACGGAACCCTAAAAAGGATCATATTTTATTTCATACTTTTTAAAGTCGGTTTATCTTTTTTTTTATAAAAGTTTTTATGTTGGTTGCTCTAGATGACATGCTCCGGTTAAACATGGCGGCCGGAGACGGGGCGAGCGACGAGGGGGACCCGCTGTTGGGTGAGTACCCGCTTCATATGGTAAGTCACTAGTTCTAGTGGAAATCAGACTCGGTTTGTCCAGATCTTGTTTAGTATGCTGCTGAACTCGCTTCTGTCATGACTCATGAACTAGAATGTGATATGTTTGCAAGTTTATGGATGGTTGTGTACCAGATGTGTCTGCGGCACTGTGAGGTGATGGTCGAAAGTTGATTGTGATCCGATTTTCCTATTGTAAATACCTTATTTTATAATTTGAAGTGTACAGCGATTTGAATTTGACTATAATGCTGCATATTATGTTTTCAAATAGATAAATAATGGCTGTCTATAATAAATATGGCGGTCGCGTCTATGAAGCAGTTAATGTAATAGATTCATACTGTTTTCTATCTGATGGATTTTTTGTCTTGTGCTGAAAATAAAATTAAACTTCATCATATCAGTGGCAGCGTTGCCAAACTGAACCAGATCTGTTGCACCAGGCACGACCCGGAGCGAGGGTGCCAGATCCCTGAGTCGTCGACACAAACACACGAATAGTATGTTTGTTTCAGATGAAGAGCTCCTAGTCAAGCCAGAATCAGCGAGTGAAGATGTTACTAGTGATGAGATGTCGCGTAAGTACCAACTTGAATAGAAAACACAAACTGTAGCATTGGGAAGGTTTTCCCATCGGTGAACCAATCTACCGATATCACAGAATAAGTAATAGTATCATCATACAGAACGCCCCCCCCGCCTCGGATTGCTTCGCCCCTCGCCCCGCGACAGCAGATCGACGAGCTGACGGCGAACGCTCGCTCAGTTCGGCTTTCAAGCAACGTACTCATACAATGACGCATGACGCGTGTACCAAGTACCAAGTGGATGCCGCAAAAGAAGCGCGGACGTGGCAGGCCCAGGCGGAGATGGCGGGACGACTTGGACACCTTCACTAATAACTGGCCGGAAACAGCTCAACAACGGGAGTCATGGAAATCAAAGGAAGAGGCCTTTGCCCAACAGTGGGACACTACAGGCTATTAAAAAAAAACCGCGAAATAAAAGTACTTATCTGAATTTCTAATGTTAATGTGTAAATATTAGATACATCTCTTAATTTTTGTATGTATTGTGCTCTAGTCAACGCTGTCGGTAGGTTGTGATAGGACTTTTTTAATTTTAAGCACGCGGTTGTTTTATGCGATAATCGCAGCGTTGAAAGCATGCGATCAACGGAATGTAGGAAAAACGACTGCCATCTCACCTTCCAGCCCATAGAGAAAAGTAAGTCTTATTGGGAACAATCCGGTTTCCTCACGATGTTTCCTTCACCGTGTGTTGCATAAAAATGCCTTGATTCAAGCACTATTTTTGTCCAAATATACCAAAACCTATCGCAGTAATCCACGCTCGCAAATACGAGCCTGTAACACTACTCAATTTAATATGCTACTGTACTGTAATGTAAGACACAGCCTGAAGTAGAGTTGTTGTTGTAGTGGAGGAGCGGGCAGTCAAGTCGGAGCTGTCGGACGAGGCGAGTGACGAGGACTGCGTGTCGGGTGAGTACTGCAACACTACGAGTTATTCCCACTAAGTTGATACCACTGCAGTGGACTGATAACAGCCTAAGTGGTAACTAGTGGGAATAATCCCAACACTACGATACTGCACATAGTATGATACGAGCGAGATTATACTTACGTACGACTCATATTCATACCACCCATACTCGTGATTATATAGCGAGGAAATTTTTAGATTGTATGTAGCGGAGATGAGAATGTTAAGATGGGTGTGGGGCGTGACGAGAATGGATAGGATAAGGAATGAGTGCATAAGAAGCCCCATAATTAGTAGCAAAAGTAAGGGCGAATTGCGTAGCGTAGTATGAGCATGTGATGCGGAGGGAGGAGTCATGTGACGAGAAAGGTATTATAGTGGGAGATCTTAGGTCCACCACCTTGCATTTTTGAGACAAAGCAAACCGTTTGGAACAGTTGTTTCTGAGCTGATTTAGCCCGGTTGCCACGAGGTCCCCCCCAGCAGGTGGGCAGGGGGGGGGGGGGGGCGAAAAGTGGCTCCGGCGCGCCTCACTCTAAGCTTTATATCTGCATACATCTAGCAAATATATCAAGTTTGGTGTCTTTTTTGTATAATTCGAGGATGAAGAATTCATTTCTGTGACTAAATTTTCACTCACCCATACAAAAAATACGAGAAATTCAAAATTCAAAATTTTTCTTTACACTTTTTTTTTTTCGAAAATCTTCTACAAAATTAAAACTATGGCGATTTGCTCTAGAAAAAAATACCTGTGAATAGCCCAGTTATCCTTCTATATAAAATAGTAAACTTGTGAAACATTTTTCTTTTATAGTTATAAAAGATTAAAAAAAATTGTTTTGTGTCGCGCGGCGTACCCGCGTTGTAAGAGCGGTATGCAGCTTTTAGGATTTTTAAGTATGTGTAGATGATTTCTGATGAGTTGTTATTCTTCTGTTCGTAGATTACATTAATAAATTACTTCTGGACGTGATATATATACAAATATATAAATAAAGACTTTGGGAAAACTTTACTTTTAACTAGCTTTTGCCCGCGACTTCGTCTGCGTGGAGTTAGTAATTTGGGTAGCTTATTTTTTATCCAATATGCTTTTTATCGATTTCCCATACAAACTTCCACCTCCCATTTCACCCCCTTAAAGGATAATTTCTGATATAAAAACCACCTTGTGCCCTTCCCCGGGACTCAAACTATCTCTATATCAAATTTCAACTAAATTGGTCCAGCGGTTTAAGCCTGAAGAGGTAACAGACAGACAGACAGACATACTTTCGCATATATAATACTAGCTCTTGCCCGCGACTTTTATCCAATCTCCTTTTTATTGATTCCCCATATAAACTTCCACCCACCTTTTCACCCCCTTAAGGGGTGAGTTCTGAGATAAAAACTATCCTATGTCCTTCCTCGAGACTCAAACTATCTCTACACTGAATTTCAAGTAAATCGGTTCAGCGGTTTAAGCGTGAAGAGGTTACAGACAGACAGAAAGACACACTTTCGCATTTAAAATATTAGTATGGATTAGTATGGATGTGATAAAATTAACATAGTTAGATGTTTGACAAAAAATGCGGGTTGAAATAAGATATATATTGTTCGCAATTGCCACTACATGTGTGAAGATTTTGCTTCTATGGGTTACTCTAATTATTACTTATACAACAATGGAGGTACTTGCAGGTACTTTGACCGGACTGATCCTTCACGATGTGTCCTCTTTGACTGCCTCGATCTAAGTGAACGAGTCTCACGAGCCAGTCCAACTGGCTTTCGTGCCCCACTACCTAGCTACCTACCGTGTTGCCAGGTATTTTACCAACTACCCCGTACTAATCGGGGTAACGCAATGATATTGCCACATTATAATTATTATTCAACTGCTATCTGTCATGTAAACATAAATAAATCATGACACATGCACATAAATATGTCAGTGCATTTTAGTTTTTTTTAACGCAGTTGCACCTCCCTGCGCATTTTGTTTTGCAGCGGCAACGAATAAGCTCTAAACAAGCAGCAGCCGCCGCAGCTAGGCTTGTCCATATGGGCTCCCAATAACCTGTTGCTGAGCGGCTATAATGAAAAAATGAAAAAAATGAAAAATATATTTATTTTGCACACAAAGATGGGAATATGCAGATGGAGTATACATGAGGTCCAGGTTGCGCGCATACAGCGGTACATTTATAACAGTATGAACAGGGGTCCCCAAACTAGGCATAGCCTGTATCTTGGGCGACCAGTTAGTGAATTAAAAACTAGATTGAAAAAAAGAAAGTATGTCTAAAGATGAAGATAGGTGCTAATGCTAATAACCTTAGCTACTAGGGATTTACGTTGGTCAGTCTGTCAGTCAAGTCTCTTACGGCTAAGTGTCTATACCTATAGGTTAAATGTCTAATTATGTAACATAGAGTACCACTACATATGGACAGAAATTGAGGCTTATGGCCGCGATATTTAAAGCATTATACAATTATACAATTTAGAGCATTATACAATGTTTCCTTTCTCCATACAAGTGCACCGTAGCGTCACTGCACTATCTCCTCAGTCTTATTATAATCGATAGTTAGCAACCAGTCACAAATAACTCGCTTTGTCTGTGAAACAGGTCAAATAATATGTCCCCAAACATAGCCTCCTTAGTAAACTGCACGGAGAATAATGTTTACGTAGCGCATCTTCCGTTGGAGGCAGATTCTCTAACTGGAGATTTCTTCGGCACTCATTTACACTCGTACTTGTACCTGATCTGAAATCAGTAACAAAATGCATAGTGTTAAAATAAGTCTAGGGTTGACACCTCGTAATTCAAATCTGTTCAGACTTAATATTGTAAGACTTACTTGTCATATAAGACAATAACAATTTTTTCCAATATTGGCAACGCCTGCTCAATATTGCCTTGTTAGCCAAATTTAAATCCCTTCGTTACAGCAGGATATGCGCTCCAAGCTTGAAATACGCTTTTTGTCCCCTTTCCACACAAAAAAGAAATAGTGTCGCAACCTGAAAAGGCGTGGAAGAATGGCAAGACTTCTGTCCTTTCTGGTCCTGTAAAATAAATTATACATCTATGCGTTACAAATAAAATCATATATTTAAAGGGAGTTTGCAGCACGTGACCAGTTGTCCTCGTACAGGAAGCAGACACGCGCATGATGGTCCATTATGTGGCTGATGCTGTAGCCCCAGGTCACACAAAAATTATGCTACGCACAGTGGATACTGATGTTGTTGTTCTCGCAGTTGCATGTATATCACAATTGCCGGAGCTCCAGGAGTTATGGGTACATATTGGCACAGGAAAGAAAGACCAGTTCCTCTCGTGCCATGCTATTGCATCTTCATTAGGTAACTTTTGTAGTTCCTCCATTAATTGTAAATAAAATAAATATATCACCGCAGTACGAGACAGGTCATCTGGGCAATTGGTCACGTGCTGCAAACTTTCTTTAAATATATGATTTTATTTGTAACGCATAGATATATTTATTTCACAGGACCAGAAAGTACAGTAGTCTTAGCATTCTTCCACGCCTTTTCAGGTTGCGACACTGTTTCTTTTTTGTGTGGAAAGGTGAAAAAAAGCGTATTTCAGGCTTGGAGGGCATATCCTGCTGTAACAGAGGGATTTAAATACGACAAACAAGGCAATACTGAGCAGGCGTTGCCAAATTTGCCAATATTGGAAAAATTTGTTATGGTCTTGTATCACATTTTTAAGTCTGGACAGATTTGAATTACGAGGTTGATCCCTAGACAGTATTTTAACACTATGCATTTTGTTACTGATATTAGATCAGGTACAAGTACGAGGTACGAGTGTAAATGATTGCCGAAGAGTACTTTATACAATATGAAATCTCCAGTTAGAGCAGGGTTTCTTAAAGTGGGGTCCACGGACCCCTTAGGGGTTCGTAGCATGTTTATCAGGAGTCCGCAGTAAGTCAAATACCTACTGTAAACATACTTATTAGGAAATGTTGTAATAAACTTGACGAGACCTAAGTGTAATGAATATTATAATAAAAATAAATTTTAAAATATAAATAAGGGTTTTTATTATTTTTCTAAAATATATTTTAACCGGGGTCCGTGGAATTGTTTAAATTGTGAAAATGGTCCGTGACAGCAAAAAGTTTAAGAAACCCTGAGTTAGAGAATCTGCCTCCAACAGAAGATGCCCTACGTAAACATATTCTCCGTGCAGTTTACCAAGGAGGAGTTTGGGGAGGAGGTTTGGGGACAGATTATATCCTCTCAGCAACAGCTACCATGCCCTGCTGACTGGGGCTGGTCCAAACAAAATGGTTATTGGGAGCCCATATGGACAAGCCGACCTGCTGCGGCTGCTGCTTGTTTGGAGATTATTCGTTGCCGCTGCAAAACAAATGAGCAAGGAGGTGCAACTGCGTTAAAAAAACTAAAATGTACGGACCTATGTGCATGTAGTGGCAATTGCGAACAATACCTATAGATATCTAATTTTAACCCGCATTTTTGTCAAACATCTATGTTAATTTTATCACATTTACCTATATAATAACTACTGGCAAATTTATAAAATGTAGGCGCGAAGGGATATCGTCCCATATAAAATTTGAATTTCGCGCCTTTTTCTGCTGACATGATTTGCTTGACCAACTAATCCAGAAGTCTCCCCTGCCCACCTGCTGGAGGGAACCTCGTGGCAACCGGGCTGAATCAGCTCAGATCACCCCCAGGAACACCTGTTCCAAGTGGTTTGCTTTGTCTCAAAAATGCAAGGTCCCCTTAGAAAACGGGATCTAAGATCTCTAGCTATATTACATTTGTTAATTGTTACGTTTTATTAATATTATATTTAATAGCAGAAAAAATATAATATAGTATATTTTCTACAAGATTATTTCAGATGATAATATTTTCTTGTATAATAATTTTAGAGCGTTATTCATTTTTAATCGGGTTTAAGACGATAGTCGCTGATGTGTCCTTGAGCGTCTCAGCGTCTCTGTACCCGCACCCCGCTCACTGCGATCGTACGTGAATTTTGTTTCGCGGCACCACAACGAGGTTCAATTCAAAGAATAAGCTACAGCCCAGAAGCGCGCGATTGGCGCTACTCGTATTTGTGTATCTTTTGCAGATATTTTGTCGTTTGAGTATGAGTAGATCATGCGTTTAGTGGAGCTCGTAAATTATAATAAAAATATATTCCCTTATGCATTATACTTTACAAGCCTCAATTAATTTGTGTCTTATCTGTTTCTTACAAATAATACCTAAGTCAATTCGACAGATTAAGATTTATAGCTTTAGAGCTTTTTTATTTATAGATTTAGAGCTTAGTATGTAGTAAATTGAGGCGTGCAGTGTGTTTATTTTATAGTATTTTTTTCCGTAATAATTAAATATAAATAATGCCATTAATAGTTAATTTATAAAATTAAGTACCTACTACCTAGTCTACCTACATATAAAATTTCGGGATTTGTTACCTACCTATTAGTGTTAAACTAGTATTATTTTTCGAAGTTCAAAGTTTTCTCAAACATGACGTGGGAAATATCATATTATCATTATATTACAAGCGCGCCAAAACCAAATCAGCGCTCTGCAGTTTTTTTTTTGCCATAATAACTCGGATATAGTGGTTAACGGCTATGTATGATGAACCCTCGTGGACGTCAGCTGCCGCTCCGTTGGTGGATAAGAAATGGCAGCCAGCGAAACACGCAAAATAGAAATTGTCATCGCCTCCCGCTTGATACTTTGTCAGATAATAGTTTAGATACTAATGTGATTTAAAAAATGGTCAGCCGGTTGTATCTCGTTGGACCTTTAACTGGTCACATGAACATGTAAAAAAATATATTTTCAGTCATCACATCCCATTTCATATTTCGCCTTAATTTATAGTTCTGCAAAAAAAAATACGACAAGCCGTTTTTGTATTTTTACTAAACGGCTTGATCAATTGTAAGAGTCATTACTTATAAATATTATAGTTTATATTTGGATTATGCCTACTTTCATTTATGATTAGCTTATAAAAGAATATCAATTGACTCTTACTTGCCACTGTTCATTTTCATCATCAACCACCACCAATCAATGGGAAATTACCCAATCTCACAACACAATTAAAAAAAAATTAACTTAAAAATAAATCGAATTTAAACTATCATGAGACATATTAACTTAACTAACTTAGCGGTTTCACTCTCGTATTTTTAGTCACTCGCGCGACATGTTTCGGAGAGCCTAGATCTCCATTTTCAAGCACTAACAGTGCCTGAGTGAGTAGCGGTCACGACGGCACGGACGGACGGGGGACAGTGTTAGTGCTTGAAAATGGAGACCTAGGCTCTCCGAAACATGTCGCGCGAGTGACTAAACATACGTGAGTGACACCGCTAAGTTAGTTAACTTTAAAATATATATCTATACACAACGTAAATTGATAGCCTATATTAATCAACTAATTATTATTTTGTTAGGAATCGAACTTTATTAAAAACGTAAAAATGCGCATGTTAGAAAACTTTTATTTTTATATTTCAAATGAAGCTTTCTCAAACATAAGTGGAAATATTGTTATTATTTTCGTAATAATAGGCTGCGAAACACCGTGTTAAGCGCGCTAAAGCGCGTCAGAACCAAATCAACTTTCTGCAGTTATTTAGTCTTTGGCCACAATAACTCCAATTTTATTGCACTTGGGCTCAGCACAAGCATACAGATTACAAGGAAGGCACGGAGCGACGAGCGACACAGCCTCCTCGTCACAAAGCTAGCACGCGACTGCCGGCCACGCCGTTTTCGAGCAACATACGCACGAAATGTTGAATAATATTCGATTTCTTTAAAAAAATATGATTTTTTAACATTATGAAACGTTGCATTTGTAGTGCCTGTTAAAACATTTATTCTGGTTTAAAAATAACTTTAATCGAATAAACCGTTTAGGAGATATAAGCAAAGTTAGTCGCAAAACGGCCTGTCGTAATGTTCCTTTTATGGAGAAACTATAAGTCACAGGAAAAAAGTTAAACGTTAGGATTGTTGTACATAAAATGTAGATTCATATATATTCTTTTCATAAATTTTTGTTGAACCGTTAAGAAGATATATACTCTAGAAAGTAAGAGTTTACGGCCAAAAATAGCGACTTTCGCCTTAAGTTTTTGAACAACTTTTACAATCGGCAAGTATCCATTGCATTGCATAGTAGTACACCGGTATATATCTATATCAGCTATTTCGTTTTTAAACTGAGCTTGTCTGGATAATCTTTTCAGTATAATTTTTATAAACTGCAAACAGGAAACGACATAAAAAAGGGTTGGAATTATGGTCGGTAGACATACGCGAAACCGTGCCCCAGAAAGTAATGCATCACTTTTTCGATAACGTAATATTACACTGAGATGTCACCGCTTAATTGAAACATCACCCGAACCCGAACATAGTCGAAGACGATACACTGTCAGTAGCACGCAACGCAACGCGAGATGGCAACATCACGTGAGTGCGAGTAGTGCGAGCGGGATAACAAAGCAACGCAAACATGACACTATCACTATTGTCTTCACACATTACGCGGACTGTGTATGGACTTTAACTGGCTTTTCGTATCGGCGCGTCAATCTATTTAAATCTATCACGCGCTCTTCGACCGGTCGTTCGCGCTCAGGTAATGTTGTTTCCAGTAATGTTATAGAGCAAGAGCCCCGGACTGCTAGACTTACGTCTTACTATAAAAGCTGAGAGTTTTTCTATAAATGGCCCCTGAATAGGTAAGAACGATCCCCGATTATGAAACCTGGGTCGTGGTGGGTTTGGCAGCTATCAGGTAATAAAAGTGTATAAAATTATGGCTTAAAAACGTCATAGTATACCAGCTGAATTTTATATACCTGCTGTAGCATGACGCTACATCTGTCGTTTTGTTTTGGAAACTACTTGCTTGTCAGTCATGTCTAGTTTGCTTGTTTGCGCAATTACTGTTAGATGGCGGTTTAAAGAAACACATGGAACCTTTTTTGGACGATGATATTTTCGAGATTGGCAGGTTACAATTGCGTTGAATTTTGAATTTCAATTCTGATTCGGAAAGAGAAATTTGTTTTCTTCGGGGTACTTCAGATGGATTTTGGGATTGACGTGTAAAGATCTGTTTGTGATATATTAGATTTTTTCCTGGTTTTTTTTCGTCAAGATTAACCTTTTAATCTAAAGGAACGTTTTCTTCTGAGGTTGCTAATAACAACTTCGAGTGCGCTTTACTTCTCGTCGTTCCGCGGCCTTGTTGGCCGCAGTTGCCTGCAACAGGACCTTTTGTAAGGCCAGCGTGGAGCAGTGCTCTGGTGGTGCGTGGCGGTCGTATCAACGACAGGGCGTAGCCGCCGACGTGCAGTCGGCAGTGGATGGTCGTCGACCCCATCAGTCAGCGGTCAGGTATCAGACCCACGGAGGAGACGAGCCCGCATACTGCGTGGTTCGATAGCGTTGGTTAGCCGAACGTTTGCTTTGGAAAGGAACTAGCAGACCCACGGAGGACACGAGCCCGCATACAGCGCGGTTCGATAGGTCACGGTACAGCTTCGGTTGGCCGAACAAATTGTCATCGTCTACGGAGTTTGAATATTTTTTTAACGTATTGGAATCGGTTCCCGTTTAATTGTTATTATTTTTCCCGGTTCATTGTTATTTTTTTTGTGCAATATTTCTTTTAATTCTGTAAAGCCGCTGTGATCCGTATTCCGCATTTATTTAAGGCATTTCTTTTAAAATTCTAATTGCCCCTAATTGTCAGGCGAAACTAATATTCGGCAATAAATTTAGGTACCTATCACCCGTTGAAACAGCCATTATCGTCCATAATCTCCATCTCATCAATCCATTTCTTTCCTTCTACAGCTAAATTTATACGCCGTAATCTTTCGCACGTACACCAGTTCACGCCAGTGCGGAAAGCGGACCGTCAGAAAAACAATTTGTTTTGGATACATTAATTTTTTAAATTCCATGTGTAGATTTTTTTAGTGACTTTTGCTTATCAAATTATACGTGTTGTGCACAGTATTTGTTTTACTGCACTGTATATGTTATTAAGGGAACTATAAAATGATGTTTCTTAAGTTGCCATACACTTTTGATGATTGCAACCCCCTGCCAGACACCCTTAAAAGTTAGGTATGGCACTTACTCACACGCGAAATTAAGTTTATGTCCTATACAAATCCTGTATGAAATAGTAAAAGTACTAAGTCTCCATATATCCCGTTTCAATGCTTTGTTAATTTGTGTTCCAGTGTGTTCGGACGGCATCTCCGCCCGCGCCAGGGAACAGCTCGCGATGGCTTGTTCCGTGGTGCTCGAGCGCCTCCACGACGATGCGACTGTTCACAGTGGAGCTGAACCATACGCCTGCGAACACTGTGGCAAGCGTTTCAGAAACAAGTACATTTTACGAAAACACATTCAACACACGCATTCATTGATCGGACAAAAACCATTTGCTTGTGATTTTTGTAGTTCTACGTTTCAAACCGAATTGCTTATGATAGAACACGAGGAAAGCGAACATGGTGTTTCAAATTTCATGTGTGCTGAATGTGAGTATACAACAAGTTCCAAGAAAAGTTTGGAGACTCATTTAAAGAGTCACTCTTCGGAGAATAATTTTAATTGTAGTCACTGTAGTTACACAAGTTCGTGTAAGAGTGATTTACATAAACACCAAACAATACACATTGCTGGAAATCCTATTAAGTGTAGCGACTGTGATTTCAAATGCAGTTACAAGTCACGCTTACAACAACACCTGATTATACATACTGGGGCGAAGCCATTTCAGTGTAGCCACTGTGATTACAAATGCAGGCTGAAGTCAGACTTACAAATACACCAAAGGATTCACACTGGAGAAAAGCCTTACAAATGTAGTCATTGCGACTACAAGTGCAGGCATAGTTCATCCTTACGAAGTCATGAAAGGTCACATACTAGGGCGAATTCATTTCAGTGTAGCCACTGTGATTACAAATGCAGTCGGAAGTCAAACTTACAACGACACCTGATGATACATAATGGAGTGAAGCCATTTCAGTGTAGCCACTGTGATTACAAATGTAGTCTGAAGTCAGACTTACAACGACACCTGATGAAACATACTGGGGCGAAGCCATTTCAGTGTAGCCACTGTGATTACAAATGCAGTCTGAAGTCACGCTTACAAATACACCAAAGGATTCACACTGGAGAAAAGCCTTACAAATGTAGTCATTGCGACTTCAAATGCAGGAATAGTTCATCCTTACAAAGACATGAAAGGACACATACTGGCGAGAAGCCTTTTCAGTGTAGCCACTGTGATTACAAATGCAGATACAAGTCACGCTTACAACAACACCTGATTATACATACTGGGGCGAAGCCATTTCAGTGCAGCCACTGTGATTACAAATGTAGTCTGAAGTCACACTTACAACAACACCTAATGATACATACTGGGGAGAAGCCATTTCAGTGTAGCCACTGTGATTACAAATGTAGTCTGAAGTCACGCTTACAACAACACCTAATGATACATACTGGGGCGAAGCCATTTCAGTGTAGCCACTGTGATTACAAATGTAGTCTGAAGTCACACTTACAACAACACCTAATGATACATACTGGGGAGAAGCCATTTCAGTGTAGCCACTGTGATTACAAATGCAATCGGAACTTACTCTTACAACAACACCTAATGATACATACTGGGGTGAAGCCATTTCAGTGTAGCCACTGTGATTACAAATGTAGTCTGAAGTCACGCTTACAACAACACCTAATGATACATACTGGGGCGAAGCCATTTCAGTGTAGCCACTGTGATTACAAATGCAGGCTGAAGTCAGACTTACAAATACACCAAAGGATTCACACTGGAGAAAAGCCTTACAAATGTAGTCATTGCGACTACAAGTGCAGTCATAGTTCATCCTTACGAAGTCATGAAAGGTCACATACTAGGGCGAATTCATTTCAGTGCAGCCACTGTGATTACAAATGCAGTCTGAAGTCAAACTTACAACGACACCTGATGATACATAATGGGGTGAAGCCATTTCAGTGTAGCCACTGTAATTACAAATGCAGTCAGAAGTCAGACTTACAACGACACCTGATGACGCATACTGGGGCGAAGCCATTTCAGTGTAGCCACTGTGATTACAAAAGCATTCATAAGTCACGCTTAAAACAACACCTGATGAAACATACTGGGTGAAGCCATTTCAGTGTAGCCACTGTGATTACAAATGCAGTCTGAAGTCACGCTTACAAATACACCAAAGGATTCACACTGGAGAAAAGCCTTACAAATGTAGTTATCGCGACTACAAATGCAGGAGTAGTTCATCCTTACAAAGACATGAAAGGACACATACTGGCGAGAAGCCTTTTCAATGTATCTACTGTGATTACAAATGCAGTCAGAAGTCAGACTTACAACGACACCTGATGACGCATACTGGGGCGAAGCCATTTCAGTGTAGCCACTGTGATTACAAAAGCATTCATAAGTCACGCTTAAAACAACACCTGATGAAACATACTGGGGTGAAGCCATTTTAGTTTAGCCACTGTGATTACAAATGTAGTCATAAATCGAATTAAAAAAAAACCGGCCAATTGCGAGTCGGACTCGCACACGAAGGGTTCCGTACCATTACGCAAAAAAATCACATTTGTTGTATGGGAGCTCCACTTAAATGTTTATATTATTCTGTTTTTAATATTTGTTGTTATAGCGGCAACATAAATACATAATCTGTGAAACTTTCAACTGTCTAGCTATCGCGGTTCAAGAGATACAGCCTGGTGACAGACAGACAGAGGGACGGACAGCGGAGTCTAGTAATAGGGTCCCGTTTGTAACTTTTTACCCTTTGGGGTATGGAACTCTAAGAACGAAGTGTTTACTATAAAAGCTCATAACTCTGACAATAAAAAAATTGAAACGAAAGGACATAGCTATGATGAAGAGCATTAATTAAAGTGAATAAAAATATTTATACAATGTCAATATCCAGAGAGGAAAATGTGGACTCGGATTAGACCAAGATAAGTCTGCAACGATTTTGTCAGCCCAGTGCTAGTGTTATTTTAAAATCCAAACTTCAATGAATTTATGACGTATAAATTCGTGCCCCGCCCCGCCCCGACTCGAGTTACCTCGCCCCGCGACAGCAGATTGACGGCCGTTTGCCGCCGCTCAGCACTGTTTCTAAGCAACTTACTCACACTATGACGCATGACGCGTGTACAGACGTTACGTTCACACATAGAAACGCAAGTGATATTTGATGTATAGCGTGTCCGCCCTGTGGTTTTTATGGTGGCTTGTAAACTTTTATGAATCGGGCAACTAGTCCAGGTCCGCAAGTCATGCACCAAACACAGTTTGATATTCAGGGACCAGTTGCTGTGGAGTTTGCTTGCTGAAGGAAGCCCCTCGCGAGGAAATCTGCGTAATAAATAATAATAGCCCAAAACCTCTTGTAAGTTAAGTTCTATATCTCTCTCGCTATATTGAAGTGATAGAGACGGAGACACATTTCGAAGGTCGCGGTGCCAACTGTGGCTCCAGACAGCTCTGTTAGAAAATAGATATATAGTTGGTCAAACCAAATTGTCAGTAAATAAGAACAAAAAAAACTATTCTCATCCTTTTCTTTTGGGTGCTAGTAGATAGTATGATTCTCTCTAGGTTTGAAATGAGACAGTCCTTTGACAAACTAGTTACTTTGTATTCGGTTATTATTACAAGTATTAATTGAAATTATACATGATGTGTAAAATATGTAAAAATATGATAGAATATGTCAAACAAAAAGTATTATTTTATTTTACTCGTCAATTATTTTCTTACCACTCCTATTCACCCACTGACGTATGGTGCTATTGCTATGGCACCCTCTACCTGGCCCCTATTTCACCACGGTGACAGGTGCGACAATTGTCGACATCACTGTTACTGACGTCACAGGCTTCCATAGGCTACGGTAACCGCTTACCATCGGACGGACGGTGTGCTTATTTGCCACCAACATCTAAATTAAAAAAAAAAAACTCCATTATATCGCCAATAAATAAGTACTTATTTTGCGAAGCTAATGACAGTTGTCACAAAAAAGACTACAGTTGTCAAGAAATTCCGACACAGAACTCATTTCCTGTCAAGAATTACCGAAAATTATTTTTAAATCTTGTGACAATTGTCATCAGCATCATCATAAACTTCGCAAGAGAACGAACTATTTGTTTTTGCCGATATAATAGTTTTTTTAAAATAAAACAATGATGGTGGCAGACAGGAATACGGTCCGCCCGGTGGTAAGCGGTAACCATAGCCCATGGATGCCTGTGACGTCAGCAACAGTGATGTTTTATAATTGTTGCACCTGTCACCGTGGTGAAATAGGGGCCTGTTGTCAAGTCATACCACCTCTGGCTGTCACGTCGGCGACATGTTGCTGTCAAGCCGCGCCACAGAGCAGACACAAGTACTGCGTAGCCGGCAACATTCCCCGGTGGTGGCCGAGTGGCTGACACGTCGAACTGCACTCCCGCCGTCCCGGGCATTTAATGCCTTGGCTGCACGTGCAGCTATTGAACTTATTTTAGAAAACTGAAAGGTAGGTACCGCGTTGCATTGTCCTTCTCGGTCTCAACGAGTGTCTGGTTACAAGGAATGGTGATAATGGTAATATGTAGGCTATGAGAGACTATAGTGCACAATTACAACTGGCCTCGAGACCAATACTTGCCGTGGAGGAGTTTCATTCTGGTCTTCAGTTCCATTTCACCAAATAACACTGTTTAAATGCAAATGCTTGGTTTTTATTAGGGTTCCGTACCTCAAAAAAAAAAACCGGAACCCATAAAGGATCACTCGTGCGTCTGTCACAGCCTATTTTCACCGAAACTATTGGGTCTATAATTTTGAAAAAAAAAATACACAAAATAGTTCTTTACCTATAGATGACAGGAAAGACTATTAGAAATGTGCAGTCAAGCGTGAGTCGGACTTAATTATTTCGTTTTTGATCCGACCCCTACGGGTTTTTAAAGACAATTTACTCACGTTTCACATACAAAAATGCATTGTTAAAAATTTTATAATGTACGGAATCCTTGGAACGGGAGTCCGACTCGCACTTGGCCGGTTTTTTAGATTATAAGATTTATAAGGACATCCTTACACAAATAACCTAAGCCCCACCGTGAGCTCAAGTAGGCTTGTATAGTGGGTACTCAGATAACGACATATAGAATTATAGGTATACAACCCATATAACCATTCAGTTTTCAAATGATTTATTAGAATGACACAGATGAACCGAATAATTCGGCCGAATATTAGGTTCGGTAAGATCTGAACCGAATATTCGTAGGTATATAATCTCTATATATAATTTTCTTAGTAGTGTGAGTTAGGTTCTATTCAGATCTCTGTTCCGGTTCCGTCGCTGTCGGTTGAGGGGCCCACTGAGTCAGGCACTGACTATCAGTCCGCCGGACGATATCGGCCTGTCAGTTGTTCGGAACTGTCAAATTTTTGTTCTAACTGACAGGCCGATATCGTCCGGCGGACTCATAGTCAATGGGCCCCTTTATACGACAACTGCAGGAGATGGATACAGACACAGGCCTTTATTACTACTATATACTTATGATTATGACACTGGCATACTCATCCAGACTCGGAGATGTTCCGCGACTAGGGCTTCCAAGCCTGCTGGATCCGGCATAAATAATATAACTCTCATAGGTAGTTGTAAATGTCTTTTCATATCACATACTCGGAAAAGGGCTTTTTCTATCCTGCTAGGAGGGATCAAAATAACACATCTGTTCTAGGACACTATTTTTAAATTTTTTCATCACACTCGCTCAGTAAATATGGAATTGCACGCAGGCTTAGCGGGAACTATACAAAAAGCCTTTTCCCTAGGGAGTTATGAAGTTTCTAGTATTATAATTAAAAGTTTTTGTCTTTATACCTAATTTTTGTATAGCAAGTGTGATGAAAAACATTGTGTTTAACTCGGGCCGTAATAATATTGCAAACTCGAGTCTATAAATCGCTCCGGCAAGCCGTCTCGATTTAACTAAACTCCCGTTTGTAATATTAAACTTACGCCCCATGTTGCTCAATGTACTATTTTGCATACTTGTTTTGCTTAAACAATAATTTAAAACTAAATTATTTGTTCATAGGTGATGTGAAAAGCAATGTGTGTCACATGGTAGCAAAATTATTTTATTTTATTTTGGTAAATGGAAAACCAACAGCTCTATACATATCAAAAAAAAATATTAGAAAGCCAATTATAAGTTTTCACTTATAGAAACGGAATAAAATATAACAAGCTTATTGCCCAACTTAATTACACATGTACAAGTTCATACAGCACAAGAACAGAGGATCGATATGAATATGATCGATTATTACAAAAAATAAGTACAAAAGAAGGTAAAATCTGTTAGGTAGTACATTTAGCCACAGTACATTAGCCCTGACCTGCGCCAGAATCATTGTCACCCATAAAGCATCTAATTAATTTATTTTTTATTATTGATATGCTATCACTAAATATGTCGATATTTTACAATTTATAAAAGCTTTATTTAAGCTCATGCTTGCCCTGCATAAGAAACTGTTTTTTCTATACCTAGTAGTAGCTTGGTAATTACTGATGGGACGAAAATGCCTAAACGTCCTTGACGGAACATTAAAAGACATCTTATTAAGCAAATTTGGACAATCTACATTACCTTTAATAATATTTACTAAGTACACTATATCTGCAATTTCCCGGCGCTTAACAAGTGGGATCAAATTATGTTTCTTACACAGCTTGAGGTAGTTGATAGAACTATAGTTGACTCTCATTTTGTAACACTGAAATTTGATAAAATTTGACTGTAATCTCTCAATCCTATCAACATAAATTTGATACTGAGGATTCCATATCTGCGATGCGTATTCAAGTTTGCTTCTCACGTAAGCACAATATATAGATTTTAAGAGTTTTGGGACGGGTAAAACAAACTGAATTACGCATTATAAAACCAAGTGACCTGGAAGCGTTACGTACTATGCTGTCAATGTGCTCGCAAATAATAAGTTTAGAGTCATGAATAATACCTAAATCTCTTATGCTTGTCACTCGCTGAAGATTATGTGGTACAAATGTTATTTAATTTACGAGAGAAGGTTACTGTGTAATATTTGGAGGGGTTTAAATCTAATTTGTTTATACTACAAAAGGTATCCAGCCTTCTTAGATCAGATTGAAGTGCACATACATCAGCCGGTGATGTAATTTTAGCAAAAATTTTCATGTCGTCAGCAAAGCTGAGCAACTTAGAGAATTGGAAGCAGGTACTTATGTCGTTCACAAAGATGTTAAATAGAAGTGGGCCCAATAAAGACCCTTGGGGGACTCCAGTTGGTATAGATACCCAGCTCGACATGTAATTATTGATCACCACCGACTGACACCGATTTTATTTCCATCTTAGGCGCAACACATTTGAATCCCACACTACGCCCAGGATTCTATTTTAGAATCTGCTGCTGCTGAGGAACTTATCGCCATCCACCACAGCGGGACAGCGAGGTGTGGGGTAATAAATACAAAATTTATTGGATATAACAAAATATATTCAAGTTATTATTACAGCACTGTGTCCAGTGCCGTGTGTGTTGGAGCCCCTCGGCTAGCGAGCATCCACCCGCGACACACGCCCCTCGCCCGTCCCGCGCGCCACACGCCGGCGACACCGGGAACACATCGTGCACGCGCGTGCAAGGGACCCGCGACACACGCCCCTCGCCCGTCCCGCGCGCCACACGCCGGCGACACCGGGAACACATCCTGCACGCGCGTTCAAGGGACCCGCGACACACGCCCCTCGCCCGTCCCGCGCGCCACACGCCGGCGACACCGGGAACACATCGTGCACGCGCGTGCAAGGGACCCGCGACACACGCCCCTCGCCCGTCCCGCGCGCCACACGCCGGCGACACCGGGAACACATCGTGCACGCGCGTGCAAGGGACCCGCGACACACGCCCCTCGCCCGTCCCGCGCGCCACACGCCGGCGACACCGGGAACACATCGTGCACGCGCGTGCAAGGGACCCGCGACACACGCCCCTCGCCCGTCCCGCGCGCCACACGCCGGCGACACCGGGAACACATCGTGCACGCGCGTGCAAGGGACCCGGGAACTAGCGGATCACATTTCTCACCACATACGGAACTATACACTAAGGTTTTTAAACGAAATATTTTATTGTCAGGTGGATTTTTAATGCGTTTTTATTTCGACTACTTGCAGTGGGTACGTGCATAGGGCTTCTCGTGGGTATTCTCTTGAGTCCTAAGTATGTTTTCTCCCTATAGTCGCAAATACTACATTTGTACCGCTTCTCTCTATATAAAATGTATGTTTGACGTTACTTTAAGTGCCACATGCCACATTATTATGGCTTCGCCGTAGTATGCATCGTCTGGTGTCTTTTTAATTGTAGTTCCCAACTGCATTTGTAATCACAGTAGGTACACTGAAAAATCTTCTCGCCAGTATGTCGCCTTTCATGTTTTCGAAAGGAAGAATTATCTCTGCACTTGTAGTCACAATTACTACATTCGAAAGGCTTTTCTCCAGTGTGTATCCTCAGGTGCGTCTGTAATTTTGATTTCTGTGCGCTTTTATAATCGCAGTAGCTACAATGAAATGGCTTCACCCCAGTATGTATCATCAGGTGTTGTTTTAAGTGTGTTTTCCGACTGCATTTGTAATCACAGTGGCTACACTGAAATGGCTTCTCCCCAGTATGTATCATCAGGTGTTGTTGTAAGTATGCTTTCTGTCTGCATTTGTAACCACAGTGGCTACACTGAAAATTCTTATCGCCAGTATGTCGCCCTTCATGACTGCACTTGTAGTCACAATTACTACAATCGCAAGGCTTTTCTCCAGTGTGTCTCCTCAGGTGCGTCTGTAATGCTGATTTCCGTGCGCTTTTGTAATCGCAGTGGCTACACTGAAATGGCTTCACCCCAGTATGCATCATCAGGTGCGTCTGTAATGCTGATTTCTGTGCGCTTTTGTAATCGCAGTGGCTACAATGAAATGGCTTCACCCCAGTATGTCTCATCAGGTGTAGTTGTAAGTTTGATTTGCTACTGCTTTTGTAATCACAGTGGCTGCACTGAAATGGCTTCACCCCAGTATGTATCATCAGGTGTCGTTGTAAGTGTGACTTCAGACTGCATTTGTAATTGCAGTGGCTACACTGAAAAGGCTTCACCCCAGTATGTATAATCAGGTGTTGTTGTAAGCGTGACTTGTAACTGCATTTGTAATCACAGTGGCTACACTGAAAAGGCTTCTCGCCAGTGTGGGCCTTGTGTCTTCGTATCATAGAACTAGCACTGCACTTGTAATCGTAATGACTATATTTGTAAGGTTTTTTTCTAGTAATATTTATCTGGTGCTTGCGTTTGTGCGTCTTCTGATGACGTAGCAGTTCTGATTCATCATTGCATTTGAAATCACAGTCGCTACACTTAATAGGATTTCCAGCAATGTGTATTGTTTGGTGTTTATGTAAATCACTTTTACATGAACTTGTGTAACTACAGTGACTACAATTAAAATTATTCTCCGAAGAGTGCCTCTTTAAATGAGTTTCCAACCTTTTCTTGGAACTTGTTGTATACTCACATTCAGCACACATGAAATTTGTAACACCATGTTCGCTTTTCTCGTGTTCTATCAAAAGCAATTCAGTTTGAAACGTAGAACTACAAAAATCACAAGCAAATAGTTTTTGTCCGGTCAATGAATGGGTGTTTTGAATGTGTTCTCGTAAATTAGACTTGTTCATGAAATGCTTGCCACAATGTTCGCAGCTATATGGTTTGCCTCCACTGTGAACAGTCGCGTCGCCGCGGAGGCGCTCGAGCACCACGGTACACGCCATCGCGAGCTGTTCCCGGGCGCGGGCGGCGCTGCCGTCCGAACACACTGGAACACAAATTAACAAAACAATTTAAACAGATTATAAGCGATAGATGACCTTTAAAAAAAATAAAAAAAGAGTTATCAACTCGAAATATAAAACAGCTAATGATTATATGAAAAAAGTGTCAACGGCACGAGATCTAGGAATCCTATTCGACGATAAACTAGGCTTCCAATTGCACATAGAGCGTATCATTTCAAAAGCGTATCAAATGCTAGGTTTCGTTCTGAGAACTGCAAAGGTTTTTTAAAAATCTTCAAGTTATCTTCTGCTGTATAAATCACTGGTTAGACAACACTTAGAATATGGCTCAGTAATTTGGAATCCACTGTATAAGAAATATGCAAATGCTATAAAAATGGTTCAAAAAAAGTTCTTACTGGCATTACAGACGATTGACAGGAAAACGTGTTCCGTACGTTGATCTGTTGCGCTATTATAAATTGCAGTCATTAGATACCAGACGCAAATGCTGTGACGCAATTACTCTCTTTAATATCTGCAAAGGTCATTTTAACATTATAGACCTGCTGGAGCTCATACGGTTCAGAGTCCCAGCCCGATGCGGCTCGCGCTCTCATGCTTTGTTCTCGGTTTCCACCGCCTCTAGTAACGCCGGTTTGCGAGCCCCCTTACGTCGTATTTATAACACTTACAATAAAGAATTTACTTCCATCGATATATTCAATGTCGCTAAGCCAAAATATCGTAATTGTTCACGTATTTATGAACCCTTCGATAACCCAGCTGGTCCTAGGTTCCCTAGCGTATTAAAAACTTTGGACAGGCATTGCAATCAACCAATATGAGATAGCCACTGACCTTGAGCACACGCCGGTGATCTTCGGGAATCCTGGTCCTTCTTCAGCTAGCTAGCACTTCCAGGGCCTTGAGAGATCGTCACACACGCCTTGTCACTTGATTGTTCGCAAACACCACCGAAATACCGAAATTTGGTAATATTAATACACAGAGGAACATGCGTTGCAGCCGCGCCCGAGCCGAATGTGAATGACAGTCCGAGGTGTCAAATCTACCTCCGAATTTGCTCCGAAACGGCATACCCTCATATTGAAAAGATTACAATGCCCGAACATCCCCCCGCCTAACCAAGGCCTCCTTGGTTCCTAGACTTCAATAGGCAACCTACAGAGTTTGGACACGGGTCTTAACACGGAGTAGGATGGAGATGGCAAGTGGGCGTTCCCGTCTCTCCGACAGTTAGTAGCGACCGACTTACTTTATGCACAGACTATGCTCAGTTGTTGTGTAAACTTCATGCTCGAATGACATTCACGTCGTACGTACGCTCGTCTAACAAAAATTGATAATTAAATTTAAAATGCCGTATTGTGCAGTATTAAGCTGCAGAAATCACAGCGGTTTAAAAAATCTTTCACGTGGAGGTATTTCCTATCACCGGTGGTTATTTATTTAAATATAATCCGATAAATACGAAAAATCTGTTTATTTTGCATTGTTCGTTAAGTAAATCTATATTTTATCAGTTAGAACTTAGAGTTCACAATCCTTTGTCACTATTCTTTACGTTTATCTGGAATATTCGCTATCCTAAATGTCAAATAACTTCGCTACTCAGATGCTGCGCAATGTCGATATTTATATCGATAAAGTTAAAGTTACGATATTTCAAGTTTGATGTTTGGTTCGGTAATAAATTATTATTTTAGACACGTTTCTAATTATTATTTGGGATAATCAATGTCTAAGTAAATATGGCAGCTCTGGTCATCAAGCACTAAGTTAAGTCGGGGTCATTTCATGGCAACCTTTCAAACCTTCGTATTCCTTTACATACGTTTTTGTTTTTTACACCCATCATATTTTCATCGTTAAAATAATTAGACTAGGTACTTAATGTACTTATGCGTACAATGCATGCAATGTGCCATGAATAAACGATTTATATTTTCTATTTCTTTATTATTAATTATTGTAGGTTCCCACAAGATGCCGATATTAAAAATAATTGGATCAATGCTACTGGGCAAGAAAATTAGTTTCCGCAAAAATATAGCACCATTTGCTCGGAGCATTTCTTAGAGAAAGATTTCTGTGGATAAAATTGCCATACATCTCATCTAGCGTCCACACGCCTAAAACTTAGTTACTAATTTAGTTATTATTAGTGACATTCAGGCTCACTAAATTAATAAAAAGTGTTCCATACCACGCAAACTAGCGTCAAATATTGGAATTTTGCCGCCCCCCTTCCTGATTTGATAGGTCACAATCTTACAATCAAATCAAGTGGGATCGATGAGCCAGTTCCATGTATGCTTTCACACCATACAATTAATTTGACAATTTAATCAGGTTGTCCCGTCTAGATTGGCCTTAAATGCTGCTACAAGTAAATATATTGTTAAAGACGAATACTTACCTATGTAAGTAATTGCAGATTTGTTATTACAAAATAACAGCAATGCCGAGTTAATAGACCTTTAAAGAACTATGATTTTATCTGTTTGACTTTAAGATATATTTAATGTTCACATTAACAACCTATATTATAATCATAAATAAAGTATCATCTAAATGTGTTAAAACATACGGTAATGAAATATCAATACCTAACTGAACACACAAATATCGATAAAACACTCCGATTACACTGTCCCCTCCCTATATCGAATGGAACGAAGTTCCAACGGTTAGCTACTCGCAGGCGTGTAGAGATCTCGAAACACCAGTGTAACGTGACCGTGAGATCCGTAACAAACCATGCGTAATTAGACCTTACTTATACTGGTTTTTTAGCCCTTTTCTCGCCTGTAATAAGTAAGTGATTTTAAAACTAATATAATAACGCCATCTGGTGTTGAGTAGTTGTATTAGGTGAACGTTGAGCGAGCTTTTGTGAGATGAATGAGATAATGAAAGAGTCGTATGTCATATAGCTTTGACATTATATTTTAAACCGTCACTCATGTAGCCTACAATTGATATTCGTTCGAGAAATGTCCACCGGTAATAACCTTTTGGTATGGAAAGTTGCTACGAATCAGAGCAATTTTGTAAGTGTGTGACGTATTTTAACGTGGCTATGAATGTGTGAGTTTAGCGACACTGGTTTTCATACTAAATAGGAGTCATTTCACATCCACTAGTTTATTAATTCGTGGGTCTTAATAAGACACCGTTTTGAGTTTTAACTTCAACAACGCGAATAATGCCATCCTTAGCTGGCAGCAACTTAACTATGCGTCCGCGCCTCCAATTAAGCGCGACTAAATTATCTTCTTTAATCAAAACTAAATCGTTTACTTTAGGAGGTTCCGTATGAGAGGTCCATTTATAGCGTTGCTGAAGCGTATGAAGATACTCATTTTGAAACCGAATCCAGAAATGTTGCGTCATCTTTTGTATCCGTTGGAACTGAGACAAACGGGATTCCTTAACTTCCGTATATGGGTATTCTGGGAGAGCTACCAAAGGTTCTCCTATCAAAAAACTACCTGGAGTCAATACATTTAAATCGGCCGGATCCGAACTTAGAGGGCATAACGGTCGTGAGTTCATCGTAGCTTCAACCTTGGAAAAAAAGGTAGTCAGTAACTCAAACGTGAGCCGAGTTTCACCAAGCACACGCCTACAATGGGTTTTCGCAGACTTAATTGCTGCCTCGAATAAGCCGCCGTGATTTGGACTTGACGGTGCATTAAAGAGCCACTTAATCTCACGCTTAACACATTCCCGATCAATTTCAGATTGTTTATGCCGTAGGAACGAGTATAGTTCTTTTAGATATTTGTTGGTGCCCGTATAATTTGTACCACAATCTGACCGCAATAAATTTGGGAGTCCACGCCGAGACACGAAACGCGTAAGCGCGGCAACGAAGGCTTCGACCGATAATTGACTCACTACTTCTAAGTGAACCGCTTTAGTACTCAGGCAAACAAATATGCAAAGGAAACACTTCTCTATTTTTGCGTTACGAAGGTTGCTAGATTTTATATAAAATGGACCACCGAAATCTGTTGCCGTGCCGAGAAACGCTCGTGTGCATTTTACCCGATCGGGTGGTAAGTCCGCCATGTAGGGTTGCACCGGTCGCGGCCGGGCCTTGTAACACGCTATACATTTGAAGGTTACATTTCTCGTAATCCGCCGCGCGGCGACTATCCAGTACGTCCAAGATAAAATAGATTCCAGTGCATTTGCCCCGATGTGGCAATACACCTTGTGATAATGAGTAACTAATAGTTCCGTAAACCGATCCTTGCCAGGTAATAATATTGGATGCCGTGCGTTATATGGCAGTCCGGACGCATCAATTCTGCCACCGACCCGAATTAAATTGTTTTTGTCTATAAACAAATTTAGCCGCCGTAATGAATTCTTTATATGTTTATTTTCCCGTAGTAAGGCCATCTCTGCCTTATAATGCCGATCTTGGACCAACCGTATTAGGTAAGTAGTAGCGTCCCTACGCTCCGAAATTGATATATGAATACTATTGCCTTTATTATCCTTGTTTGTGCAATTCCGAGTAAACCGTAGTAAGTAAGCCGTAACGTTTATCAGCTTGTCAAACGAACTAAACCGATCAATTAAGTCAAAATCCGAATCCGATAAAGTGCAAACGTTAACCGAAGTAGTCCGTAAACCGGGGAGCATATCCGCCGGAAAGTCTGAGCACGCACCAGGCCAGCGGGTAGGGGTTTCCCGCAGCCACTGCGGCTCCCACCATAGCGGGTGGTGCAGCAACTCGTTCGCCGTTGTACCGCGCGATGCGACATCCGCACAATTTAATTCACTGGGGACATGCCGCCAAGTGATAGCCGTCTTAGAGGTAATTATTTGTGAAACTCGGTTTCCTTCATATACTTGTAATTTATGTGGCGGGGTTTTTAACCATGCTAAAATTATGGTACTATCACACCAAGCAATTACTTCGCTTAACCTTATATCACGCTCTAACGAGGAGGTGAGATGGTTAATGAGTGTAGTTAGTAAAACCGCGCCATTCAATTCCATCTTAGGAATTGTGTGTTTCGTCCTCAATGGGGCTAAACGACACTTAGCCATGAGTAGCCGCACGAGGACCGTCCCGTCTGCGTTAACCGATCGTAAATAAACCGCCGCTGAGAAACCGAGTGACGAGCCATCCGAAAACCCGTGAATTGAATATGTAGCGTTGTTATCGAACTTTAAGCACCTAGGTATGGATACTCTTCGCAGATTAGGTAAGTCCGATAATATATCTTGCCATTTTTGTTTTACTTCTCCTGATACCGGAGCGTCCCATTCGACCTTGCGCGAATTGTCAAAAGTACCAAGAAGAGTTTGCAATAGTAATTTGATTTTAAATACCACCGGACAGACCCACCCCAAGGGGTCATAAAGCCGCGCCGATAAAGACAGAATGGATCGCCGAGTAATTACTCCTGGGTCCGGTAGACTAAGTCGATAGGTAAACACGTCATATTTTGGATCCCATTGGATCCCCAAAACCTTGATAAAACTAGAATCGTCCATGTCGGGGTCAAACGAACGAGGAGTCTCGAGGTGATCTACCGGTAAACCATCTAACAGTCTGGCATCATTGGATGCCCATTTCCTGAGTCCGTAGCCGGCCGTATTCATAAGAGATACAAGCTCGTCCTTTAAAGACAAAGCCTCCTCCAACGTGTCGGCTCCTCCGTTAAGATCGTCTACATAGCTGCTATTGCGTAGCAATTCCGAGGCGCGAGGATACCTACTTTCCTCATCGTTAGCTAACTGATGTAAACACCGGATGGCGACAAAGGGACTAGATTTTAGGCCGTAAGTGTTTGTCGTTAATTCATAAGTAAGCAACGGCTCGTCAGGTGACGCACGCCAGAATATAAGTTGATATTTCCGATCGTCCGCATTGGGTACATGCAGTTTGACGGAACATCATCTTTACATCCGTAGTAAAAACAAACCGTGGCAAACGAAAGTTATTTATGATCACGGTAATGTCACTTTGTAATCGTGGTCCGGAATACAAACAATCATTTAGTGACACGCCAGTCGTACTTTGAACACTGCCGTCGAAAACGACACGTATCTTTTTATCCCCTCCCCCTCCCGAATTTTTGAACACCCCGTGGTGACATAGAAAATAATGTTCTTGTTTCGACTCAGTGTCGAACGCAGAGACCGCCATATGGCCGAGTCGTAAATATTCCGACATAAATTCAACATATTTAGCTCGATATTCCGGCTGCCGTTTCATTCGCCGTTCTATGGCCAAGAAACGTCGTAATGCAACTTCCATAGAATCACCTAGCCGCTGATGACCCGGTATTAATGGTAACCGAACGACATATTTACCATCCAAACCCCGTGACGTAGTAGTCGTAAACAAGTTTTCACATTCCAAATCCGCCGGATTCATTATAGCCGACGACGGTGGTTCCTCGGACCGCCAAAACTTTTCGACCGTTTCGATAAGTGTAATCCCGACATAATTATCATTACAGGTAAACTCCGAATCATAAAAATCCGCCGACCGCGCAGGACCGAAAACCGCAAAATCAAAAATCGTACCTAAAGCGTATGGGCCGCCCGAACCCAAATCGACTATTTCACCGGTCAAAATTTGACCTAAAATGTCACATCCGAAAATGACGTCGACATGTTTCATGTCATGATCACCGCCCGAGAGTTTAACCGTCGCTGATAACGTTCGTAACCTTTTTGCCAAGTACGAGGTAAGCTTTTTTAATATAACCGCCGTGGCCGATAGTAAACATTTATTTTTGTCCGATTTAAAATGAAACTCAACAATGTGGGTTCCGTCATTGTAAGGCAACTCGCCGACACCTGATAAAGGTGTTTTACTGTAATGTCGCTTCAATCCTAAATATGCTACAAAATCACTTTTTATTAAAGTACTTTGACTTCCCAAATCCAAAAGAGCCAAACACTGAACAAAGTTACCGGTAGCCGATTTTAATTCAATAACAACCGTAGGCAAAATAACATTATTTACTAACTGTGGCACCGAAGCGACATTACAACACTGTAATTGCTATTGTTGAGAACCTTGCTGAGAGCGCAAGTTACGGTGGTTACCCGAACTCTGCGCGCTCCTAGAAGTTGATCGGTCCGACTCCCGATTTCCCGATTCCGACCTACGCTGATCGTTACGTTCCGTTGTGTTGCGAGCCGTATTGTCACATTCATAATTATTCATTAATTTACGCATACGACTATCAACTCCATTATCCGAAGAATCAGACTGTCGGTACATTTGTTTATCATGATAACGCCCATTCGGTGAACGCCGACCGCCACCGTGATCATTGCGTTGTGAACTAACCAATGCGTGTCTCGAACGCTGCTCATTATCTGCGGGCGAATCTGAGCGCGCAATGGACATCGTACAAAGTAACTTATCGTGACCCGCATTTCCGCACCGATTACATGGTACTTGCCGCGTACACGCCGCCGCCGTGTGATTCCCAAAGCATCGAAAACACAACCCGTTATTTTTTACCCACTCCTTCCGATTGTAGTTAGATATATCTCCGAACTTATAACAATTATTTATATTGTGATTCGATAATTGACAATAAGCACAGCTCGTAGGTTTATGCGAATTGTTGTGGCGCGTATTCGACCATTCCGACTTGTGATGATTATTATTATTATTACTAACACGCTCCGTCACATGTACCGAGCGACCGGATTTACGTGCATGGTCGTTAGCGTTACAAGTCCATGCTGGTTCCGTCGAAGCCGTGTCTATTAACCTGCATTCATTCTGTAAGAACTCCATCAGCTGATCGAAAGTGGGTAAATCTAGGTTATTACCGCCGTATTTTTGTTCAAACCGTGTCTTAATCTCTAAAGGTAGTTTTGTCAAACTTATGTGCAATAACATATAGCTCCATTGCTCCACCGGGAGGCCGAGATTTTTCAACGCCCGAGTCGATTCTAATAATGGATTTAATATTTTTGCCCTAAGGCCCAAACTTTTGTTAAGTACCGGCAAATGCAAAATCCGAGAAATGTATGAATCCGCCTGCAACCGTTTATTTTCGTAACGACCTTTTAGAATATCCATAGCCGTATCTAATGAACTATCTATCATGGGGAGATGTCTTATCAGCGTTTGTGGTTCTTTTTCTAAGTTTGAAAATAAATAATGAAATTTCTCCGTTTTAGAAATATCTTTGCGCGACAACACTAGCGATGTGAATAGGCTAATAAAACTCGTCCATGAGAATACGTCGCCGTCAAAGGATGTTAGATTAATTCGGGGTAGCCGTGATGAAGCCACGCTCTCCGTCGGCAAGTGGGTACCGTCCAGGTTGGGATAGGCCGCGGCCACCGCATCTAACTGATTGTAGGCATCGGTGGCCTCCCTATATTTTTCCTCATAGCTAGTTACAATTTCCGCGCTCAGTTCCGCACATAATATATTTTCATACGCTTCCGTTAACGCATTAAAATATTCCTCTAACTTACGTAACCGTGCCGAAATTACGGTCGAACTATAACTTTTGCTGTTTATTATTTGCAAACTGTTTTTGAACCAATCGTATTTAACCTTAAATTTACTTTCGAAAACCTTTGCCATCTTAACCGATATTACCTTTAAGGATTATTTTAGTTGAACCGAAATGAAATAATGACAGAGCAAAATGTGCACTCTTAGACAAAGACTTTACCGTTACAAGATGGCTGCCCTAAGCTAAACGCCTTATGATGAAAACCTATCCGATTCGAACGGACCAAATATTATGTTCACGTATTTATGAACCCTTCGATAACCCAGCTGGTCCTAGGTTCCCTAGCGTATTAAAAACTTTGGACAGGCATTGCAATCAACCAATATGAGATAGCCACTGACCTTGAGCACACGCCGGTGATCTTCGGGAATCCTGGTCCTTCTTCAGCTAGCTAGCACTTCCAGGGCCTTGAGAGATCGTCACACACGCCTTGTCACTTGATTGTTCGCAAACACCACCGAAATACCGAAATTTGGTAATATTAATACACAGAGGAACATGCGTTGCAGCCGCGCCCGAGCCGAATGTGAATGACAGTCCGAGGTGTCAAATCTACCTCCGAATTTGCTCCGAAACGGCATACCCTCATATTGAAAAGATTACAATGCCCGAACAGTAATCAAATACTCAATATTCTCAACGGCCAACATAGTGTTCGTCAGTAATGTGTCGTCATCATTGCTATAGTATCGCTACTGTCCTTGTACCTACTTAATGTTACATATATTGATTAGATTGGTTGTCAGTATTTCCAAGTTTTTGGTATTTTTGTTTTCTTTTCTCTTTCATTTTAATTATAGTACCTAATTACAGTACACATACGCATGGTCTGGAACACTTGGTATACTTGTATGTAAACATACCTTTTAGTCAAGTCCGTTTATTTTAAGTATGTTTTAGTGAGAGCGTTTAAGGAAGTAAGTGTCATCTCAATCATATATGTACCTAACAATGTAACCTATTATCCTGTCGCATACCTCTGTTGTTTCTCCAATAAATAAAATAAAAATAAAGATAATGAATTTAACAAACATACTAGGGATATACCGACTAGTCGGGAAAGCCGACTAACCGGCCACATTTGTAGTCGGCGATTAGTCGGCCAAAATGGCCGATTAGTCGGCCTATTATTAGTTACAGAAAAACAGGATATACCTACTTAAACGAAATATATCGCAAATATTTATCAAATGTTTAATACTTATTTTACTCAAATTAATAAATTCATGCTTCTTTGAAGATAGGTCTTAAGATGAATATGTCCAAGACTAAGGTTATGACGAACATCCCCGGTAATTTGATTCCAATCATTAAGGTTGGGAACGAAATGCTAGAGGTGGTCGAGCAATACTTGTATCTTGGACATATTCTATCATTTGACAAAGCACAGCAGCAGAAGGAGATCTCCAGGAGAATCCTGTTGGGTTGGGCGGCATTTAATAAATTAGCGGACATCCTGAAACCTGTTAACATTCCACAATGCCTGAAAACTCGCCTCTTCAACCAATGTGTCCTGCCCACCATGACATACGGTGCCGAGACATGGACGCTCACTAAGGAGGCTGTGCATAAAATCCGCGTAGCACAGAGAGCCATGGAGCGCGCCATGCTCGGTATCAAGCTTCAAGCACAAACAACGGTATAAAGCTGCTGTTTGACCATCCGAATGTAAACTTAAAGAGAAATAATGATTTATGGAATTGGCCGACTAATCGGCCATACGAGCGCCGATTAGTCGGCCATATCAATAGTCGGTACATCACTACATAGTACATACTAGGCATTGTGTGGGATTGTCATAAAAATATTTATTTTTTAATAACAGAACTACAACAAACACAACCTCATCATCATTCGCTTGCTCTTATCCCATTCGCTTGGGGTCGGCGCAGCAAGTCTTTTTCTTTCTGTTCTCTGTTCTGTTTCGGACTGAATAAGATAGGGAACCCCTGTTATAACCGCTTCATAGACGCGACCGCTACAGGCGCATATACGGCCGTAATAAACAGTTTCTGAACAAACTGAAGTTCGATTTCCACTTGACCTAGTTACTAGCTAGTACATGAAGCAGGTACTCACTCGGCAGCGGGTCCCCCTCGTCGCTCGCCTCGTCTCCGGCCGCCATGTTTAACCAGAGCATGTCATCTAGAGCAACCAATACTATATTAGACCCCACGTTCCACGCAGTAACCGGGACTGAGGGAAATTTCTTTTTTGCAATGGTTACGTCAAAAGATTTTTTAGTACGCATGTTATCTTGGCACTCCGTTGGCAATAGGATAGATGACAAATTTTTATTAATGGTATCAATCGATCAGGTTTATGTTTAGGATCAAATGTCTATATGGGACCCATTGCATTAAAGCAATACAAAAGTCAAAAATGATAGTCAAAGCCAGACAGTCGCACTTCACTCGCGAAACGCTGCTAACAAAACGATAAGTGAACGTGACGTCAAGTTCACCGAGAGCCCATTCTGAATGTATGGACAAAATAAGAAAATTGCGTTTTTGTCGGTGAAATATTGCGTTTATGTATATAGTTGCTGTACAATATTTTTTTGGATAAAATGTTCCTTACATCGAATGGTACCCTTACTTTTTTACTTTTTGAAAGATGAAAAATTACTTAAAGTTTGAAACCTTCAAGTCCTGTATTTTTGTATTATTTCCATATATTATTTTAATATCTACATTATTGTGATAAATTGCTCATTTGCTATTTATGTTACTAGATTTTGTTATAAAATTCGACATGTGTCATCATCCCTATTCTTACAGAAATGATATATTAAACACTAACGACCCGACCCGGCTTCGCACGGGTTAACAAATTATACACCTAAACCTTCCTCAAGAATCACTGTATTGACAGGTGAAAACCGCATGAATATACGTCCAGTAATTTTTGAGTTTATCGCGAACATACAAACAGACACGGGGCGGGGGACTTTGTTTTATAAAGTCTGGTGATTTTACAAAAGGTTCCATGTTATACTAATAAGTAATATCCATAAATTACAATTAACTTCACTGGGTGACCAGTCCAATGACAATATTCACATTATTTATGCAGATGTTTTAAATGTATATTTAGCCCGCTGCTCACACAATCACACATCATCACATTTTCTACACCAGTTGTTAAAACGAAGTACCAAGAGTACCCGATACTGTATTATTACTCATTATTATCACTGCCACAGGTATTGTATACCTACTAGGAGATCTTTACCATTGTAAAATAACCTGTATGTTTTAACAGATATAAACATTTTTCATTTCATTTTCATTGCAGCACTCACCTGACACAGGCTCACTGGTCCCATCTTCCTCCTGTATTTCAGGATTCTCTGGCTCAACTGCAGATTCTTCCTCTAGAGCAAACAAACACAACACAAATCACATATTTTCCTGTTAAATTTATGCTCGAACCGAGATTTTATAGAAATCCAGGCAATAACACTACATATATATGGCAGGATAAAGTGCAGGCAGCCCTTAGCAGGAGTGTGGATGGTGCCACCATCTATTGTTATTTAATTAAAATTAGAAATGTTTATAGCTGTTGGTTTTCCATGTATGAAATTAAAAAAAAGGAAATTTTGAACATGATATCCATAATAAACTTAATATTAGCATAGAATAAGTAATAGTATTATCATACAGAACGGCCACGCACTGCCCCGCCCCCGATTTGAAATACCTCGCCCCGCGACAGCAGATTGACAACCTTTTGCCGACCGCTCAGCAACAGCAGTTTACAAGCAACTTACACAATGACGCATGCCGCGTGTACTGACGTGCCGTGCACACATGGAAACGCAAATGATTTTTGATGTATAGCGTGTCCGCCCTGTGATATTAGGTACATGACAAAAATTCAATATAATAAGGTAAAACAAAATAAATATTTATCAAAAGTCTATACATTCTCAATCGGCGCATCAATCAGGGACGCGACGATTTAATGGATTCAATGAAGTTCTGTATAGAGCTCAAACAGAACTACTAATATTCGCTAGTTGTTTGATGTGTGCTGCATCCCTACCCTTGATGTTCTCTTCCTGCGTGCGCGCCTGCAGTGCGGAACTGCAGGCTGCTCGCTATGTGTGGACCCGGCTAATGAACTGCTGCATAGAACTTAAACAGAATGACTAAAATTCACTACTTTGATGTGTGCTGCTACCTTTGATGCTCTCTCCCTGTAGCCATGCCTGCAGCTCCGCCTGGCTGCGCTGCAGTTGCAGCTTAAAGCTGCTCGCGTCTCGCAGGCGGCACACACACATAGTGCAGATGCCACACGAGCCCGAGCCGCCAAGTGCCAGCTGCATGTTAAACAATCAATCACACACATTTGCTAGTATTAAATTAAAGATCATGCTATCCTAACACTATTTCTAACAATAACATCCATCTTTAACTGAACAAAATTTTAAGTTTATGTAAGTTTTGCTACACTGACAAGAATGTTGTACTTTTTTCTCCAAAAAAAATTCTACTCAACACTGAGAACTCGGTTTATGACTGTGGATACAGGCATTATCAGTTATTTAAACTGCCTGCCTGCATTACAAATAATAATAATAGTGTATCCCTTGCTTTTAGATTAAAGTGTCCCTTTGTAAGAGGCCCTTTACCTCTGCGCTATTGGCTTCGGCCCCACATATGCCTCCCAAAGGTCCGGGACCCCATGGTCCCGTGATATGGAAAAGACATACAAATAATAATAATAATAAATGGCTTTTGCTCCTCGCAAATTTTAGCATTAATAAAAATGAGATGAAAGCAGATGACAGATTGTTATGGCCAGCAATGTGGTGCCTTTGTTGAACCTACAGTCACACAGTGAAGTATCCCGGGCATGTATCTTAGCAAGAAATAAGAAGAATAAGAATAATAATGATTATATACAGGTGTACAAACTGGTCCTAGGCGCAACTGACAGATTTTTGACGGGTTGGACTAAAGCAAAGGGGGTGCCGACACTTAGAAAATTTTTCATTGGAGTGATGTTATTATGACACCTATTTTTTATTATGTTATCGTAGAGAATACGGTAAAATAAGCATGTTTTGTAGGAAAAACTTTTCTCTAAAATCAAAAATGGCCGAGATATTTGACCCGCAAGTTGAAACCACTACTTGACAAATTAAAATCAATCATTTGGAACAGTAAATTTAAGTAACAGAGACAAGATAGGTAGTAACTAGTACGTTTTGCTACACTGACAAGAATGTTGTACTTACATTTATGTCAAAGCACCCTTTGATCATGTCGGCATATATCTCCGTTATACCGAGATGTGTGTACGGCGTCGTCAGGTCCTTGTCCGGAGCACGCCGCAGGCAGCAGCGACAAGCATACATCACGTCCATCACTGCAAGTACTGCAACTGCTACGTTGTTTGTATGTACTCGCCAATCCTCACAAGTAGCGCTCCGTCTGACAAACTCCCACGCGAATGTGTTTATGAAACAAAAATTTAATTAACAGAAAGTTAAAGTTCTGATCACTCTAACGTGATGGATGTAGCTACGAATGAGTAGTATCAAAAGTAGATATAACAAAATGAATCGTTCTTTGCTTTCGTAACATAACATCAGCCTAAACATAACACTTAACCTTAAAAATTTGACAGCATAAAGGTAGTCCAGACGGGAACAATTTTTTGACAATCTGATTAAATTGTCTGATCAAATCTGGTGGTGCCGACGCAAACACCGCCGATTACGATCGATGAAATTGAAGGTGCGGACTGCGGACGCAAGAATATCAATTTGTGACGTTACTCGTTAGTATTCGCGTTTAGTCATTTTTATTTTATTTAGAGCGCTCTCGCTCTCAGCGCTCAAATATTACCATAATTCTAAACTAAAATAGTTCATTAATTGGTGATTGACGCCAATGTCATTTCTGATAATATCGGTCGATTTGATCTTCCCGTCTGGACTGGCCTGTACTGAGTATTATAAAATTATTAATCGCACACACCATCGCACCGCACCGCGACCTAGGAGCAGTTCTAGGCAAGTTCTAGGAATAGGTAGTACTGGCATGGGCTTCCACACTATCGCACCGAACCGTCAAAACGGTGCGATCCTACCAGTGTTGCCAAGTGTCCCATATTTCCATGAAAAAAAAAAATGAAAAACATCGCGGTGCGGTGCGATGGTGTGTTATCATGAATCTAGTATAACATGGATCGGTCATGAGGAGTGGGGGGAAATGGCGTTTATGGCCGAACGGGATAGTCTTATGTATCTTTCAGTAGTAGTGACAGAGAGCAATATAATCGAGGTTGTGGCAGGCGCTATATGCCTACCGCTCGGCGTATCGTCGACGATACAACCGACAGAGGGCCGCCGAACGCCCGCCTGAGTGCTTGCACCGCACTGCACCGCACGTTTCCCGCGCTTACGCTTCGAAATGCCGAAACCACGTAATTATTGTGCAGTAGTCAAAAAACAAAGGAAAATTTGTCGTTTTTTTCATTGCCGAGAGACGAAGAAAGGTGAAAATACTAATTTTAAATCTATCTTTATGAATTTTGTCACCATTTTTTTTTTAACACAAGTAGGTAAATCGTAAATTAAGGAGTTTTTTGAGTCAGGTATTATAAGTGTTGTTTTAAATATTTGATTGACTAATAAAAAATGTGGTTGACATTCGTTTTATTACAATATGCATACAACAACAAACTACTAAGAAAATACTACAACCCTAGCGCATTCTTACGATGACGCGTTGGCACGTGACTCGCACGGCGGGCAACACAGTCTCGACTCTTTGTGCGCCATAGACCTAGCATTACATAGATGCGGCCTACCGCGTGCGCCCGTAAGGGATAGACATAGATGACGTCATAAACGTGGGGATACCATATTGGTAAAAATTACCCCAATATTTGATATCACGTTGGGGCGATTACCCTGGGGGCAAAGTTTGACGGTATTAAAATTGTTGAATAAAATGTCAATGGGCCGTTCTTTTTAATAATTCGCGCAGGTAGTACAAAACTAAACATGTTTAGTAAATAAAACGTAAAATAAAATGTATTATGAATTTTAATTTTATGAAATCACAAATCACAATCACATTATTCACACCAATTAATGTACACCACATTTAATCTTCACAACATTTTTTTATTTTATTTTTTGGAATTAGAAATACGAAAAAACTTCGAGGTCAAAATTACCCATAAAATATACTTGACAATCTTGATAAAATATACATAACAATCATGTTAGGGATACCAGATGAAAATATATTTTCATCTGGTATCCCTAACATGATTGTTATGCAGCTAAATTAAGAAGATTAAAAACGGCTGACTTCAGACTCGTCTGATAAGTTGACATGAGGTCACACCATACATATATATACTATTATACTCTTTGGTCTTTGGTCACACCGTCAGTCGTTAATAGGCTTGTGCCTGCTCGGTCACTACAGAGAGCGCTCCGCTCTCGGTCAATCGGTCAAACGAACCGTTCGGTCTTTTAGTTCCTTTAGTTCAGTTCGGTTGTTGAGAGCCGGGAATTGGATTTTTTCCAATATTTAGTAACTGAATACAATTTAACTTGTACAATACGATTTTACGATATCAAACATTAAAACACCTTAACAATACAAAAAAAAAACAAATATCAGATTTATGAAAAATATTTGATTTTCCTTCGTATTTTACGGGCTTAGGAGTGTCACGTCTTTCATTCATCTCGTTCACACTCGTGCCAGGGACAGTGCCAACCGTTTCGTTCCATCCATTTACCGTTTCACTCAGTCAAGCGCTCTCCACTTCCACTGAACTAAAGGACCTAAAGACCGATTAAGAGCGTGCAAAAAGATTTAGTTCTTTTCGGTCCTTCACGGGATTTCATTCTTAACAGTTCTTAGGAGTGTCAGTTGAGTGTCGATGGCGGATGGTTTGAATTTTAATATATTTTTGGTATTTGGCGTTTTCATCATATTTGGCAGGGAAAAAAATTGCTAAATTTTACTAAATATACTTTGCTATTCCAATTCTTGTGGTAAGACGTAATAGTTAGTACATAAATAGTGGTGTAGTTTTTTAGCTTGTAGGGCGGTTGCCCTTGGCAACCGTAGTAACTCCTCATGGACGGGGACGTTACATTAATCCGTTCAGAAGATGGAAAACTCAATTGTCCGTTGTCGGTTAGCCTAGCTCATCATGAGAATTTCGAAAATACTCATCGGCTTGAGTCTTCCACTCCCGTAATGGAACAAATAAATAGACGCGAAAGGCAGAAGCGTAAGGAGCTCCGCGAAAAAGATCGCAACGAGAAAAGGCCAAATAAAGATAAGGGGGCCCGATCCAGGTCCTCCAGCCCCCCCGACAGATGGTCGGATGTTTTAGATGTGGATTTTAATCAGCCACACAGCAGTTTGGAGGATAGCCAAATCCAGCCAGGTCAACAATCACTGGCCCAGTCTCCAGTAGTAACTCCGCCGGCTCATTTAATAGACCCGCAAGAAAATAAAACACCCTCTCAGACTCCCTCCTCCCCTCTTACGCCAATTGGGCGCATTAAGTATACATCCAATGATCAAGGTCCTTTTTTGGTGTACGTACAGAAAATCGAAACAGCTACAGATTCGGGAACAATTCTACACCCAGTGACCTTCGGGCGTTTTCTACAAAGCCGCAAAAGAGAATTCCCCAATATTGTGGAGGGGTCTGTGAAAAGAATCGGGCGAAATCGGGTGTCGATCTGCTTTCATTCTGCTGATGATGCAAACCACTTCCTGGAATCCACGACCCTAACTCACAGTAACTATAAGGCATTTGTGCCAACTTTTAATGTCACTAGGCTGGGACTGGTTAGAGGCATCCCCGCCGACTGGTCTCCTGAGGAGGTCCTAGAAAATCTCAAGGTTCCCTTAAACTTGGGAGGCCCTGTCCCCGTCAAAATTAGGCGCCTCAATTTTAAAAAATCCAAACAAGACGGCACTTATTCCTGGCTTCCGTCAGAAACTGTAATTGTGACTTTTGATGGCCAAACCTTACCTAAGAGAGTATTCTTATGTCTAAACTCTTTAGTGGTTGAACAATATCAGTTACCAACTATACAATGTTTTAAATGCTGCCGGTATGGTCATGCGAAAGATAAATGTAGGTCTCTTCCTAGATGTTTCCGCTGCGGTGGCGCTCATCAAGGAGACAATTGCAACGGCGATGGTGAACCTCAGCCATTTTGCTGTATTTGCCCTCAGGGGTTGGGGGCAGGTCACTCTGCCAATAGCAAAGCGTGCCCCGAATTTGTTCGTCAGTCAAATATTAAAAAAACAATGGGAGAAGAAAACATTTCCTATATTGAAGCCTCAAATCGTCACGCTAAAGTCACCCACAAATCTTACGCCAATGTAGCGGCCTCTTGCTCTTCTTCTCCCCAACCTCATTCCTATAAAAAAACAATTTTCCGTCAACCCCGCTCGCCCCCTCGCCTCGAAAAAGGGTATGATAAAATAGCTCACGACGCTTTGACAAGGGACCCGGTTGTTGAGTCCACTCCGGTCTTCCCTAATCAACAACCGTCTAATGAACAATTCATAGTTTCAGAAATTATAAAATTGATTTCCTCCTTCATTAAAATTTTCTCTCCCGCCAGCCCTTTGGCTAATACTTCTTTGATTTCCCACGTAGCACCTTTTATTTCATCTTTGTTAAGTCATAATGGATCACGTAATTCTACAGTGGAACAGTCGCAGTATCAACAATAAAAAACAAGAGATACTTTACCTTATCAATAAACACAATCCAGCTATCTTAGCCATATCAGAGATATGGCTAAAGGAAAACTCTAATTTCAAAATTCCCAGTTACTGTTCCCTAATGGACTGCCGGGCTGATGGACATGCTGGGTGTGCCCTCTTCATTAGGGACCATATTTCCTTCTTAACTATTCCCTTGCCTAATAACAGCCCTAAATTCCACGCAACTTGTGCCCGTGTGGAAGGCATTACCTTTCTATCCCTTTATATTCCTGATCCTTCTTATAACATATTAAAGTCTCTAAGGAAGTTAATAGAACCCCTCCCACATCCTATTATTGTACTTGGGGATTTTAATATTCACCATGTGTTATGGGGTTGTAAGAAAAATGATGACGCTCTAGGAGACCAGTTTCTCCTAGATATACTGGACAAATGCAACTTATGTTTACTAAATTCAGGTACTCCCACACGGCGCTCTCTCCCGAATCAATCTGCTAGTGCAGTTGACTTATCCCTATGCTCTCCTTCACTTGCATCACGAATTTCCTGGGAGGTCCTGGATAGCACTTATGGTAGCGATCACTTCCCGATTTTACTTTGCCTTCCCTTCGGTGCCTCTAAAAGACCTTCAATGAGCTGCCCCCTATTAGTTTATAATATCAATGACGCAGACTGCTGGGTTAGCTACACAAAATTTCTGGATTATGAAACGTTACATCTTCCTCCTATTACTACACATTCTTTAGACCTCTGCTCTGACGCTTTAATTGTTGCCATTAAAACTTCTGCTGATAAGGCCTTTCCTCTTAAAAATACTGTTATAGGCAAGCTGGCTTCTCCCCCTTGGTGGGATAGTGACTGCTCTAAGGCTGTTAAATCTAGAAAGAGAGCAGAGCGGGAGTATGCCATAAATATGTCAAATGAGAATTTTGAATCTCTGATAAAAATTATGTCGGATACCAAAACCTTGCTTAACAATAAGAAGTCTGAAGGGTGGAAATCTTTCTGTTCGTCTCTAAGTCCCTCTACTCCTGATACAATTGTCTGGAATAATATCCGAAAATTTAGAAGTTCATATAACCCTTGTAAATGTTACATACCCTAATACTTTACAATGGGCTGAATCCTTTCTAACCAAAATAGCTCCTCCATATGTTCCTGGAGTTCTTGACTCCTCTTTAGGCTTACTGAACAACCATTCATCTGACCCTTTAGACCAGTTGTTTTCCCTTCTGGAGCTCAGGAATGTGCTGGGAACGGTAAAAGACTCCGCCCCAGGTCATGATGGAATACCCTATTCCTTTATTGCTAAAGCGGGTGACAGATTCCTAAATTATTTCCTTGGCCTAGTTAACAATATTTTGCTTTCGGGCCGGCCGCCTCGGTCCTGGAAATCTCAACTGATAATGTCCATTCTTAAACCGGGTGTCGCGGATCATCGCGAACCTGTGGTAAGTCGTGTGAACTAATCCTTATAAATTTGTAGCTAGTAACATTTAGATGACAGAATTGTCAGATACATTTGGCGCCATTGGTTAGGCGAGAAAAAAGAAGATGGTGGTTGAAAGGACAAGTTTGTGCAAGTGGACAAAGTGTGTAGAACCTGATTCCTGGATCCTGAAAAGCTGATGAACTTGAGCTAAGTATTAGACTAGGTTAAGATATAACAGTCATAGTAAAAGTTCTGATCGTAGTAATTACGAATACAGGTAAATGGGATCCCAAGTGCTATGTATAGTATATCATATTCATTGTAGTATATTGAAGCTAAAATCTTGAGTTAACCTGGTCTACGCTTAGTGCTTATATTTCAATCTATCAACAGGCGGTGGAAATAATCTACAGGCACCAGAGGAAAATATCATAACGTAGCGAAGCAAATCATTGACCACCAAAGCGGTGACACGGGATTGGACGTTCAGGTAGGACTTGGAAATTATAATTATTACCACCGACATGTTAACGCCAAAACTTAGGTTGATAGAAAATTAATAGTAAGAATCGAAATCAATAATATATAATAATGATAATATTTCCATATCCCCTTTTGTGCCTTTGGCGTCATGGTGGAGATGCCGTGGATATTTCCAAGTCCAATGTGAACGACCATAATTTGTCTCATTTACGCATGGTTTTGTTAATAACAGTTTTCTATTATTTTACAATCATTTTACGTTTATTCATGTTTTGTCTTTTATCCTTAATTCGTAAGTCACCTTTGGCCATCACAAAAAAAAAAAAAAGGTGTATTTTTCTGTTTGAATTAACATTTTCTAATAGCTGTCGCAGCACGCCATCTATCGGGCAATGGTATGTGAGTTTTTCTAATCGATTTTAGCAGTGACCAAATCATCGATTTGCAACGATTATTGTTATTCATTTCAAAGTTTTTCGAACGCTACACTATAAAGTGACATGCTTGGAAATCAAGAGTTATTATTTTTATGTAAACCATAATCATGGGACTCCTGATGCGAGTCAGTTAGTACCCCGTCTTCCTTATTTGGTATCGTGTACGTCTGTTAATTCTGTGTAAACCCTGTTATGTTATAAGGAAGCTATTTTTTAGATAGCTGACAAGCCGGCGGTCATGTTTTGACGCGGATTGTCTTGAGTGGTATCGATTCCGGTCTGGCAGAGGCGCAGACTAAGAACAGGTTACAGTCCCGCGACCCGACGTGCTGGGTGGGGCCACCTTGGTGGTCTCTCATGTTTTGACGCGGAGGGTTATGGGATCTGTCGACCCGACGTGCTGGGTGTGAACGTTCTCGTTCGCTCATCTTTTGACGCAGATCAATGTGTACCGCCGTGGCGTGACGGAGCGCTGTCATTGTTCGTACAGCGTTTTGTCAGACACGGTGGTAGGTTCAGCTGGCGACCCGACGTGCTGGGTGCTTGCTCAATGACGCTGGCTAAGAACAGACAAGAGTCTAGCAGCCCGATACAGGGTAAGAGTGTAAAATCACTTGCTCAGACTGTTAGTGACGGGGTAGAATATTAATAAATCCAGAGAACAGCATATTATTTGAATGGTGTTTCCATGAAGCATGTTAAGGTAAAAATATTTTACTACAGTTCGATCGACTAAATTTTGTACCATATGCCGTGCCGACAAACCGACATGTAAGTAAAATGATAATTGTATTCGATGAACATCGATTTCAATCGATTAACTAGTATCTATGGTTATGAAAATAAATTGTAACGATTATCGATTTTAATTTTTTTATTTTCATTTTACTTAGGAAAATACGACTCTTACGCGGGTTGTGTTCATTGAGAAACGTCAAAGTGAAAATTTTCTTGTACCGGTCGAAGTTTGTCTCAAAGTTTATGTAAAAGTGAATGAAAACGAAAATACTGTGTAATAAGTGGCAAATGGTACTTGTTTTTATGAGTAGATACACATATTTTGTGTTCATATCATCTGGTCAAAGCGAAACGCAGCGTTGCTACTTTCATGGTAAGTGCAAAGTTAATTTGTTTTGAACATTATTCACTGCGTTTGATTTCATTTGAGAATGAGATAAGATTGTCATAAATTGTACACACGAGCAATATTTACGGTTTTTCACAGATCTACAAACAAGTTAAGTATGGATCAAATTTGGGAAAACATATTAAAAGTAACTTCCGACAGACTCTTACAGCTTACTGCCTCAGCTAAACAAATAAGCGAAACTATCAATAGGGAGTCACTGCAAGAAGCGGTATTAGATGCAGAGGTAGTCGCGTCTAAATTAAAAAGCGTATTACTGAAATTAACCAATGATTTAAACAATTACTTCAAATACGTCAACAATCCATCAGCAGATGATATATCAAATATATCTACACATCAGTTGGAAGCGGAGGAGGCTCTGAGTGAGCTGAAGATTAAAATCGAACATGCCAAGACCAAGGAAACAACATCTACTAAATGTTTAACTGGGAAACTTCCAATACTAAGTTTGCCTACATTTGATGGAGACATCTTAAACTGGCATTCCTTTTGGGACCAGTTCAGGTCTCAGATTGACCAGCGAGAATTATCAGATGTAGATAAATTTCTGTATTTATCTACGGCCTTAAAGGGCGAAGCTAAAAATTTAGTGGAAGGCTTACAAGCCACAAATGCAAATTATGCCATAGCAGTCACAACACTTCGGGAGCGTTATGGCAGAGACAGCTACATAAAGGATGCTCATTATGCTGCACTCAATAAAATAACACCGGCTAGTGAAGCTATTATAGATTGTCGTAGAGTATTTAATGAACTAGAACGACATCTGCGAGTTTTAAATGCCCTTGGAGAAGATGTCTCTCACAGTTTCTTCAGGACTTTAATCTATGAAAAATTTCCAGAAATTATTGTGTATGAGCTGAAAAGAGTTATAAAAGATGACTCCACAAATGAAATAAGGACTCAGCTTTCAAAGTTGCTTGCAGACAAGGAAGAAGTCTCCAAATCCAAACAAAGTTCCACAGACACCGAAGGTTGTACGACAGGGACTTTACAAGCTGTCGAAAACATTTCTAAAAGGAATAGCAGACCATTTCACAATACCTTTAGTGAAGGCCCTAACACTAAGAAATCTCATGGTGACTTCAGAAGGAAACGTACATTCAAGGGAGACAACTTTCAACCGGAGCATGGGAAGAAACCGAGAAAGGAATGCCGATTTTGTCACACTCATTCACATTACAGTGATGAGTGCACTAAATATGCAACGTTGACAGAACGGAAGCAGAGGCTAGGGAAGAAATGCTATTTATGCCTGAAAGAAGGACACTTTTTAAGAAATTGTAGAATGAGTTTTCGATGTCATCACTGCAAAGGAAGACATAATCGAGCGCTTTGCCCAAACCAGTTGAAGTCTGCTAGTACTATACCACAGGCGGTGGCTGCAGGTGAGAGTACAACTTCATTTCTCAATAACGTTGATCAAAAGACAATAAACTTTAGCTCTGTATGTATTTATTCTTGTTTGCAGACAGCAACTGCAGTAATAAGGAATAAGACTGAACAGGGTACTCCACAGTCATGCCGCATCCTACTAGACTGTGGAAGTCAAAGGAGCTACATAACAACTAAGTTAGCTCAATCAATCAATTTTGCACCAGAAAATGAAGACCTGCTTATGGTATATACATTTGGTTCAAATAAACCGAAGGAGATTATTAGTCCTGCGGCGGAAATCTTCTTAGAAACCAAACGTGGCTTACAGAAGAGGATAAGAGTAAATGTAGTCCCACATATCACTAATAGTATCCCGATATTTAAACTTTCCGGACAAGATATCTGTAGATATCATTGCTGATGATGACTCATTGGGAGATATAATTAATGTACTGATCGGAAACGACTATTATTTCTCCTTTATTAGAAGTAGTCGTCGCCATATTGGAGAGAATCTACATTTAATTGATACCGACTTTGGTTGGATGTTAACAGGGGGTACAGATGGGAACATTTATGACAATGCTCTTTCCATAGTAACATATTGTCAATGTCACGGACCTAGTTGCCCATACTTTACAGAGCCCGACTTACCTTTGAGAAATGTCGACATGAAGTTCTTGTGGGCACTTGAGAGCATTGGTATAACGGACTCTCCTAAGACAACTAGGGAAGAAGAAGCGGTGAAATTCTTCAATGATACCATCAAGTATGCAGAAGGACGGTATGAAGTAAAGTGGCCTTGGATACAGTTCCCTCCAGATATACCAACCAATTACAATCTGGCTTATGGAAGATTGAAAAGTCTACTGAGGAGATCTGACAGTGCGACGTTAACAGAATATGATCGGATACTGTCTGAACAACTTGAAGCTAATATCATTGAAGTTTTAGAACCCCAAACAATACCAATATACCAGGTAAACCCGCCTATTCACTACTTACCGGGTCATATAGTTAAACAAGAAGGAAAAAGGGGGCGTATTGTTTATGATGCGTCAGCTAAAGTAAAGGATTATAAAAGCCTGAATGAATGTATGTATCGAGGACCATCAATGCTAGAAGACTTAACTGCCCTACTACTAAAATTTAGATGTGGAGAAGTAGGAATAACAGCAGACATAGAAAAGGCCTTTCTTCAAGTCGGTCTCCAAGACGAAGATAGAGATGTCACGAGATTCCTCTGGATAAAGGATCTATCTAAAGAACTCACTGAAGACAATATTCTTCATTACAGATTTTGTAGAGTACCGTTTGGAATAATTTCGAGCCCGTTTCTCTTAACAGCCACGATACGACATCATTTATCGCACGATGAAACCCTTCTTAAGAACATTGCTGACAGATGTTACGTTGACAATCTCGTGACATGCGCTGAAGACTATAACAAAGCTACTATGTTATATGAAGAAACCAGAAAAGTCTTCAAAGAACTGGGCATGAATATACGAGAGTGGCTGTCAAATGATAAACATTTTTTGGAAACTATTCCTGAGCCACTAAGAGCACCACAAAAGGACCGAATAAAGGTTCTTGGCCTTATGTGGAACGTGGAAAAAGATAATTTAGAACTGAAAATTAATGATAACTCCTTCGATTGCCATGAGAAGAATCTTACTAAAAGGAACGTTTTACGCACATTATCAAGGGTCTATGACCCATGTGGTTTCGCTTCACCACTCATCCTACCTGCAAAAATATTCTTTCAACAGCTCTGCGAGACAAAGATTAAATGGGATTCAAACTTGTCAACAGAGCTCATATTTAAATGGTCAAAAATATTAGACAACCTTAATCTGACTAGAGATATTGAAATACCAAGATATGTAGGACATGTATCATCAAAGTCAAAGGTAAAATATGAACTTCATACGTTCACAGATGCTTCTATGAAGGCATATGCTGCAGTGACATATCTACGTATAGTCGGAGACAGAGAAAATAAGATAGCATTCCTTATGTCAAAGGCCAGGATAACACCCTTAGAGGATCAAAAGGATTTGAAAATACCTCGTCTGGAACTGTTAGCATATTTAATTGGTAGCAGGCTGATGAAGTATGTCAAAGCAAACCTAGACTTACCCATACAGGAACAATATTTGTGGACAGATAGTCTGGTTGTGCTCGGCTGGTTCAAATCGAATAAACTGCTATCTCCGTTTATTACTCGTCGTATTAATGAAATCAAGGAGAACAAAGACTTCGAATATCGCTATGTAGATACGAATAGAAACCCAGCTGACTTAGCTACTCGGCCTGAGCTGTGGGAAAGTAAAAAGGGATTATGGTTCAATGGGCCTGAATTTCTTTCCAAGGAACCAGTACATTGGCCAAGTAGTACAAAATCTGAAGATCGTCAAGCCTTTCTTGTTGTTGGGGAGGGCCTGGACATCATCGATGATCCAGAGATGTCAGTGGAGGATGGTGAGAAGGATATACCTGATGTCCAACACAATATGGATCTTGATGGCCATACAGCTCAAGAACAGGAACATGCTATCCAGATAGGGACTAATATTAATGAAGATAAAACACATTTAACAGAAATTATAAATCTGTAAAAAGAACATTTTCCAGAAGAAGTGAGTGGAAAGGAAACTCATTTGACACGAAATTTAGGACTGTATCTAGACGTAGATGGATTACTAAGAAGTCGAGGACGATTGTCAAACACTCGTTGGTCCTATGATATGAAACACCCAATCCTTTTACCAGCCAAATCTAGTTTCACAGATAAGGTTATCCGAGAGACTCACGAAGAAAACTACCATGTGGGAGTTCCACATACCTTGAATATCATCCGTGAAAAATACTGGATACTTCAGGGTAGGACACAAGTACAGAGGGTACTTAAAACCTGCAATCAATGCATTAAACAGGGTGGAGGACCCTACCGACTTCCTCCTACACCAGCCTTACCAGTGGAGCGAGCGAATTACAGTGATCCTTATACCTATACAGGTCTTGATTATTTCGGTCCAGTATTGGTTGCAACAAAACTAGGAAAAGAGAAACGGTGGGTATGTTTATTTACCTGCCTTGCTGTGAGAGCTGTTCACATGGAGATAGTAATGGACTTGACAGCTGAAGAATGTCTGCTCGCGTTGAGACGTTTCATAGCCTCCAGAGGAAAGCCAAAGATGATATTATCAGACAATGCACCTCAATTCAAGCTGACATCGGAACTTTTGACAAGCTCGTATTGCGTAAAAAACAACATTAAGTGGAAGTTTATCCCTCAACTGGCTCCATGGCACGGGGGGGTCTATGAACGGCTCGTAGCCCTGGCGAAACACTGTATGAAGCGCACATTGGAAAAACACTTACTGCACGATAGCCAGTTACTTACAGTAATTAAAGAGATTGAGGGAGTCATTAACACAAGACCTCTGACGTACGTTGGCGCAGATTTGGACCGTGTGCTGAGACCAGTAGACTTCTTGAGATTAGGTAGTTGTGTGGTTCTTGAACCAATGGAGATAGACAACATGGGCAAGATCACTGCTACGAAAGTAGACCTCATTGCAAGCTGGAAAAGAGGTACCATGATTCTAGGGGAGTTTAAGGACATGTTCATAAAGCAATACCTAACAAGTCTGAGGGAAAAGCACAGATATTCCATCAAACAGCATAGATCCACTTCTGATAAATTACCAAAAGTAGGGGATATAGTTCAGATTTACGACGACTCTAAGAAAAGGATAAACTGGAAAGAGGGGAAGATATCAACTTTGATCAAGAGTCAAGATGGACATTGTAGAGTTGCAAAGGTGAAGGTTGGTGACATGGAGTTTACCAGATCCATTGGACACCTATATCCACTGGAAACAGACTGCAGCGGAGAATCTTCAGGAGCAGAAATTCCAGTAGTCGAACGAATGGAACTTACTGTACCTGCAGATCATCCTAACATAAGATTAGATAAGATACCACCTGAAAATAGAATTGAACTGGAAAACTGTCAAAATGAGATGCAAGATAACATGGATGTACCAAATGAAGTACATAGTCAAGAACAAGCTGAGGCAGTTCAGGGCACTGAGTTGACTTCGAAAGAGTCTGAAGTTACTGATAGGCAAGAGGAAACTGTTCAACAAGAGTTGGAGGATACTCCACAAGAAAGGGAACTGAGTGACTTACCTGTTGAGACGAGACCAGAGCGGATTGCAGCTCAACGAGCCCGAGAGAAGATTGCCGAGTGGACACGCCACTTAGCGGCTCTTCTATAAGCTTCTTTTGTTGTCGGGAGTGTCGCGGATCATCGCGAACCTGTGGTAAGTCGTGTGAACTAATCCTTATAAATTTGTAGCTAGTAACATTTAGATGACAGAATTGTCAGATACATTTGGCGCCATTGGTTAGGCGAGAAAAAAGAAGATGGTGGTTGAAAGGACAAGTTTGTGCAAGTGGACAAAGTGTGTAGAACCTGATTCCTGGATCCTGAAAAGCTGATGAACTTGAGCTAAGTATTAGACTAGGTTAAGATATAACAGTCATAGTAAAAGTTCTGATCGTAGTAATTACGAATACAGGTAAATGGGATCCCAAGTGCTATGTATAGTATATCATATTCATTGTAGTATATTGAAGCTAAAATCTTGAGTTAACCTGGTCTACGCTTAGTGCTTATATTTCAATCTATCAACAGGCGGTGGAAATAATCTACAGGCACCAGAGGAAAATATCATAACGTAGCGAAGCAAATCATTGACCACCAAAGCGGTGACACGGGATTGGACGTTCAGGTAGGACTTGGAAATTATAATTATTACCACCGACATGTTAACGCCAAAACTTAGGTTGATAGAAAATTAATAGTAAGAATCGAAATCAATAATATATAATAATGATAATATTTCCATATCCCCTTTTGTGCCTTTGGCGTCACCGGGTAAGGACCCAAATGACCCTCAATCATACCGACCTATAGCCTTATCCTCCGTTCTAACTAAGATTTTAGAGCATCTCATCAAGAACAGATTGGAATGGTTTCTTGAAAGTCACGAACTGTTAGGAAAATCTCAATATGGATTTAGGAAGGGCAAAAGCACAATTGATAGCCTGGCCATTTTTACAACGGATATAAGACTAGCCTTTGCAAACCGTGCTTCGGTCCTGGCAGTATTCCTGGACGTCGAGGCTGCCTACGACAATGTTCAGCTCCCCATTCTCCGAGAAAAGCTCCGTAATCTGCGTATTCCAGCGAGACTGGCTTGTCTTGTGGGTAACCTCCTTTCCGAAAGGTAAGTAACATTTCGGGGTAAAGACCCTCACATCAATCCAGCTAGACTGGTTTGGCGCGGACTGCCACAGGGTTCTGTCTTAAGCCCCTTACTATACAATTTATACACATATGACCTGGAGGGGTCTGTTTCTGGGTGCCAAGTTCTGCAATATGCAGATGATTTATTAATTTACTCTTCAAATAAAAACCTGGTTTCTGCCAGTGTGTCCATCAACAGCTCCCTCCAGTCTTTAAATAACTGGCTTTCTAATAATGGTTTGTCTCTCTCTCCTTCTAAATGCTGTGCTGTTGTTTTTACGCGTAAAAGAGCTCTACCTAATTTGAACGTATCTATCAACGAAACCAATATTCCTTTCCGTCCCTCCTATAAATTTTTAGGAATCATTCTAGATTCTAAACTTTCCGGAGACTCGCACTTTGAGTATTTAGTAAAAAAATGTGAACGTGGGCTTAACACTCTTAGATGCCTAGCGGGAGTTTGGTGGGGTTCCCATCCAACTTCCCTGAGATTAATTTATAATGCTACAGTACGAAGCATTTTAGACTATGGCTCCCATCTTTTGGTTCCTGGGAATAAAGCTGGATTGAAAAAACTTGATCTAATCCAATCCAAAGCTTTAAGAATTATCTTAGGCGCTATGAGGTCCAGCCCAATCAAGGCCATGCAAGTAGAGTGTGTTGAGCCCCCCCTTGCTTTGCGCCGCCAATTCTTAGCGGATAGTTATTTTTTCCGATCGCTACAATTTTCGTATCATCCTATCATTCATCGTTTATATGATCTTAAAGCTTTGTCTGCCCCGAATCATCTTGACCAACCCTGTCTTGTGAATAGCTTAAGAAAGTTTCAATCTCTCAAGGATCCAGTTTTCCACTCCCCTCGTCTCCCTCTATTTGAATTCAACTACGCGATTATCATTTTTCAGCCCTGGGTTATCCTAAATTTTGACATTTGTCATGATGATCCTCATGCAGACGAGTACCTCCACCAGATTCTCTCGCGTGAATGGCATGACTGGAACACTATATTCTGTGATGCGTCAAAATTGTCACCTACTGGTTGTGTGGGAGTAGGAGTTTTCCACTCCCAGTATAACATAGTCCAAAAAATTAAATGCCCTCCTGAAACTTCTGTATATACTGGAGAGTGTATTGGCATCTTGGAGAGTGTGAAGTTTATTCTTTTGTTCAAACTAAGGAAAACTATCATCTTTTCAGATTGCCGTAGTTGCCTACAAGCGCTTTTATCTAATCCGTTTTCATCCAAAGTCCACAACCCAATTATTCTCCAAATTAAAGAGAATCTGTTAAATTGTAAAAAAAGGGGGTTTGAAGTTGCCTTGATCTGGGTTCCGGGCCACTCAGGGGTCACAGGGAACGAACGAGCCGACCGGGTTGCTAAGGAAGCTGTGGTTTGCGGTGACAAGACGCCTTTCAGGAACTACTGTTTTGATTTAGTCCCTCTAGCTTCTAGATGGCTTTTCCAGGTTTGGTCGGCCAAGTGGACTACCGCTAATCGAGCACGAAATAAATCTTATTTCCTCGTACAACCTGATGTACCAAGAAAGCCTTGGTTCTCTAGGATTTTTATTCAAAAACAATACTGTTCCATAATTATTCGAATGAGACTGGGCCATTGTTGTTCACCTGTCCACCTGAAAAGGATCCATATCCGTGACTCCTCTCTGTGTGAATGTGGGCTGGAGGAAGGTGATTTAAATCATATTTTCTTCGCATGCCCTTTATTTAAGCACGATTGTTTTTATGCGGATCTTTCTCGCCTCAAAGTTCCATTTCCTACTTCTATTTTAGAATTATTCAAAATTAAAGACAAGTGTATTCTTTTAGCAATAGTTTCTTTTTGTGAACTGAATAAGTTAAAACTTTAATTTCTACAGTTTTGGAATAAGCAACTATATTTTCGGTAATCTTATTCAAAATTCTCGGTTCTCCTTTTATTGTTTGTAATAAATCGACATGACACTGGCTATTACCTATAATAAAAGCCATTAAAAAAAAAAAAAAAAAAAAAAAAACAGTTCTTAGTTCATGACCGACTCAAGCCTACTCGTTAAAGTCGTTATTAGCGTTACGCTATTGAATTAGTGATTTTAGGAAAGATAATTGCACGTTATATTTGGTTTAAATCAAATAGTTGTATCAGCGCGAGCTGACTACGATACGTACTTTATATTTTTAGCCAAGTGAATTAATAAACTTCCGCTTTCGTTGATCGAGGCTAGCGGGTACTTACTTTCATTATTTATGTTTAGCTACTTTCACGTAAGTACTCTGTGCTGTAGCTATACTTTTTCATGTGATCGCGTCTAACTCTAACGAACTTGTGTGTAATTCTCGGAATATCTCTCTTACTTCCACAGTATAATACTTAAACTAGGGATTTCCAATATTTTTCAGTCCGCGGCGCACTTGCAAGTTTAAAGTTTAATCTCGGCGCCCTAACCTAGCTAGGCCATTCGAAATCGGTAACATGGTGAGGAGGATTGCCACACGGCGCCCCTCTTTATTGTCTGCAGCGCCCCCAGGGCGCCGCGGCGCAGTTTCGGGGCCCCTGACTTAGTCCCATTTGACCTTACATATAGCCACGTGGTATTTTCGTAATTTCTTTTATTTTAGTCTCCTAGTACTTTGTGTCAGCATTGTCACCTATTTAGTACCTATAGGATTACTAGCTTTTGCCCGCGACTTTGTCTGCATGGAGTTAGTAATTTGGGTAGCTTATTTATTATTCATCTGCTTTTTATCGATTTCCCATACATCCTTCCACCCTGCTTTTCACCCCCTTAAAGCATGATTTCTGGGATAAAAACTACCCTATGTCCTACCCCGGAACTCAAATTATCTCTATACCAAATTTCAACTAAATCGGTTCAGTGGTTTAAACATGAAGAGGTAACAGACAGGCAGACAGACACACTTTCGCATTTATAATATTAGTATGGATTTATTTCTTAATGACTAGTAAATAATGTGACATGGTGGCTATGTGGGCCATTGTGAACCTAGTGTGACTTGTATATTTTTTGTTATGTTTATATGATATTTATCAAACGATTACTCTTTCTTGGTGTTGATGAAACCTTTATTTAAAGACTTTGTACATGACCAGATATACAGATCTTTATTGGTAAAATAAAATACATACCCCACTTGCATAGTACAGATCTTATTCTACTATATTTTATAGATTAATTTTATTTTTCTTCTATTCTTTTTCTTGGTGACGCTAACACTTGCGTCATACACATTTTATTTTGCTAGATATGAAAAACCACAACATTCCTTCTATGGTAGTGTGAGGCTCCACAGATCATGTGCTACTTGCATTGCAGGTTCTCACTGTTACCAGCTTGTGAGCGCACAACGACATGCCTCTAGAGACAGCATGTGTTCAGGCAGAGGCGGTGTGTGTGAAGACAGAGCCCAAAGATGTGTGTGTGAAGGAGGAGCGGGAGCGTGAGGACAGTGCCTGGCAAGGAGTGAGCGCAGCAGCCGCAGAGGCTGGACTGTATATTGATCATGAGGTCAAGGACGAGCTCGTGCTGGGCCCCGAGGAGTATTTCCGCCCACAAGTGTTTCAAGGTCTGTTTATGAGAAAATCTGCTCTTGAATATCAAACCCTATTAACTTGCTTACCTTACACTGTAGCTACTTTGCATCAAGAAATTTTATACATTGGATTACTATGTAATATAGGACATAATCATTGTCAAACATTCTTGGCTGTGACATTACTTGTTTTTTTAATGTCAAATGATGAAATTATTAACACAAACAAAACAAACAAATTATTCAGGCCATTTAAATTGTTGCAACTTGGTACTACAGAACGGCTTACATTTTTCAATGTATATTCTCTCCTATTTCAATAGGGATATTGACGTGAATCGCGAATAAACATCATGTTATGTTTTTAACATAGCAGGGAATATTAATTACAATGCTGAAAATGATATTTTGTAAGTGCAGATATGCATAACAAATTAGTTAATAGTACATTATGATACAAGTGTGCTAAGTTGGTCATCATACACGAGGCGATATGTGCAATAAGAAAGCCGATGTGTGTAATGACCAATGCACACGCGTTTCATACGACATTTTTCAACACACTTGCGAGAAAAAAAAGAAACTTTCATATTAATCAAATTTTAATAGTTAAAACAGTATTGTGTGTTTCATCTGTCATACTCGTACTGCCGGCCGGCCCTCGCTCGCCTCGGCCGCGGGCGGCGCGGCGGGCGGGCGCGCCCGTGCCCGCCAGTCCGACCAATTAAAAAAGGCTCCCTTTCCATGCATATTATTAGCAATCAATTAGCTTCTTAACTCAGTCGGATAATATAATGAAAAAGCACGAGTGGAAAAATACACTGAAAGAGCACGCGTGTTTAATATCTAGGATTACGAGCCAAAAATCGGTGGAATAAAAACGTCGTTTTGAGCAAGCGTGTTGAAAAAATATTTGAAATAATGCCCAGTATCACGTGACTGCAAACGCCAATCGAAGCGCGTTACGTCACGGTGTCAGATGTCCCACAGACAAGTTGTGAAACCTCACCGTAATCCATACGTATGTCACCAACAGATAGACCCTTGTGGATACCCTGGTTTGATTCTGCCAACCTCTCTAGAAAAGTGTTAGTCTCAGCTTTCCGAGTCCGGTCCGGACACATCCCTACAAACAAATTTCTGTGTATGATGGGTGTTAAATCGTCACCACTGTGTGCAAACTGTCAGAAGACTGATGACTTGTCTCACGTGTTGTTGGAATGCGACCGGAATACGGACTTGAGAAAAAGGATTTTTGGTAGTCTGGGCTCCATGCACAATGGACAGATCAATTGTTGGTTGGCAGAGCCTATATCGGACAAAGCAATCAGTGTTTACCACTTTATTGACCTCTCCCTTGAGTAGGGAACTATGATAGCACCCATGAGGCTGACATGTTCACCTAGAGTGTCCAAAGCCTCCATAAAAACCAGATTTAAAAAAAAAAAAGAGTGGATGTTCAAAAACTGTATGTATTTTTTATTTCACTATTAGACATTTATTAGTATTACGTATAAAAAATATTGTTATACAATATTAAGTATAATATTTTTTTGTTTAATTTATTTATAACACAAACAGTCATAATATGCATGTTACATATGTTGTACACAATGTACAAAAATTGAGAAGCGATACAAACAGACCTGGAGGTTCATAAAAACAATATTAATAAAATAAAAAGGTAGGTAAGAAGTGTAAGAACAACTGTAGTAGTTTAAGAATACATAACTAAGCATACGATCAAGGAACAATGAATACGGGCCAAGCTGTGTAGTTATAGCTACACAAACAGACCCATCCCCAAAGCCCCTGAGTGTACATTATTAATATATGTCGAAATGTATTGCTACTGTTAAGAATTACTAAAAGAATTTACGTCTTACTAGCATTTTTGGACTAGACAAGGAATTATTAAAAGGATCAATATCAAACAAATATTTATTATAGAAACTGGGGACTCGTCTGAAAAAGGTATGCCTAGAATAGTTCTTACGAGAAAAGCTCACATGGAATAAAGATCTAGGTCGTAAGGGGAGACGCGGACAACCAAACGTCACTAATTTTAGGAGATCAAGACAGTTGATGTTACCTTTAAGAATTTTAAACAGGAACATAATATCTAAGTAAATACGATTAAGGAAAGAAGGGACACAAAAGTGCTTTGCCGCTAATGCTGAATTTTCAAATGTACCTGTTCTGTAAGCTGTATTTATTTGTTATTAAATAAATAATATGTTATATAATACGATATTTCACTAAAAAATCTTTTAAATTATTTGGCTGAATGGAACTATCATTGCCACGTTGGCTGTCGGAAATTTTGAGTTTTACCGGCGCCCGCTGTATGCACTCAAAATTTAGTTGTATCAAAAAAAAATTTCTTAAATTGTAGCCGTATATGTTTTTGTATGAAATTAGTTATTGTGATTAATTTTTGCAATGTATTTATCATCGCTGAACGTAATGTATAGTGCCGAATTAACAATATCATTAAAGTTCAAGGCAAAATTCGTAACTGTAAGTGTAATAATATTGTCTTCGGTTACCGCGATAGTTACTCATGAAATAAAACTATGAAAACGGATTATATCGCGTATATTACGCGCGCGCGCATATTAAGGTTCACAACCTTGACCAGATGCAGATGCAGATGTCGCTAGTGACGTCGTCACAGTTGCAATGACTAAACTCGCGTTGAGTGACGGATGGTCAGCTGGCGCAATTGGTAACGCATTGGACCGGCAATCCAAGGATGTGGGTTCGAGTCCCACGTTGACCAGAGTTGATTGATCATCGTTGATTTTTTCATTGTGATTGACATCTGTATATACAATTTATAGATTGTAATAATGTGGTACGTCCCACAATAAAAAAGGAAAAAATATATTAACATTTAAATAAATTTAATGTTCGGGGAAAAGGCAGAACACCATTATTTTAACTTCGAGTTTTTTTAAGTTTGATTTTTTTTTTTTGCTATTGTGCTTGAATATTTGCCAAGAAACATAAATTGTTATTTTGTGTTTCAGTGCGTTCGGACAGCAGCGCCGCCCGCGCCAGGGAACAGTGCGCGATGGCTTGTTCCGTGGTGCTCGAGCGCCTCCGCGACGACGCGACTGTTCACAGAGGACACAAACCATATACCTGCGAACACTGTGGAAAACGTTTCAGAATCAAGTCTATCTTAAGGAAACATATTCAACTCACTCACTTAGCAATCGGGCCAAAACAATTTCCTGATTTTTGTGGTTCTACATTCGAATCTGAATCGCTTGCAATGGAACACGAGAAAAGAGGACATGGTGTAACAAATTGTATGAGTGCTAAACGTGAGTATACAACAAATTGTAAGGAAAGTTTACAGACTCATTTAAAGAGACACTCGTTTAAAATTGATTTACAGAAATAAATGATTCACACTGGAGAAAAGGCGTACTAATGTAGTTATTGTGACTACAAGGTGAAGTGCTAGTTTTATGTTACAAAGACTCGAAATGAAACATAATGCTAAATATGATGACCAGTGTGGCCTGGTGGGTAGTAACCCTGCCTGTGAAGCCGATGGTCCCGGGTTCGAATCCCGGTAAGGGCATTGATTTGTGTGATGAACACAAATATTTGTTCCTGAGTCATGGGTGTTTTCTATGTATATATGTATTTATCTATATAAGTATGTATATCGTCGCCTAGCAGCCATAGTACAAGCTTTGTTTAGTTTGGGGCTAGGTTGATCTGTGTAAGATGTCCCCTAATATTTATTTATTTATATATGTGAGAAGTATATCTACTGTGATTACAAGTGAAGCCAGAAAATTCCCTTTCGCAACGACCTTATGACACATACTGAGCATAAGCCATTTTCATGTAGCGATTGCGACTGCAGGTGCAGGCTGAACCAGCATAAATATACTTCAGTTTGGCCATAATTAATATTTTCCCTTATTATTATCGTCGACGGCGCGTCTTTCATTCCCCGGAGCAGTTTGTTTGCGTTTGCATCGATACACGCGCGCGTCGACTACGCGTGTAGTCTTGACTGCCGGGGCTTCCCCCGGGTGAAGGAGGGCTGCGGACGTGGGCGCTACACTATCTATGTGTATTTCAGTCAGATGCGGCACAGTCTTAAGTCTTTTAAAATGGAACTTTTCGACACGGAGAACTTCATAACTGAAACCTAAAACCGACCGCTTTTATGGAACTCGCCGTTGCCGGATTTTTTTACACAGTGTTAAAAAAGAAGGGAAGAAATATGTAATACATTTTGTGAGACTTTTGAGGACGAAACAAATAAAAAGAACCCATCGTGCTACTATTGAGGAGTCTCTGCTCAAAAAGGCAATTGGCCAGTGTGCCTGTATCGCTACAAACGCGCGTTGCTGGCTCGTCTGATTGTTCCTTAGGTCAAACAAAGCCGATTTGGTCCGGTAGCCACGAGATCGTACCGTGCCTACCCCCCAAAAAGGGAGGGGAAAAGGGTCGGCTCCCCAGGTTCAATCTATGCTATATTTCTTCCTGCTCTTATCAACTAGGGCAAGTAATATACCATTTTCGTATAATTTAGGGACGAGGAATTCATTTTTAAAATAATTGTTCTACTTTTTCATACAAAAAATAATTTTTGTGCAAAAAATGAAAATGTTATATAATTTTTGTGACATTTTTGGCTATTACAATCACAGTGTGGCGATTTGCACTAAATAAAAATTAGACAATGTAGCCCATTTATTCTTCATTTTAGAAAATATCACTTTTAAAGTAGGTATTCATACATTCTTTTCGTAAAAGAAAAAATATATAGTGCGTGGCGGTGACGATTTCCATACAAATGGAACTAAGGCCAATATCAAAGATTAAAAATGTTTACAAAAAAAAACCGGCCAAGTGCGAGTCGGACTCGCGCACGAAGGGTTCCGTACCATTACGGAAAAAACAGCAAAAAAAATCACGTTTGTTGTATGGGAGCCCCATTTAAATATTTATATTATTCTGTTTTTAGTATTTGTTGTTATAGCGGCAACAGAAATACATCATCTGTGAAAATTTCAATTGTCTAGCTATCACGGTTCATGAGATACAGCTTGGTGACAGACGGACAGCGGAGTCTTAGTAATAGGGTCCCGTTTTTACCCTTTGGAACCCTTAATACACTAAATTTGGCATTTTTTAAGTAAAAATATTATGTTTTAATGATTTTTCCATGCGTTTTTGCCCTTTTATGGCACAAATTTGGCATTTATCTTTTAAATCATACAAACTTTCGCCCCCCCCCCCCATTTCACCCCCTGAAGGGTTGATATTTTCAAATTTTATTCTATAATTAACTTATACCTATTATAATTAATCGATGTTCAAACTTTCAGCTTAAAATTTTTAGTAGTTTAGGATCTACATGTGTTCGAGTTAAAGACATTTTTATTTTATAATATCCCATACATTAAAATATCTAACAAAACTCTACCTTACTCTGTTTACTTCCGAGCATCATACAATCTAAACCACTTAAGATGTGAAGCTGAAATTTTCAACATTAGTCAAATACGACCGGCTTAAGTATATGATAGAATAATATTTTATAAAATGAACCCTTAAGGGGGTGAAATGGGGGGATGACAGTTTGTATGTAAGAAAAATGAAAACAACAAATTTGTACCAAAAAAGGGCAAAAATGCATGAAACAATCATTCAAACATACTTTAAAAACGCCAAATTCAGTGTTTTTGTAAACATTTTTAATCCTTGACTTTGGCCATAGTTCCATTTGTATGAAAATCGTCACCACCACGCATTATAAATTATTTTTTTCCTACAAAAAAATTTATATATACCTCCTTGGAAATGATGTATTCCAGGATGAAGAATAAATGGGCAGCTTTGTCCAATTTTTTTATTTAGTGTAAATTGCCACACTATAAATAAATCTGAATAAAGAAATAATTTATTTATTATTATTATAATTGTAACAGCCAAAATTGTCACAAAAATTACATTACATTACATTGAATGTTAGCATGTAAGGTTTATCTGTTAGTGCTAATATTACATATTAAATAAATGAAATTAAATAAATTAAATTACATTTTCATGTTTTGCACAAAAATCATTTTTTGTATGAAAAGGTACAACAATTATTTCAAAAATGAATTCCTCGTCCCTAAATTATACGAAAATGATATATAACTTGCCCTTGTTGCTAAGACCCTGACGAATTAGACCTGGGGAGTCGACCGCTCCCCCCCCCCTCTTTTAGGGGGGGGGGGGGGTAGGCACCTTAAGGAACAATCGTGCCAAGCGGCATCGCCTGAGACCAAAGAGGATATAATAAGATAGAGCGGTACTGTCATAGTAAATTTTGTAACCACAGTAAAATCACTGCCATCTATCGACACACTTTAAAACTAAAAATGAAGATTTATAAAAATATGATAAAATGTATTTAAATATGGATAAACGATTTTTTTATTAGCATTAATTATTTTTATGATTTTGACCCATGTTCTTTCACTGATATGAATTAAAATTGTTAAATAACAAGTGCCTGAGACTAAAGTGCATACTGTTCCATACATTTAGTGTCGTTACTTACCCTACTAGTTTACACTTATTTCAATCTTGTGTTGTTTTTCCGAGTGTCACTCTTAAATGATACGGCGCCGATCGGACGAAACGTTGAGATGAATGTGAAATTCATTATACGCTAGATAATCTGTTTAAATTGTTTTGTTCATTTGTGTTCCAGTGTGCTCGGACGGCGTCTCCGCCCGCGCCAGGGAACAGCTCGCGATGGCTTGTTCTGTGGTGCTCGAGCGCCTCCGCGACGACGCGATGGTTGACAGTGGGAACAAACCATACGCTTGCGAACACTGTGGCAAGCGTTTTAGAAACAAGTATATTTTACGAGAACACATTCAACTCACGCATTCATCGACCGGACAAAAATCATTTGTTTGTGATTTTTGTAGTTCTACGTTTCAAACCGAATTGCTTGTAATAGAACACGAGAAAAGCGAACATGGTGTTTCAAATTTCATGTGTGCTGAATGTGAGTATACAACAAGTTCCAAGAAAAGTTTGGAGACTCATTTAAAGAGTCACTCTTTGGAGACTAATTTCAATTGTAGTCACTGTAGTTACACAAGTTCGTGTAAAAGTGACTTGCATAAACACCAAACAATACACATTGCTGGAGATCCTATTAAGTGTTGCGACTTTGATTTCAAATGCAGTGTTGAATCAAACTTGTCACGTCACCAGAAGACGCACAACCGGAGGCACCAGAGAATACTCACTGGAAAACAGCCTTACACATGTAGTTATTGCGACTACAAGTGCAGTAAAAGTTTTAATTTACGAGTACACGAAAGGACACATACTGGCGAGAAGCCTTTTCAGTGTAGCCACTGTGATTACAAAAGCAGTCTGAAGACACTCTTACAACAACACCTGATGGTACATACTGGGGTGTGGCCATTTCAGTGTAGCCACTGTGATTACAAATCCAGTCGAAAGTCACACTTAGAAAGACATCTGATGATACATACTAGGGCGAAGTCATTTAAATGTAGCAAATGCGACTACAAGAGCAATGATAGAGGAGATTTACGAGTTCACCAAAGAATACACAATAAAGAGAAACGGTACACATGCAGTCATTGCGACTACAAGTGCAGTTATAGCTCAGCCTTACGAAGTCACGAAAGGACTCATACTGGCGAGAAGCCTTTTCAGTGCAGCCAATGTGATTACAAATGCAGTCAGAAGTCACACTTACAAAAACATCTGATGATACATACTGGGGCAAAGCCATTTCAGTGTAGCCACTGTGATAACAAATTCAGTCAGAAGTCACACTTACAACAACACCTGATGATGCATACTGGGGCGAAGCCATTTCAGTGTAGCCACTGTGATTACAAATTCAGCCGGAAGTCACACTTACAAAATCACCGGAGGATACATACTGGGGCAAAGCCATTTAAATGTAGCATCTGCGATTACAAAAGCGCACAGAAATCAGCATTACAGACGCACCTGAGGAGACACACTGGAGAAAAGTCTTTCAAATGTAGTAATTGTGACTACAAGTGCAGTGATATTTCAGGCTTACGAAGTCATGAAAGGCGACATACTGGCGATAAGAATTTTCAGTGTAGCCACTGTGGTTACAAATGCAGACAGAAAGCATACTTACAACAACACCTGATGATACATACTGGGGAGAAGCCATTTCAGTGTAGCCAATGTGATTACAAATGCAGTAGGAAATCACACTTAAAAGAACACCTGATGATACATACTGGGGTGAAGCCATTTCATTGTAGCCACTGCGATTACAAAAGCGTACAGAAATCAACATTACAGAGGCACCTGAGGATACACACTGGAGAAAAGCTTTTCAAATGTAGTAATTGTGACTACAAGTGCAGTGATAATTCTGCCTTACGAAGTCATGAAAGGCGACATACTGGTGAGAAGATTTTTCAGTGTAGCCACTGTGATTACAAATGCAGTAAGAAATCAAACTTAAAAACACACCAGAGCATACATACTGGAGAAAGGCCTTACAAATGTAGTCATTGCGAATACAAGTGCAATCAGAAATCCAGCCTACGACGTCACCAGAAGACGCATGCTGGAACGAAGCCTACAAAGTAGTAAGTGCGAAAGCCTAAAAAGTACAACTGCAGCCTGAAACAGCACCTGCGACGACACCAGATGATACGCGGAAGAGAACCCATATTATAGGTATCGTTCGCGTATGTCTTCTTTTGATCTAAATCGGAAAGTTAAACCTGACATTGACATTTCAGCTGCTGTGCTGCCCCCTACAGTACAAACATAATGTACTTGTACAAATGTAATCACTGCAATTACGCGAGTCAATTTAATATGTTTTAGAAATATGCCTAAAATTAAGATACAGTGGTGAAACTAGTGAAGTTAAATGTATTAGTGTCGATCCGCTAGATAGTGCAGTGAGTGAGCGCTGGGGGTGAAGTGGTCAGGGCTAAAATTGCGAAAATTGAAGTTCGCAAATTGCGGGCATCCTTCTCTGTCCCTCTAATTACGCCTCAATTGAAGTAAAAGAGAAAACGCCCGCAATTTGCCAGTTCCAAGCCGGAGGTCGTAGGCTCAAACTGCTGACACGAAGTACCACCGAATTTCTTCATGTACAGTCGCCATCAGATATCAGCGGCCACGGTGCTCACAAATATATCAACACGCCTCTATTGTCAATGCATTAGTGTGTGTTCACATATTTTTGAGCACCTCGACAGCTCCGATATATCTGATGGCGACCGTACATCACTTGATACTTACCAGTTCATATGTAGTTGGCTTGCTGGAGGAAAATATCGCAAATTAACTTACTAAAGTTATTGAACTTCATGTCACTGTCATGAGAACAATAACCCTAACCTTCTTATGCAGTGAGATCTACATCTCTCCCGCTCTTGCAATAGTGGAGTGACAGAGATGGAGATAATCTATACAATTCTCGAGGGACGCGGTGCCAATTGCGGCCTGAGGCTGCTGCGTGTTAGAAAATATAAATAATTACTTTTCCCCTCACTAGCTCGGAAAGCCGTCTTTTATCCTTTAAAACAAGCGGGGAAAAACGCATTTTATCCACTAGTGGGGAAAGTAATTTGACCTTGGATGGAGCGTGTTTAAGTAGCTTGACAGATAACAAAACGTAAAACGCTCATAATAATGGTTCGTTCGATATTAATTATCATTAGATAAATGATTTGAAAAATCTAATAAAAAATACCAGATTTAGCTTTATTTAATGATCTTAAGTCATAAACCTTAAATTTCCATAATAAACGTTTGTTTTTTAATAATTATGTTAAATATAATTCTGAACGCACAAGTTAAGTCGATGCTATTTCAAAACGCATCATTGACATTTCATACGTCAGAAATGTCAACATTGACAACAAAAATTTTGCTTTAAAACTTCTCACGTAAAAGCACAGAATTTGGAGAGTTTTTTGTTATAATATCGTAAAAAAATGAGTGATTCCAGTTGATGAAGATGATCTAACGCCTGTGAATGTTGCACTTTCCTCGCTATAGTGAAGGGAAAAGTTTTGTGTTACACACGGGTGCAAATGTATTTTACTTCTCGTGTGTTAAAACACTCGCTACGCTCAGGATTCTCTTTTAGAACCACTCGCTTCGCTCGTGGTTCAACTATAGAATCCTTTCGCTTGCTCGTGTTTCAATTCCACACTCGCGGGTAAAATACAACTTTGCACCCTTGTATAACAAATAACTATTGTATTCTACTGTTAATGATTAGAATTAATTGATAATTGATTGATGTGTATCCTTTAATAAAAACTATTATTCTATTCTACTTGTTTTCCTTACCATTCCTATACACTCGGCCGTATAGCACCTTCTCTGTCGCCCGTCTCGGGCTGTCACGTCGGCGACATGTCGTCGTCGAGGGCGCCACAGAGCAGACACAAGTACTGCGTCGCGCTCACACTACTTATATACTTACTCATGGAATCCCCACACACCAACAACGCTGAACGAGCGAAGATATGACTTGAATTACACCTCGCTTATGCTCATTACTCGAGGTGATTCCGTCACCTCAAAGCAAATTACAGAAGATTCTCTCAGAATGTATTTTTACGTGTAACCTTTAGGTCTAAGTTTCTAGAGTTCTATATAGTTATCTGGGGCATTCTACGAGAATATCATTTACGAAATACTTTTTCCTTGTCTGTCATATTATCATACAGAACGGCCACGCACCGCCCCGCCCGGACTCGAATGACCTCGCCCCGCGACAGAAATCTGGCGGATACTAGTACTATTTTTAAGCAACTTACACTATGATGCATGACGCGTGTACAGACGTGCCGTTCACACATAGAAACGCAAGTGATTTTTGATGTATAGCGTGTCCGCCCTGTGTCAAAAGCGAAAAGCTCGAGACTATACTGCCAATTTGTTAACCACGTTATGAAATATATCCAGACCAAATATCGCTTTCTCATCAGCATTTGAAGAATGGCATTTCGTATGCGACATTCTCGCGGATTGCGCCATCTGTGGTCGCGGTGTATACCCGTTTGTCCTCGCCGGGCACAGATGTGAACAGGCATTCATATCCCCATCTGTCCCCGCCTCGTGTGGCAGCGATCACGAGGGGCGGGGTCAAATACACCGTAATCGGAGCACTGAGCAACGAGAGATTTTGTGCAAACTGAAAGGTAGGTACTGCGTTGTATTGTCCTTCTTGGTCTAGTTCTACTACTAGGTACTAGGTTCGGCTATTAGAGACCATCAGGGACCGGCCCGCTATCCCTTATCGGGGTTTTATAAGGGTATTGCATAAGGCTTAACTCACCATACCCTTTGCCAGACGAAACCCTTTGTTTTGCTTTAAACTACGAGCCCAGTATAAAAATATGATAAACCAGCCAGCTTGTAAATCTGATATTTATAGGAAAAATGCGTATAACATGTGTATTGTTCAATAACCTCCCTCATGAATTGAGAATATTGTATGGGAATGAATTTAAGAAAGAATTGACTAGGTGGCTACAAGAACATTGCTTTTATACTATTAAGGACTATTTAAATTACAAATTGTACTATTAAAGTTTTACTTGACATAACTCTGACATATCAATCCATTTTATTTTACCTTAATTTTTTAATGTGCAATTTATAAGTATTTCTATTTTTAATTTTATTTGTAATGAATTGACGTTGTTGTATTAGGATTATTTAAATTATATGCATGTACCTGATGTACCCTACTTGTAAATGTAATTTACAAACGTTTTGCATGTTGGCTTTATGTCGACTGAATACTGACTCTAAAACTGTATTAAGACCTAGTTGTAACGTATTCTGGCAAATAAACATTTCTATTCTATTCTATTCTAAAAAACCCTTGTATAAAGCTACCACATTTGAGTAATCGGTAGCCCAAATACCCTTACAAAACCCTTATCATCCGCTCACCAACACCTTGCATATTGCTTATAAGGGTTAGCCTTATAAAGGGCTTCCCTTTTAGCATATAAGCGTGCTAATTTAAGTCATCTACCTTGTTCATAAAGTACACATTACTTCGAATCCGAGCGATCGTCGGCGGCGACGGCGGCGTTCTTTGACTAGGCACGTATTTTCTTTCCTTTTCATACACTACCGTAGATATATACTAATCCTGTCTCTTTCACGCAAAGGGAAACCTTTATAAAAAGCGCTTAAAGATAAGGGTAACCCTTATTAAGAGCTAGCCTTATTTTTGGTTAGCTTTTCGGCAAGGGTTAGTCAAAGGTAAGGGTATGAATGGGCTTGCAGTTCAAAAGGGAATGTCTTTCAATGTGTTAGCCGTGTTTAAGTGTCGCCCATTGAAAGGGTTGTCCGGTCCCTGGAGACCATAGTGCACAATTACAACTAGCCTCGAGACCAATACTTGCCGTGGAGGAGTTTCATTCTGGTCTTTATGAGCAGTTCAATTTCGTCAAACATCACTGTCTAGATGTTTTAGATTATAAGATTGATAAGGACATCCTTACACAAATAAGCCCCACCGTGAGCACGCTTGTATTGTAGGTACTCAGATAAAGACATAGAATACAACCCATATAACCATAAACACAACAATAGTTATTTGTTATACAACTTTGCACCTCACTATAGCGAGGAAAGTGCAACATCCACAGGCGTTAGATCATCTTCATCACTGGAACCACTCATTTTTTTACGATATTATAACGGAAAACTCTGGAAGTTGTGTATTTTTACGCGAGTCGGTGAGAAAAGTTTTTAAGTAAAAAATTTGTTTACAATGTGCAATGTTGACATTTCTGACGTATGAAATGTCAAGGATGCGTTTTGAAATTGCATCGACTTAACTTGTGCGTTCAGAATTATATTTAACATCATTATAAAAAAACAAACGTTTCTTATGGAATTTTAAGGTTTATGACTTAAAATCATTAAATAAAGCTAAATTTTATGTTTTTTATTAGATTCTCAAACCATTTATTTAATGATAATTAATATCGAACGAACCATTATCATGAGTCTACTGTCAAGCTACTTAAACACGCTCCATCCAAGGTCAAATTACTTTCTCGTTTAAATACCCGTATAAAACGCGTTTTTCCCCGCTTGTTTTAAAGGTTAAAAGACAACTTTCCGAGCTAGTGAGGGGAAAAATTAATTATAAACTTACAATAAAAAGTAACCTAAAATTAAAACTACCTACAAAATTAAAACTAATACCTAAAAAAGAAATAAAACATAACATGGGTGACCTAGCCTAATATGTATATATTAGGCTAGATCACCCAGGTCCGAGCCCTGTGAAAGGGTTCCCATAAGGCTGGCTGCGTTCCCCCTTTGGATGGCTATGCCGATCCGTTGGGCGAGGAACGAGCCAGCCCTACGGTCCCCGGTGACCTCGCAGATTTTTCTAGCCAGCTGCCGAAATAATTTGTGAGCGCTGCGAGTGCAAATGCCGCAAATATATGCCGGCAGTGAGAGCCATATATTTGCGGCATTTTGCCGCCTCAGCCGCTGCGTCCGCCCCGCCCGCTCTCAATGATGTTGAACCTAGGTGGGACGGTGCCAGGGTCAACACACGTTGCGTCCCAAATAAGGGGCCGTCCGACACTCCAGGGCACAAGGGTCGTTCCGTCGGGTCTCTTGCCATCGTCACGCGCGAGGCCAGGTGGTTCTGGAATGGCTGGAACGTTGGCGCTGACGAAGGCCCGACGGAGGATGTCATTGAGGCAGGCATGGCGTGAGAGGCGGCCGGCACTCTTAGAACACGATAAACCGTGGTGTCCAAGGCTGTCCACAAAAGTTCCGCAAGGGCAGCGATGGGGTGATACAATGTTGGATCCCAGACGAAGACCGACAGCCAGCCGGAGGGTATTGTTGTCGAGTAATGTACCAAGTTGGAGGAGGGGAGAGCATGTAACCATTCTAGTTTTTAAATAGTTTATTAGAATGACACAGATGAACCGAACATTCGGCGAACTCTATGTTCGGCCCATCTCTATATATAATCTTCATAGTAGTATGAGTGTATATATGCAGGTTCTATTCAGATCTCTGCTCCGTCGCTGTCGGTTATACGACAACTGCAGGAGATGGATACAGACACAGGCCTTAACAGTACTTATGACACTGGCATACTGCTCGAGACCCGGATACGTCCCGCGACTAGGGCTTCCAAGCCTGCTGGATCCGGCACACAGAAAACTCTCATAGGTAGTTGTAAATGACTCTCTACATCACCTACTCGGGAATGGGCTTTTTCTTCCCTGCTAGGAGGGATCAAAATAACACATTTTAGGACACTATTTTTATATTTGTTTACATACTATTTTTTAATTTTTTTCGCTTAAATTATATTTTGAAACAAAACAATTTGTCACATGGTAGCAAAATTATTTCCATCTTAGGCGCAACACACTTGAATCCCTCACTACGCTCAGGATTCTATTTTAGTATCCTTCGCTACTCTCGGGATTTTATTATAGAACCCTTCGCTTTGTTTAGGACTCAATGTACGCCCCCGCCGTAAATATATTACCTATGTCATTTTGCCCCCTTATGACACTATCTACTATTTTATCTTCGTGAGAACCAGAAGCAGTTGATTTGTTTTCGAATATGAAACTTTTAGTTACTGTATAAGAGTTCTAAATATATTGAGGAATATGTACAGCGAAGTGCAAAATTGCACGGACACATTAGGAACGGAAATAATTCATAAAATAGTCTTGCGCTTTTGCAGCTGGGAATACAGTAACTGTACACATGGTCTCAGGAGGTTGGAATCGGAACAGGAGTCGTCGCAGAAATGTTGTTTTCTTAAGTGGATTTGTAACGTGTTCTTATGTCGACTTGCGTACTTGCAGTGCGTATATTCGTGGCGCTTCTGATCAGTGTGTATTCTCTGGAGACTACGTATTTTTTCTAATAAAGACTACATTTATACCGCTTATCTCCTGAATGTATCTTTTGGTGATTGCGCGATAACATCGTTACAATTCGGTTTGTAAATTTACATTTAAAGCATTATACTTATAATTAATTGTGTATAATTAATTTAGAGGAACGCGGCTGGGCGAGTAAAAGGTACCGTTGACGGGTAAACTTAGACTGATTTATTCCATATTAACTAAGTGCTTATAGATGATTGATCGTGATTCTACACCCTTAATCCACGCTATACAAACACTATCTGAACTGGATCAGCGCGCGAGCTAACGAATATCAAACTATCGTCACGCGCTGATGATATTTTGCTGATAATGTAGATATTTTATATGTTGTATATTTTATTGACATTGTTTAATATTATACCCGATTTTTTTTTTTTCCTAGCGTGTAAGTAAATTTGAAATTAGAATTTGTTTTGACATTTTTATGCGCATGTTTTTATAAGTATTTATGTTGAGGTTAGTTTTAATTAGTTTCCATGTTCCTACTCATATCTGTACTCCTAGCATGTAAGTGAATTGGTTTTAAACTGTAAACTTACATTGTTTCCAATAAATAATAAATAATTACATATAGTACATAAACTTCCTACATTTATTTATTGTTGCTAATTCATTGCGCCTGCAGGAGCCATTGTTTAAGTTTGCCTTGTAACACATGTGAGGAAGGTGCATCTCCGACACTGCCCGGTGCTTACTGTACACTAGAGGGCGGGAGGGAGCCTGGCCGTTTGGATTCCGCGAGCTTGTGGGCGGGGCGAGCTGGCCCGCGCTGTTGTTGCAAGCAGACTCTATTTTGTGTTAGCTGCTGTTGTTGCGATCTAAATATTGCCACTTGTTGGATTAATAAAGATGGAAGTGTTAGTATGCTAAATTGCCGAAAGTACTCGTGAGCAGAGACATCGTCAGGGACACCTGTTATTGCTCGAACAGCTCGCTTTTGGAATACAAATACTCTATGCCAGTCCGCTGCTACAGTCTGACGGCACTTGTAATCGCAAATGCCACATTGTTATTGTTTCGCCACAGTGTGCTTCGTCTGGTGTCTTTTTAAAAATGATTTCGATCTGCATTTGTAGTCGCAGATGCTACATTGAAATAGCTTCGCCCCGGTATGTATCATCAGGTGTCTTTGTAAGTCTGACTTCCGACTGCATTTGTAATCACAGTGGCTACACTGAAATGGCTTCGCCCCAGTATGTATTATCAGGTGTTGTTTTAAGTGTGACTTCCGACTAAATTTGTTATCACAGTGGCTACACTGAAATGGCTTCGCCCCAGTATGTATCATCAGGTGTTGTTGTAAGTGTGACTTCAGACTGCATTTGTAATCACAGTGGCGACACTGAAATGGCTTCGCCCCAGTATGTATCAATAGGTGTTGTTGTAAGTGTGACTTCAGACTGCATTTGTAATCACAGTGGCTACACTGACATGGCTTCGCCCCAGTATGCATAATCAGGTGTAGTTGTAAAAGTGAGTTCCGATTGCATTTGTAATCACAGTGGCTACACCGAAATGGCTTCGCCCCAGTATGTTTCATCAGGTGTCGTTGTAAGTCTGACTTCCGACTGCATTTGTAATCACAGTGGCTACACTGAAATGGCTTCACCCCAGTATGTTTCATCAGGTGCTGTTGTAAGTGTGACTTCCGACTAAATTTGTTATCACAGTAGCTACACTGAAATGGCTTCGCCCCAGTATGTATCATCAGGTGTTTTTGTAAGTTTGACTTCTGACTGCATTTGTAATCACAGTAGCTGCACGTAAAAGGCTTCTCGCCAGTATGTGTCCTTTCGTGTCTTCGTAACTTATAACTATCGCTGCACTTTTTGTCGCAATGACTACATGTGTAAGGTTTTTTTCTAGTGAGTATTCTCTGGTGCCTCCGGTTGTGCGTCTTCTGGTGACGTAGCAGATTTGATTCAACATTGGATTTGAAATCACAGTCGCTATACTTAATTGGATCTCCAGCAATGTGTATTGTTTGGTGTTTGTGTAAATCACTTTTACACGAACTTGTGTAACTACAGTGACTACAATTGAAATTATTCTCCAAAGAGTGACTCTTTAAATGAGTTTCCAAAGTTTTCTTGGAACTTGTTGTAAACTCACATTCAGCACACATGAAATTCGAAACACCATGTTCGCTTTTCTCGTGTTCTATTACAAGCAATTCGGTTTGAAACGTAGAACTACAAAAATCACAAGCAAATGGTTTTTGTCCGATCAATGAATGCGTGTCTTGCATGTGTTTTCGCACAATATACTTGTTTCTAAAACGCTTGTCACAGTGTTCGCAGGCGTATGGTTTGCCTCCACTGTGAACAGTCGCATCGTGGAGGCGCTCGAGCACCACGGAACAAGCCATCGCGAGCTGTTCCCTGGCGCGGGCGGAGATACCGTCCGAACACACTGGAACACAAAATAAGAAAACAATTTCAATGCGTATAATTAATTTAACAAACATCTCGATTCTCGACACAATTCGCAATATCTTTAATAATTAATACAAACGTGTTTACTATCAAGAACTGTTTTATTTAATATATAAAATATATAACATGGCGCTGCGGACAGGATGGTATGTCAAATAAAAAAACTTCAGGGACAAATAAAGAAAACTTGTATGGGACGCCATTTTCTATCAAAAACTAAAAATGGACATGTTGAGGCCGCCGGCGCCCCTGAGTCTTACAGGGAACAATATTAAACAGACTTTCCAGGATTGGAAGCAAAAGTTCCAACTCTATTTTGAGGCGAGTGGTGCGTCGGAAAGATTGTCCGAAAAACAGCAGTGTGCACTCCTGCTACACAGCGTGGGTGATGAGGGCCTCGTGGTATACAACACAATCGAAAATAAAGAGAAACTGACATATCAAGAAATACTGAAAAAATTGGAAGAACACTGTAGTCCACCGAGTAACGAAACATACAATAGACACATATTTTTCAACAGGAAGCAAAAAACAGGTGAAAACATAGAAGATTTCGTGACTGCACTCAAAAAACTTAGCTTAGACTGCAATTTCGAAAAACTCAAAGATGGACTAATTAGGGATCAGATTATAATAGGATTAATTGACAACGAACTGAAGGAAGACTTACTCAGTGTAACAGATTTGACTTTGGAAAGATGTATCAATATGAGCAGAGCGGCTGAAACTACAAAAGCTCAAATGGACAACATTAAGAACAAAAATGAAGTAGCAAGAATAGAAGTGGGAGCGGGACAAAGAAGAACCATGAAAAAGGAGCACTCTAGTGATAAAAGGCAGCCCTCCAGGAGCAGAACAAGAGACCAGTCATATAGTAGACAGCAGGGTCAAGCGCACACCAGGGACCATTCGTATGGTAGACAGCAGGGTCAAGCGAACACCAGACGACCTTGTGGCAAGTGTGGCAGACAACACGGATATGCAAAGTGCCCAGCATTCAACAAGAAGTGTGTGAAGTGCGGCAAATACAACCATTTTGCGGCTATGTGCCTAAACAAAAACTGTGGCTCTGTAAGTAAAAAAGACTGGTATATGAAATTAAAACTAAACAATGTAGAAACTATTTTTAAAATTGATACAGGTTCACAAGTTGATATAATAAATTCTGATATTGCTCGTAGATTGAATTTGACAGTGTGTCGACCTGATGAGGGACTGACTAATTTTGATGGTCAATAGAAATAGAAGGAACATGTAAAGGCACAATAAAATATAAGGATAAGGAATGTTTCACAACCTTGTATGTTACAAATTGTTGTAGAACAGGTGTCTTAAGCTATTACAGTGGAGTGAGACTAGGAATTGTAATACCTGTAGAGATAGTTAATGAAAATGTAAACAGTATAGTGCAAAAATATAACAATTTGTTTTCAGGTCTAGGTGAACTTCCATATGAATACAAAATAAAATTACAAGACAATAATATACCAATTGCTGAGCGACCCCGGAAAATACCATTTCAATTAGAAGGAAAAGTTAAAACTGAGCTGGACAAACTGGAGCAGGCAGGTGTTATAAGAAAAGTTAGTGAGCCAACGGAATGGGTAAATTCAATGGTAGTTACAAAGAAACCATGTGGTAATATAAGAATTTGCTTAGATCCTCAAAATTTAAATAAATACATAATTAGAGAACGGTATAAAATGAGCACTTTTGAGGAATTAGTAGCCAAAATGCCTTCTGCTAAATACTTTAGTGTCTTAGATGCATCAAAGGGATTTTACATGATTAAATTAAGTGAGGACAGTCAGTTATATACAACATTTAATGCTGGTAACTTTGGTAGATATTGTTACAAACGCTTACCCTTCGGTTTGAATTCAGCTCCGGAAGTATTCAGTAAATATTTTGCAGAAATTTTCAAAGACATTACAGGAGTAGAACAGTATGTTGATGAGCTTATAGTATGGGGGGAAACACTCGAACAACATAATGAAAGATTAAAGATGGTATTAGAAACAGCAGAGAAAATGGGTGTTAAATTTAATAAAGATAAATGTCAGTTTGGGGTAACAGAAGTGAAATATGTAGGACATATTTTGAGTGGTGACGGTATTAGACCTGATCCAGAGAAAGTTAGAGCTATTGTGAGTATGGAGGAACCCAAGAGTAAAAAACAATTGCAAACAATATTAGGAATTGTAACATATGTAGCAAAGTTTGTACCTAATTTGTCAGATGTAACTTATTCATTGAGGGAACTACTTAAAAAAGATTCTGAATTTGTATGGGGTGATAAACAGAAAAATGATTTTGAAAAGCTTAAACAAGTGTTAACTTCGCAACCAGTTTTAAAATACTTTGATATTAACACTCCGATAACTCTATCTGTCGACAGCAGTAGCACAGGGCTAGGTGCTGTCCTACTTCAGAATAATGCTCCTATAGCATATGCATCTAAAGCTTTAACAGAAACTCAAAGATCGTGGGCTCAAATCGAAAAGGAACTTTTAGCTGTAGTATATGGATGCCATAAATTCCACCAATATATTTATGGTAGACATGTACATGTAGAGTCAGACCATAAACCGTTAGAACATATTTTTAAAAAACCAATGAATGAGACTCCATTAAGATTACAAAGGCTAAGACTTCAATTACAAGGATATGACATAGAAATTAAATATAGACCTGGCAAAGAACTATTAGTAGCGGATGCTTTATCTAGAGCTTATGTAAATGACACCATATGTAATAAAGAACTTGATGAAAAAGTAGAAATGCATGTATGTTTAGTGAAACAAGGCATAAATTTAAGTAAAGAAACATGGGATAAATTAAAAATAGAAACTCAAAAAGATCAGGATTTGTGTTTGCTAATAAAATACATTCAAAGTTCATGGCCAACATCTAAGGAAATTCCTTTACAATTAAAATACTATCATTCCATAAAAGATGATCTCTATATTTCAGACGGATTAATTTTCAAAAATACTGCGGTTGTTGTACCTAAGTTATTAAGAAAGGAAATGCTTAGAAAGATTCATTACAGTCACTTAGGTATTGAGAAATGTAAAAGTAGAATCAGAGGTTTGCTATTTTGGCCATTTATGATCAAAGAATTAGAGGATTTAATTCAAAATTGTGATTTATGTTTAAAATATCAAAGAAATCACTCCCATGAACCACTAATGTTAAGAGAATTGAGTAATAAACCTTGGGACATAGTAGGAGCTGATATGTTTTTTATGAACAATAAAACTTACATGTTAATTGCAGATTATTTAACAAAATATGTTGAGCTTGTTGAATTGAAGGATCAATGCTCAGAGTGTCATATAAGGGCATTAAAGAGTGTATTTGCACGTTGGGGCATACCCAAAATATTGTATACTGATGATGGTTCTCAATATAGAAGTTGGCAATTTAAAGAATTTTGTAGAGAATGGGAATTTAAACATATAGCTTCCTCTCCCTATTATGCTAGATCTAATGGATTTATTGAAAGACAAATACAATCGATAAAAAAGATGTTTAAAAAATGTATAGAGGAAAAGAAAGATATTTACTTGGCCTTACTAGAATACAGAAATACACCTATTGATCAGGAGTTAGATTCTGCCAATGAGTTGCTTATTGGAAGACAAGTAACATCTTTCTTACCTACCAAAGACAAATATAAAAAAGTTAATTATAATGATGTTAAACAAAAAGTTGAGAAAAAGAGAGAAATGTATAAATATTATCATGACAGGAAAAATAGAGGCAACATTAATAATTTTAGTAGAGGACAGAATGTGTATTATAAAAATGATAATAAAAAACTTAAGGGAAGGATAGTTTCAGATGAAGATAATTATAGAAATTATTTGATAGACACAGGAGGCTCTATAATTAAAAGAAATAGGTATCATGTGTACAGAGGGTCACCTGGTGAAAATTATAGTTTAGCTAGGAAACATGTAACTTTTAAAACAGAGGAGAATGAGAATGTGATGAACAAAGTAAATGATAATAATGAAAATGAACCTGTAATGATTAATGAGAATATAGGTGATGCTGATGTGCCTAATGAAAATAATTATAATAATGATGTAAGGTCACGGTCAGGAAGAGCTATTAAGAAACCTGGATACCTGAGTGATTATGTACCTTAATAACTCTACCTGATTTAATTTTAGAATACTTTTAGATAAGGTAAAGAAGGGGGATGTCAGATATGCTATCTGTGGATATACTCTTTGACAGCTAAGTCATGGCGGCTAAGCTTGTACTTAATTATATCTTTAATAATTAATACAAACGTGTTTACTATCAAGAACTGTTTTATTTAATATATAAAATATATAACACTTGCCCTATTCCGATTCACTTGGGGTCGGTCGGCTCAGCATGTCTTATCTTCCATACTTCTCTGTCGCTCGTCATATGTTCATTCACTTGCGTTCGTATCATATCATCTCTTACATGGATTAGAATATTTATATAAACGACTGAACAATTATGCCATACGAATATACAGAGTGGAAAAAATTAATGGCCCCTGGAGGGAAAGTGCCTTAAAACCTTAAGTAAGCTCATTTTACTTAAAGGAAGCCTTATTTTATTTTTTTAAAAGAAACAAAACTGCATTCAAAGATCTTTCATTTGTTTTTCAATTTTGCTTGTCTAAAAATATTTTTGAATACTAAATATTCGACTTTATGCATATTTTGTACGACAGACGAGTGTAAAACCTAATGTTTCTTGGAAAAAAATGTTATCATTAACATTAACTGTATCGAATAGGAGAATAAAATAGCGAGTGTTTATTTTTTTGGAATTTTTAGTCGGTTCGATTCCCGGGCGAGACCAGCAAATTTATAAAAAATCTTTGACTGCAGTTTTGATTCTTTTTAAAAATAAAAGATGTTTGCTTGAAGTAAAATAAGCTTACTTAAGGTTTTAAGGCAGTTTCCCTCCAGGGACCATAATTTTTTTCCACACTGTATATATCATCTCTCTTTCACACAGTCCATCCACCTTTCCTCAGTTTTCCTTTTCCCTTACTTCCATCCACATTCATTCGTAATACCTTTCTCGTCACATGACTCCTCCCTCCGCATCACATGCTCATACTACGCTACGCAATTCGCCCTTACTTTTGCTACTAATTATGGGGCGTCTTATGCACTCATTCCTTATCCTATCCATTCTCGTCACGCCCCACACCCATCTTAACATTCTCATCTCCGCTACATACAATGTAAAAATTTCCTCGCTATATAATCACGAGTATAAGTGGTATGAATATGAGTCGTACGTAAGTATAATCTCGCTCGTATCATACTATGTGCAGTAGTATCGTAGTGTTGGGATTATTCCCACTAGTTACCACTTAGGCTGTTATCAGTGCACTGCAGTGGTAACAACTTAGTAGTAACTAGTGGGAATAACTCGTAGTGTTGCAGTACTCACCCGACACGCAGTCCTCGTCACTCGCCTCGTCCGACAGCTCCGACTTGACTGCCCGCTCCTCCACTACAACAACAACTCTACTTCAGGCTGTGTCTTACATTACAGTACAGTAGCATATTAAATTGAGTAGTGTTACAGGCTCCTATTTGCGAGCGTGGATTACTGCGATAGGTTTTGGTATATTTGGACAAAAATAGTGCTTGAATCAAGGCATTTTTATGCAACACACGGTGAAGGAAACATCGTGAGGAAACCGGATTGTTCCCAATAAGACTTACTTTTCTCTATGGGCTGGAAGGTGAGATGGCAGTCGTTTTTCCTACATTCCGTTGATCGCATGCTTTCGCAAGTTCTGTATGATGATACTATTACTTATTCTGTGATATTGGTAGATTGGTTCACCGATGGGAAAACCTTCCCAATGCTACAGTTTGTGTTTTCTATTCAAGTTGGTACTTACGCGACATCTCATCACTAGTAACATCTTCGCTCGCTGATTCTGGCTTGACTAGGAGCTCTTCATCTGAAACAAACATACTATTCGTGTGTTTGTGTCGATGACTCAGGGATCTGGCACCCTCGTTCCGGGTCGTGCCTGGTGCAACAGATCTGGTTCAGTGTGGCAACGCTGCCAGTGATATGGTGAATTTTATATTTATTTGCAGCACAGGAGAAAAATAGTAGAATGTGTCACAAGGGAGCAAAATTACATATCTACGGCGAGGGCGTACATTGAATCCTAAACGAAGCGAAGGATTCTATAATAGAATCTAAAGTAGAATCCTTAGCGTAGTGAGGGATTCAAGTGTGCTACGCCCAAGATGGAAATAATTTTGCTACCATGTAAAACATACTGCTTTTCACATCACCTGTGAAGTAATTAAGATGTTTAAAAATATTATATAAGCTAAAAAAAAAATGTGCAAAAACTGTAAAAATAGTGTCCTAGAACAGAAAAGTGTTACTTTGATCCCTCAGATAAGAAAAAGCCCTTTTTCGATTTAATTATGTGAAAAATATTATAAATAGGTATGTGTGAATGCACAGGCAGTTTAAAGCTGATACGTGCACATCAATGTCACTTGTGTTTTGTAGTCTTCGAAAGTGTTCATCGAGTTTGTTTTTAAAAGAGTTTATCGAGGGTGCACTGATCACTGACTCGGGCAAACTGTTCCACACTTTCACTACGCGGTTAGATAGAAAGTGTGTCTGGGGTTGCTATTACTCTGCTTGCATCAAATAGAAAACTGTATGAATCTTATAACTCAGGGGTTCCCAGATTGTACGTCGCGGCGCCCTGGTGCACTAGACAGTAAGGAGGGGCGCCGCGAGGCAATCCTCCTCACCATCATCATCATATACTTAAGAGTAAGTCTCTTGTCGGTGGAGCAATTTCCATGTTTCGTGGTCCTCTGCCTTCTCTTTGACAGCCTGATACGACACGACGTTGAGTTTTTCCTTTATTTGATGCATGTACGCTCTCCTTGGTATACCATATTACATATCTATTTCGAATTGCCTAGCTGAATAAGATTGGGAACCCCTGTCATAACTCTTTCATATATGCGACCACTACAGGCGCATAGAAAGCCTTAATAAACAATATCTGAACAAACTGAAGTTCGATTTCTACTTTACCTAATTACTAGCTAGTAGATGAAGCAGGTACTCACCCGACAGTGGAACATCCTCGTCGCTCGTGCCGTCCCGGGCCGCCTTATTTAACCGGAGCATGTCATCTAGAGCAACCAACACTATCGGGTCATCCTCGTCGCTCGCCCCGTCTCCGACTGCCATGTTTAACCGGAGCATGTTCTCTAGGGCAACAAACACTATATTGACTTGTTTTTCATTCCGTCAGTACAAAAATTTGTTTCTGCAATTAAGAGCAAATGAACAAATAATATAATATATTACTCTGCTACTATTAGGACAAATAATATAATTGATTTTGATAGTTTACTATTGTAAAATTAAGTTAAATTAATGCATGTCACATTTCTGGTTTCAAATTCGCATTGTTTAGTTCTTTAGCACTAGATCTAGAGATAGTTTAACAAACAAGTCTTTTCTGAGCAACCATAATTATCTAATTTCAGTAGTGGAATTTGTTTTGGCTCATACATAAGCCATATATAAGTGTAATTATCTATATGTCATTTTTCGCTGTTTGTTTCCCATTATCAATAAATAAAAAAAAATAAAAAAAATAAAACCCCATGTTCCGCACAGTAATAGCCTAGTAGAGACTGAGATCAATTTCTTGTACACTTGTTATCTTGAAGTAATTCATTTTATGTTCATACTTTCTTACTGTTCTTACATAAATAGTAATATGTTATCCCAATATCCATTAATTATAAGTAACTTCACTGGGTGATCAGTCCAATAACAATATTCACATTATTTATGCAGATGTTTTAAATGTAAATTTAGCCAGCTCACACATCATCACATCTTCTAAAACACAGTACTCTTGACTTCATAGTGATTATTATAATATTTATTTATATATTTTTTTATAATATATTCATATAATAATGTATAACATGCTGTATCACTGACTCAGCACAAATTGCATAGGCATATAACAATTACAGCACTCACCTGATACAGGCTCACTGGTTCCATCTTCCTTCTGTATTTCAGGATTCTCTGGCTTGACAGCAGATTCTTCCTCTAGAGCAAACAAACAGAACACAAATCACATCAACTTCCTGTTAAATTTATGTTCAAACAGCAATTTTAAAGGAGTCCAATAACACTATTGGATATGGGGTACTCAACCCTCAGCAGGAGTGTGTATGGTGCCACCATGTAGATTGCAAATCACACGTGATTGTAACAGTTTTCCAGTAGACTTCTGTAAAGAGCCCCAACGGGATTGCTAGAATTCACTACTCGTCTGATGGCCAGTGTTTGCCTACCTTTGACGCTCGCTCCCTGCAGTCGTGCCTGCAGCTCCGCCTGGCTGCGCTGCACTTGCAGCTTGAAGTCGCTCGCGTCTCGCAGGCGGCCCACGCACGCCGAGCAGATGCCGCACGAGCCCGCGCCGCCCACCACCAGCTGCAAGTTAAATAATCCATCAGGTCCTGATAACCTAACACTGTTTGTAACAATAATATCTATCTTTAGAACACTTTAATATCTATCTTTAACTGAACAAGATTTTAAGTTTGTGTACGTTTCGCTACACTAACAAGAATGTCGTACTTACATTTATGTCAAAGCACTCTTTGATCATATCGGCATAAATCTCTGTTTGGCCGAGATGTGTGTACGGCGTCGTCAGGTCCTTATCCGGAGGACACAGCAGGCAGCAACGACAACGACACGCATGCATCACGTCCATCACGGCAACCGCTACGTTGTTTCTAATCAAAGAGCATATAATCACTACGTTCTTTTGTAATTATTTTAATTAACAAGCTAACTTAACCTCAAATCTTAAAAATAGAAGCCAGAAGTGGCAACTCTATGGTTCAAGGTGCATGTATGGAAAGTGCTGCCACCTGTAAGCTTGGTTTTCGGACTAAAGTTGTATATCGTGCATCTGTGTATAGGTATGCGTGTGTGCGTTTATATTGCTGTAGCGCGGGAATTTCTGCCGCGCTTAAGTTCTGTTTTCCTAGGATAGCGGTGCCGTCATATAGCGGCCGGCCGTCTTCATACAAAATACTACTCTATCCGTATTATTTTGTATTGAATCGACCGCTATATGACGGCAACGCTATCCTAGGAAAACAGAGCTTTAGCACAAGTATACTGAGCTGCGGTAAAATGCAGCTGTATTCGAATTTTCAATTTTACAAAACTGATCGAGATTCCAAATACATATGTATACGGTAGGTACTTATGCTACATTCGGCAAGTATAAATTCCCTTAAATATTACAGATTACTCAATGAACATGTCTGAAAAAGTGTACCTATGTAGGGAATTTAGCGAAATAAAAGAGATATAAAACATCAATTTGTTTTTAATTTTTTATTACTGTATATAGGTACACTCAAGTTCACCTAATTTATATTAAGGTGAAGAAATGTACCCTAAACTCAGGTAACTTTAGTCCATAACTTACAACTACGGTCCAAATTTTAGTTCCAGTAAAATATGTATAAATATTTTCAAAATTATGTTGAGTATCCAATATAGAAAAAGAATTAGTATATCTAAGCAACTGTTAATAATCAACGTTACAAACTGAGCCATAGTTGAATTATTGTGTGGGTGTTAGACCTACGTGGATCGTAAATGATAATGCACGCACTTCGTAAACAGTATGTAATGTCTAAAATTACAGTTTAAGGTTTGTTAAGGTTAACGTTTAAACAAGCAGTTACACAAGCACACACAGTTCACCAAAACACTTATCAGGTTCATGCACCATATATGATTAATAGTCAATGAGTCTTTAGGTATTTATAATCAGATATCACAGTCGGTACGCGGATAGGATTTAAGCTACTGATGCGCGTGCGGTTGTTCCCGTGACGTAGGTAACACTGAACTGAAGTGAAGGGGCGCGGCGCGGGCGCGCGCGGCACCTGCGCGAGCGACGATCGTTGCCTAGCAACGGCTGACGGCTCGCGCGCCGCCATGTTATAAGCATTCGTGGGAATCGTGGGTCCATACGAAGAAGGTTTCGGGAATCTAATTTATTAATGTTCTTTTAGTACTGATGTGGAGTAGGCCACAATTGGACTAGATGTAGTTACCAGATACCAGACACCAGATAAAGCAACGGTGGCCTATCTCGGGTATTTTAGTACTCTCGCTGGCCGCTAGAGGCGCTGCCGGCCATGAAAAATGTTGCCTGCTTTAAGTGTGCCCCCCCTCAATTCATCTCTATATATATCTACGGGCTCTACGGGATACGTAATTCTACTAATTCTTTTAATAATAATTTTTATTTGTTTATTTCATTTTGTGGATACTTATTTTCTTCTTGACTAACTGAGTGTAGCAAAGGCCCGAGGGGCTGCCTATTCTCTAATCATATTAATAGTGTTGTTGTGGTATTATTTTGAGTCCATTGGAGTATTCTTGCGCACCGCACGGTTGCCGTGATGGACGTGACGCACGCGTGTCGCTGCCTCGCTGCTGCCTGCGGCGTGCTCCGGACAAGGACCTGACGACGCCGTACACACATCTCGGCAAAACGGAGATATATGTCGACATGCTCAAACAGTGCTTCGATATACATGTAAATATGACAGTTTCGTTGGTGTATGTGACCTTACACTAGCCTATATTTGCGTGAATTGAATTGACACCGCACAGCACCTTGAACCATAGAGTTGCCACTTCTGGCTTCTATTTTTAAGATTTGAGGTTAAGTTAGCTTGTTAATTAAAATAATTACAAAAGAACGTAGTGATTATATGCTCTTTGATTAGAAACAACGTAGCGGTTGCCGTGATGGACGTGATGCATGCGTGTCGTTGTCGTTGCTGCCTGCTGTGTCCTCCGGATAAGGACCTGACGACGCCGTACACACATCTCGGCCAAACAGAGATTTATGCCGATATGATCAAAGAGTGCTTTGACATAAATGTAAGTACGACATTCTTGTTAGTGTAGCGAAACGTACACAAACTTAAAATCTTGTTCAGTTAAAGATAGATATTAAAGTGTTATAAAGATAGATATTATTGTTACAAACAGTGTTAGGTTATCAGGACCTGATGGATTATTTAACATGCAGCTGGTGGTGGGCGGCGCGGGCTCGTGCGGCATCTGCTCGGCGTGTGTGGGCCGCCTGCGAGACGCGAGCGACTTCAAGCTGCAAGTGCAGCGCAGCCAGGCGGAGCTGCAGACGCGGCTGCAAGGAGGGAGCCATGTCAAAGGTAAAGAATCCGCCAGCCATCAAACAAGTAATGATTTTTGTCATTTGAACTCTATATAGAAGTCCACTAAATAACAATGCTACTATCACCGCCACCAGCAGCACCATACACACTCCTGCTGAGGGTTGACTGCCCATTTTCCGGCCAGATAGTGTTATTGGATTGCTTTAAAATCTTAGCTTGAGCATTTTTAACAGAGAGATACCTAATGTGATTTGTTTTGTGTTTGTTTGCTCTAGAGGAAGAATCTGTTGTTGAGCCAGAAAATACAGAAATACAGAATAGAGATGGGACTAGTGGGCCTGTATCAGGTAAGTCTACTCCTCAGCAGTGATACATAATCATTATTATTATTTAACTTCTCATACAGATGTAGTGCATAATTGTTTTCCATCATATTTTCTCAGAAACATTCGTATTTTATTTGTCATGCTACTTCAGTCAATCTCAGTATTTTTTGTACCAAAACTGACTGATATAGCAAGACACGTTTGTAAATTTCCATGAAAATACGATGGAAAATAATTATGTACTACATCTACCCCCAGTTAGGTCTGCGTTGTCCAGAAAGTCTCCAGACTTCGCACATCCGTACACCTATAACAATATTTGTAGGGCTCTAGATATAAAATCATTCTCGGTTCACAATGTCAAAGTTAAAGTGACAAGATGGTTGAATACTTTATCTTATGCTGAGACGGAAAAACTGACAACGAAGGCTTAACCTACCCACTTAATACAAACCTGCAAACATGCACACACTCCTTTTTGGCACACTCACCACCACCCACACAAACACACGCTCACACCCAAACTTGAATATCATGTTTAGATCTTTTAGTTTAGTTTCTGTATTCTTTAGCTTGTATTGTAGTAATTACTTTTAGTATTAAGATATGTATAATAACATTAATAACGTGGACATAATTGTCAATCGCTCTCGCAGACTTCCAAGATACAGGCTCAGCCTAGTTTGGAGTCTGACGGATATATTGATACACATGTAAACAACTTTTATGATAATAAACTATTTGTATTTGTATCTGTACGCTGGAACGTGGATCACCATATAAGGAAATTATTGGAAAGCAATACTTGCAGTAAATGATTAGATTAGATTAGATGATTTATTTCATCAAAGACAATTACATAATAAGTTTGCATTAATGTCAAAAATATAAGAATTTCTATCATGATCATCAAAATAAAAATGAAAATAATAACAATACTAATGAAGAAGAGGTTAATAAGCTGACAGGCAGTTATAAGAACTGATGTTGCTTGTATTTAGTACTTAATGTCATTGTGAAGTAGGTATTAGAAGACACATGTATGTGCTTGTCTTGGTTGTTGACATTGTGGGCCGAGACCACATCTTCTGGCAGTTTGTTCCAAACCCTCACTACTTGGTTGGAATTTGGTTTACAGTAGTGGTTACTAGGTTTGTGGCTAAACTAGCCTGTTGCTTAAAAATTTGTATCGGTTCAGGTGAAGAGTCAACGGTCAAGCCAGAGACGATGGATCAAGATGAAGTACCTGACGACATATTGCGTGAGTACTTTGTTTTAAAAACAGCTTTAGAAGATGTGACGATGTGTGAGCAGCGGGCTAAATTTACATTTTAAAATTTGTATAAATATTTGAATATTGGACTGATCACCCAGTGAAGTTACTTAAAATTTAAACATATTAGGGTAACATAGTACCTTTTGCAAAATTTTTAATATTATCATTAGTAATAAGAACAGTCAAAAATTAATTACTTAAAGATTACAAAGTGTACTAAAAAAATCCTTTGATGTAACCAGCTATTGCAAAGAAGAAATTTCACTCAGTCCTGGTTACTGCGCGGAACGTGGGGTTTAATATAATGTTGGTTGCTCTAGATGACATGCTCCGGTTAAACATGGCGGCCGGAGACGGGGCGAGCGACGAGGGGGACCCGCTGTTGCGTGAGTACCTGCTTCATGTACTAGTCACTAGTTCAAGTGGAAATCAGACTCGGTTTGTCCAGATCTTGTTTAGTATGCTGCTGAATGTGATATGTTTGCAAGTTTACGGATGGTTGTGTATAGAGTTGTGCCGTTCCCGGTAACATTCCCCATTTTGTATGGAGAAATTTCTCGCTCGGTAACATTCCCCATACTAAATGGGTAATGTTACCGGGAACGGCACAACTATAGTTGTGTATCAGATGTGTCTGCGGCACTGTGAGGTGATGGTCGAAAGTTGATTGTGATCCGATTTTCCTATTGTAAATACCTTATTTTATAATTTGAAGTGTACAGCGATTTGAATTTGACTATAATGCTGCATATTATGTTTTCAAATAGATAAATAATGGCTGTCTATAATAAATATGGCGGTCGCGTCTATGAAGCAGTTAATGTAATAGATTCATACTGTTTTCTATCTGATGGATTTTTTGTCTTGTGCTGAAAATAAAATTAAACTTCATCATATCAGTGGCAGCGTTGCCAAACTGAACCAGATCTGTTGCACCAGGCACGACCCGGAGCGAGGGTGCCAGATCCCTGAGTCGTCGACACAAACACACGAATAGTATGTTTGTTTCAGATGAAGAGCTCCTAGTCAAGCCAGAATCAGCGAGTGAAGATGTTACTAGTGATGAGATGTCGCGTAAGTACCAACTTGAATAGAAAACACAAACTGTAGCATTGGGAAGGTTTTCCCATCGGTGAACCAATCTACCGATATCACTGCAGAATAAGTAATAGTATCATCATACAGAACGCCCCCCCCCCCCCTCCCCCCGCCCGCCTCGGATTGCCTCGCCCCTCGCCCCGCGACAGCAGATCGACGAGCTGACGGCGAACGCTCAGTTCGGCTTTCAAGCAACGTACTCATACAATGACGCATGACGCGTGTACAGACGTACCGTTCACACATAGAAACGCAAATGATTTTTGATGGATGGCGTGTCCGCCCTGTGCCAATAAACACTACACTGCGCTCCAGAACAGGCATAGCTGACGTAGGGGAGAAGACCGCTAGCCTGAAGTGGGACTGGGCATGTCACGTCTGCCGCATGCATCCGGATAGGTGGGCTAGTATAGCCACCAAGTGGATGCCGCAAAAGAAGCGCGGACGTGGCAGGCCCAGGCGGAGATGGCGGGACGACTTAGACACCTTCACTAATAACTGGCCGGAAACAGCTCAACAACGGGAGTCATGGAAATCAAAGGAAGAGGCCTTTGCCCAACAGTGGGACACTACAGGCTATTAAAAAAAAAAACAAAAAAACCGCGAAATAAAAGTACTTATCTGAATTTCTAATGTTAATGTGTAAATATTAGATACATCTCTTAATTTTTGTATGTATTGTGCTCTAGTCAACGCTGTCGGTAGGTTGTGATAGGACTTTTTTAATTTTAAGCACGCGGTTGTTTTATGCGATAATCGCAGCGTTGAAAGCATGCGATCAACGGAATGTAGGAAAAACGACTGCCATCTCACCTTCCAGCCCATAGAGAAAAGTAAGTCTTATTGGGAACAATCCGGTTTCCTTCACTGTGTGTTGCATAATAATGCCTTGATTCAAGCACTAGCAGGGGTGGGGGGGGGAAGTGGCTCCGGCGCGCCTCACTCTAAGCTTTATATCTGCATACATCTAGCAAATATATCAAGTTTGGTGTCTTTTTCGTATAATTCGAGGATGAAGAATTCATTTCTGTGACTAAATTTTTACTCACCCATACAAAAAATACGAGAAATTCAAAATTCAAAATTTTTCTTTACACTTTTTTTTTTTTCGAAAATCTTCTACAAAATTAAATATATGGCGATTTTCTCTAGAAAAAAATACCTGTGAATAGCCCAGTTATCCTTCTATATAAAATAGTAAACTTGTGAAACATTTTTCTTTTATAACTCTGTTAAAAAAATTGTTTTGTGTCGCGCGGCGTACCCGCGTTGTAAGAGCGGTATGCAGCTTTTAGGATTTTTAAGTATGTGTAGATGATTTCTGATGAGTTGTTATTCTTCTGTTCGTAGATTACATTAATAAATTACTTCTGGACTTGATATATATACAAATATATAAATAAAGACTTTGGGAAAACTTTACTTTTAACTAGCTTTTGCCCGCGACTTCGTCTGCGTGGAGTTAGTAATTTGGGTAGCTTATTTTTTATCCAATATGCTTTTTATCGATTTCCCATACAAACTTCCACCTCCCATTTCAACCCCTTAAAGGATAATTTCTGATATAAAAACCACCTTGTGCCCTTCCCCGGGACTCAAACTTAAATTGGTCCAGCGGTTTAAGCCTGAAGAGGTAACAGACAGACAGACAGACATACTTTCGCATATATAATACTAGCTCTTGCCCGCTACTTTTATCCAATCTCCTTTTTATTGATTCCCCATATAAACTTGCACCCACCTTTTCACCCCTTTAAGGGGTGAGTTCTGAGATAAAAACTATCCTATGTCCTTCCCCGAGACTCAAACTATCTCTACACTGAATTTCAAGTAAATCGGTTCAGCGGTTTAAGCGTGAAGAGGTTACAGACAGACAGAAAGACACACTTTCGCATTTAAAATATTAGTATGGATTAGTATGGATGTGATAAAATTAACATAGTTAGATGTTTGACAAAAAATGCGGGTTGAAATAAGATATATATTGTTCGCAATTGCCACTACATGTGTGAAGATTCTGCTTCTATGGGTTACTCTAATTATTACTTATACAACAATGGAGGTACTTGCAGGTACTTTGACCGGACTGATCCTTCACGATGTGTCCTCTTTGACTGCCTCGATCTAAGTGAACGAGTCTCACGAGGCAGTCCAACTGGCTTTCGTGCCCCACTACCTAGCTACCTACCGTGTTGCCAGGTATTTTACCAACTACCCCGTACTAATCGGGGTAACGCAATGATATTGCCACATTATAATTATTATTCAACTGCTATCTGTCATGTAAACATAAATAAATCATGACACATGCACATAAATATGTCAGTGCATTTTAGTTTTTTTTAACGCAGTTGCACCTCCCTGCGCATTTTGTTTTGCAGCGGCAACGAATAAGCTCTAAACAAGCAGCAGCCGCCGCAGCTAGGCTTGTCCATATGGGCTCCCAATAACCTGTTGCTGAGCGGCTATAATGAAAAAATGAAAAAAATGAAAAATATATTTATTTTGCACACAAAGATGGGAATATGCAGATGGAGTATACATGAGGTCCAGGTTGCGCGCATACAGCGGTACATTTATAACAGTATGAACAGGGGTCCCCAAACTAGGCATAGCCTGTATCTTGGGCGACCAGTTAGTGAATTAAAAACTAGATTGAAAAAAAGAAAGTATGTCTAAAGATGAAGATAGGTGCTAATGCTAATAACCTTAGCTACTAGGGATTTACGTTGGTCAGTCTGTCAGTCAAGTCTCTTACGGCTAAGTGTCTATACCTATAGGTTAAATGTCTAATTATGTAACATAGAGTACCACTACATATGGACAGAAATTGAGGCTTATGGCCGCGATATTTAAAGCATTATACAATTATACAATTTAGAGCATTATACAATGTTTCCTTTCTCCATACAAGTGCACCGTAGCGTCACTGCACTATCTCCTCAGTCTTATTATAATCGATAGTTAGCAACCAGTCACAAATAACTCGCTTTGTCTGTGAAACAGGTCAAATAATATGTCCCCAAACATAGCCTCCTTAGTAAACTGCACGGAGAATAATGTTTACGTAGCGCATCTTCCGTTGGAGGCAGATTCTCTAACTGGAGATTTCTTCGGCACTCATTTACACTCGTACTTGTACCTGATCTGAAATCAGTAACAAAATGCATAGTGTTAAAATAAGTCTAGGGTTGACACCTCGTAATTCAAATCTGTTCAGACTTAATATTGTAAGACTTACTTGTCATATAAGACAATAACAATTTTTTCCAATATTGGCAACGCCTGCTCAATATTGCCTTGTTAGCCAAATTTAAATCCCTTCGTTACAGCAGGATATGCGCTCCAAGCTTGAAATACGCTTTTTGTCCCCTTTCCACACAAAAAAGAAATAGTGTCGCAACCTGAAAAGGCGTGGAAGAATGGCAAGACTTCTGTCCTTTCTGGTCCTGTAAAATAAATTATACATCTATGCGTTACAAATAAAATCATATATTTAAAGGGAGTTTGCAGCACGTGACCAGTTGTCCTCGTACAGGAAGCAGACACGCGCATGATGGTCCATTATGTGGCTGATGCTGTAGCCCCAGGTCACACAAAAATTATGCTACGCACAGTGGATACTGATGTTGTTGTTCTCGCAGTTGCATGTATATCACAATTGCCGGAGCTCCAGGAGTTATGGGTACATATTGGCACAGGAAAGAAAGACCAGTTCCTCTCGTGCCATGCTATTGCATCTTCATTAGGTAACTTTTGTAGTTCCTCCATTAATTGTAAATAAAATAAATATATCACCGCAGTACGAGACAGGTCATCTGGGCAATTGGTCACGTGCTGCAAACTTTCTTTAAATATATGATTTTATTTGTAACGCATAGATATATTTATTTCACAGGACCAGAAAGTACAGTAGTCTTAGCATTCTTCCACGCCTTTTCAGGTTGCGACACTGTTTCTTTTTTGTGTGGAAAGGTGAAAAAAAGCGTATTTCAGGCTTGGAGGGCATATCCTGCTGTAACAGAGGGATTTAAATACGACAAACAAGGCAATACTGAGCAGGCGTTGCCAAATTTGCCAATATTGGAAAAATTTGTTATGGTCTTGTATCACATTTTTAAGTCTGGACAGATTTGAATTACGAGGTTGATCCCTAGACAGTATTTTAACACTATGCATTTTGTTACTGATATTAGATCAGGTACAAGTACGAGGTACGAGTGTAAATGATTGCCGAAGAGTACTTTATACAATATGAAATCTCCAGTTAGAGCAGGGTTTCTTAAAGTGGGGTCCACGGACCCCTTAGGGGTTCGTAGCATGTTTATCAGGAGTCCGCAGTAAGTCAAATACCTACTGTAAACATACTTATTAGGAAATGTTGTAATAAACTTGACGAGACCTAAGTGTAATGAATATTATAATAAAAATAAATTTTAAAATATAAATAAGGGTTTTTATTATTTTTCTAAAATATATTTTAACCGGGGTCCGTGGAATTGTTTAAATTGTGAAAATGGTCCGTGACAGCAAAAAGTTTAAGAAACCCTGAGTTAGAGAATCTGCCTCCAACAGAAGATGCCCTACGTAAACATATTCTCCGTGCAGTTTACCAAGGAGGAGTTTGGGGAGGAGGTTTGGGGACAGATTATATCCTCTCAGCAACAGCTACCATGCCCTGCTGACTGGGGCTGGTCCAAACAAAATGGTTATTGGGAGCCCATATGGACAAGCCGACCTGCTGCGGCTGCTGCTTGTTTGGAGATTATTCGTTGCCGCTGCAAAACAAATGAGCAAGGAGGTGCAACTGCGTTAAAAAAACTAAAATGTACGGACCTATGTGCATGTAGTGGCAATTGCGAACAATACCTATAGATATCTAATTTTAACCCGCATTTTTGTCAAACATCTATGTTAATTTTATCACATTTACCTATATAATAACTACTGGCAAATTTATAAAATGTAGGCGCGAAGGGATATCGTCCCATATAAAATTTGAATTTCGCGCCTTTTTCTGCTGACATGATTTGCTTGACCAACTAATCCAGAAGTCTCCCCTGCCCACCTGCTGGAGGGAACCTCGTGGCAACCGGGCTGAATCAGCTCAGATCACCCCCAGGAACACCTGTTCCAAGTGGTTTGCTTTGTCTCAAAAATGCAAGGTCCCCTTAGAAAACGGGATCTAAGATCTCTAGCTATATTACATTTGTTAATTGTTACGTTTTATTAATATTATATTTAATAGCAGAAAAAATATAATATAGTATATTTTCTACAAGATTATTTCAGATGATAATATTTTCTTGTATAATAATTTTAGAGCGTTATTCATTTTTAATCGGGTTTAAGACGATAGTCGCTGATGTGTCCTTGAGCGTCTCAGCGTCTCTGTACCCGCACCCCGCTCACTGCGATCGTACGTGAATTTTGTTTCGCGGCACCACAACGAGGTTCAATTCAAAGAATAAGCTACAGCCCAGAAGCGCGCGATTGGCGCTACTCGTATTTGTGTATCTTTTGCAGATATTTTGTCGTTTGAGTATGAGTAGATCATGCGTTTAGTGGAGCTCGTAAATTATAATAAAAATATATTCCCTTATGCATTATACTTTACAAGCCTCAATTAATTTGTGTCTTATCTGTTTCTTACAAATAAATACCTAAGTCAATTCGACAGATTAAGATTTATAGCCTTAGAGCTTTTTTATTTATAGATTTAGAGCTTAGTATGTACTAAATTGAGGCGTGCAGTGTGTTTATTTTATAGTATTTTTTTCCGTAATAATTAAATATAAATAATGCCATCAATAGTTAATTTATAAAATTAAGTACCTACTACCTAGTCTACCTACATATAAAATTTCGGGATTTGTTACCATGCCATTAATAGTTAATTTATAAAATTAAGTACCTACTACCTAGTCTACCTACATATAAAATTTCGGGATTAGTTACCTACCTATTAGTGTTAAACTAGTATTATTTTTCGAAGTTCAAAGTTTTCTCAAACATGACGTGGGAAATATCATATTATCATTATATTACAAGCGCGCCAAAACCAAATCAGCGCTCTGCAGTTTTTTTTTTTTGCCATAATAACTCGGATATAGTGGTTAACGGCTATGTATGATGAACCCTCGTGGACGTCAGCTGCCGCTCCGTTGGTGGATAAGAAATGGCAGCCAGCGAAACACGCAAAATAAAAATTGTCATCGCCTCCCGCTTGATACTTTGTCAGATAATAGTTTAGATACTAATGTGATTTAAAAAATGGTCAGCCGGTTGTATCTCGTTGGACCTTTAACTGGTCACATGAACATGTAAAAAAATATATTTTCAGTCATCACATCCCATTTCATATTTCGCCTTAATTTATAGTTTTGCAAAAAAAAATACGACAAGCCGTTTTTGTATTTTTACTAAACGGCTTGATCAATTGTAAGAGTCATTACTTATAAATATTATAGTTTATATTTGGATTATGCCTACTTTCATTTATGATTAGCTTATAAAAGAATATCAATTGACTCTTACTTGCCACTGTTCATTTTCATCATCAACCACCACCAATCAATGGGAAATTACCCAATCTCACAACACAATTAAAAAAAAAATAACTTAAAAACAAATCGAATTTAAACTATCATGAGACATATTAACTTAACTAACTTAGCAGTTTCACTCTCGTATTTTTAGTCACTCGCGCGACATGTTTCGGAGAGCCTAGATCTCCATTTTCAAGCACTAACAGTGCCTGAGTGAGTAGCGGTCACGACGGCACGGACGGACGGGGGACAGTGTTAGTGCTTGAAAATGGAGACCTAGGCTCTCCGAAACATGTCGCGCGAGTGACTAAACATACGTGAGTGACACCGCTAAGTTAGTTAACTTTAAAATATATATCTATACACAACGTAAATTGATAGCCTATATTAATCAACTAATTATTATTTTGTTAGGAATCGAACTTTATTAAAAACGTAAAAATGCGCATGTTAGAAAACTTTTATTTTTATATTTCAAATGAAGCTTTCTCAAACATAAGTGGAAATATTGTTATTATTTTCGTAATGATTGGCTGCGAAACACCGTGTTAAGCGCGCTAAATCGCGTCAGAACCAAATCAACTTTCTGCAGTTATTTAGTCTTTGGCCACAATAACTCCAATTTTATTGCACTTGGGCTCAGCACAAGCATACAGATTACAAGGAAGGCACGGAGCGACGAGCGACACAGCCTCCTCGTCACAAAGCTAGCACGCGACTGCCGGCCACGCCGTTTTCGAGCAACATACGCACGAAATGTTGAATAATATTCGATTTCTTTAAAAAAATATGTTTTTTTAACATTATGAAACGTTGCATTTGTAGTGCCTGTTAAAACATTTATTCTGGTTTAAAAATAACTTTAATCGAATAAACCGTTTAGGAGATATAAGCAAAGTTAGTCGCAAAACGGCCTGTCGTAATGTGTCTTTTATGAAGAAACTATAAGTCACAGGAAAAAAGTCAAACGTTAGGATTGTTGTACATAAAATGTAGATTCATATATATTCTTTTCATAACTTTTTGTTGAACCGTTAAGAAGATATATACTCTAGAAAGTAAGAGTTTACGGCCAAAAATAGCGACTAGCGCCTTAAGTTTTTGAACAACTTTTACAATCGGCAAGTATCCATTGCATTGCATAGTAGTAGATTAGATTTTAGATTTAGTTTATTCAGAAACAATACAAGCATTGTGTTTGAAATCCTTACAATATAAAATTTACAATATATACAGCCTTAAATTAAATATAAGTTTAAACTATGCATCTACAATTTAACAAGTCAACGTGCATATACCTATTAATAAAAATAAAATAAAATTTAATTATAAAAATAAAAAATAAAAACACTAATACAGTTAAGACAATACAAACAATCGCTCAATGTGGGAAATCCGCAAAGATCTCGTCAATACTTTAGAAGCACCCCCTCAATAAAAATATTTTTAATTTTTTTCTAAAATGTTCATAGTCCGTGATGACTTTTAGTTCTACAGGCAGCTTGTTAAAGATTCTGACAGCCTGGTATTTCACACTATGCCTTGCAGCTTGTTGTCTAGGGTAGAAAGTTGGCCTAATGTTTTTAGTACGCGTTTGAAGGCGCAACTCCTGTTCTGTAGAGGACTCGTACTTTGATATATTTTTGACAAGGGAAGTCAACAAAACGAGAACGTATAATGAAGGAACTGTCAAGATTCCCAACTTCACAAAGAGATCACGGCAGGATATCCACTGTGGAAGGCGCAGAATGGTTCGGATCGCTCTTTTTTGTACGACCAGAGCTCTATTAATATTTTGTTTGTAGCTATTTCCCCAGAATATGATGCTATACCTAAGCTTGGACTCTACTAACGCATAGTACACTGTCTTGAGCTGCTCTATCGTGAGCTCCTCCCTCAGGCTTCTGAGCGCGTAGCAAGCTGACAGAATAGTGTTTTCTATATTGCCTATCTCCGGTTTCCAGGTCAGCTCAGCGTCCATTCGAATACCAAGAAACTTGACCACATCGATTACGTCTACCGATACTCCGTTTAGCATGACTTCAAGCTTATCTGTTTTTTTTGTATTGTTCTTAAATAATATTATTTGGGTCTTTTCCGTATTCAATCTTAAATTATTTATAGGTATGTAAAACCAGTACTGGAACGCCGCTAATGCCTTTCTCATGAGTTCGCTAAGGTCATCCATGCTGTCTGCAGCTACAACCCCGCTGGTGTCATCGGCAAATAAGGTTAACCTGCAACCAGGCACAGTAGAGTTCATGTAATTAGCCAGGTCATTCGTGAATAAAATAAAAAGCAAAGGCCCCAAAACAGAACCCTGTGGAACGCCTCTTTTAAGTCTAATGAAGCGAGATCTGGCCGCAGTCTCCAAGTTGTCTTCAAGATTTTTTAACTCCACAAATTGCTGACGGTTATTGAGATAGCTTCTCAGGAGACCTGAAACATTACCCCTTAGACCATAAAACTCTAGTTTCCTCAAAAGAATCTCATGATCCACCGAATCAAATGCGGAACTAAGATAGAGAAAGAGGCCCGCCACTCTTTTCTTGTTGTTAAGTTGAGATATTACATCTTCAACAAAGCAATCAACTGCGTCTGTAGTGGAAATTTTTCTTTGAAACCCGAACTGTCTTGCGTTGATGACGGCCTCGTCTTTTAGGTGTTTAAGAAGGCGGTAATTAATGAGTTTCTCCAGAATCTTGGACAAAACAGGTAAGAGGGATATTGGCCGCTAATTTTTCGGGTCCGTTTTAACACCCTTCTTAAAGATTGGCTTTACTCTTGCCACTTTCAGCTGATCCGGGAATACGCCCTGATCCAAGCATTTATTAAATAGGTAGGCAAGTGGCCCCATGAGTGTGCTATTACATCTTTTAATTACTGTTATCGGCATCTCATCATATCCATAGGATGCTTTGTTTTTCATACATTTAACAGTATTGAACACTTCTGACTCTGAGATAGGTTGCCAGGACAGATCGGCAAATCGTTTTCTCTGTGAATGTTCTACACAGTGAATTGCCGACGACAAGTCACCCGTCCCCGGAATACTGCTATGGTCAAATTGAGCCGAAAAGATCTCCGCAACCTCTTGAGGGTTTTTCACTAGTTGGGAGTTACATTTAATGGCAATGTTTCCCTGCTCAGAATTAGGAAGCTTACTTCTCCGTTTGTTGACAATGCCCCATATCTCCTTAGAAGAGTTTTTAGCTTTATATATTTGCCCCTGAGTGGCTGACCTTTTAGCATACCTGACCACTCTTCTAAAAATATTTATATATTTATCGCGGTATTGTAAGATAGAGTTATCACAAGCAGACTTATTAATATTACAAAGAACCCGCTTCGTTTTACTGGCTACTTTGATGCCCTTTGTTATCCATTTAATTTTTTTATCATTTATTTTATTTGACTTTACCTGCATTTTTTTAAAGCTTTGCTCAAATATATCAGTAATGTTTTCCAAAAAGCAATCTATATCCAAGTCAAACCAAGTTATACTATTTAACTTTTGTTGAAACGTCTGAATGTTATCTTCCGTAAAAAAGCGCCTATCTATAAAAACTGAAGGTTTTTTACCGTTTTTTCGATGTTGGTTTGCAGTGTGATGGCCACAAAAAATACCTGCATGCCCATCTGCTAACCCATTATGATCCACGTCAGTGCAGGCAACTATATCTGCAGGTATATTTGTCAAAAAGTTATCAAGGCATGATTTTGATTCGTTTCTCACAAATGTGACATTATTTAATAGGTGCCTAAAATTGTAGCATCTTAACAATCCCAAAAACTCATTACGTTGTTTTTTGTCCTCTAGCATATTTATATTAAAGTCGCCACAGATAATAGCCATTTTATTGAAAAGGTGCTCCAGAAGTAATTCTAATTGCTTCATAAATGATTCGAGATTGGCATCGTTCGGGGTTCTATAACAACAACAAATATACACGTTTGTGGATACATCTCTGATGCCGCAAATCTCAAAGCAAAAATATAACCTCTTACAAAATAATATTTCCTCAGTTTCTCTACTTTCCAAACTCATAATAAGGGTTCCTCCCCGCTTTTTGGTTGGTCTTGTGTTAATGGAAGACAATTTGTAATTTGGAAAATTGAGAGAAGTCACTGAGTTTTTATTGAGGAAATGTTCACTAATACAAATAAAATGCATAATATTGGGAATGCCATTCAAGTAAATTTCAAGATCATTTAATTTATTCGATAATCCGCACACATTCTGATGGAAGATATTTAATCTTTCTGTTACACTAGTGACGAAAAAAACTTTCTCCTCTAAAAGGGGTAGTTTGCGGTTCCATCTCGGTATTTTCGCCACACTCATTTTTGACGTGCCACAGTATATTACTGTGAAGGGTGTCTATTAAATATTGCATACCAAAATTATTGAATCGACCAGTCCAGCTTGAAAACATATAGGATAAATTTAATATATTAGGATCGTAAACAATAAAACATGAATTTTGTTTATCCAAATCTTTGGTCAGCAAATGATTAAACCATTCCACCCTAGCGTTAAACAATAATTTGTCGCGTATGTACAGGGGGCAGGTAACTATAATGTTAGTGTTTAAAATGGATTTTACAATATTTTCTATATATTTAACTAAGAGTGTTATAGTCGTTCGATTTGTAGCTGGCCCCGAAAGGCTAATCCTTTGTCTATTGTTAAGTAAAACCGCACGTGCTACTACCTGCAAAAAAAGGGTCATATAATTCTAATTGGCACTTGAGTACGGGCTAGTCAAACGTTCAAAAAACCAATGTAAGTGTGCTCTCCGATAACGCACCTTTGTTACGCATCTCGACGACACATTTTAGACTGGTTCTGTAGCGTTCCACGACAAAAGCTTTTTTTATGCAGGTAAGTAGCACGTGCGGTTTTACTTAACAATAGACAAAGGATTAGCCGTTCGGGGCCAGCTACAAATCGAACGACTATACATTGCTCGATCGATGTAAGTCCGCCTCGCCTATTAGCACTACACAATAATCACGTGACGTCAGGTCCTTTACATGGCTTTGTAGATCTTTGAATAGCTCTCTCACACCACCTCCAGGTGTGATTTGGTGGCAGTAGGAGAAGTTTTCGAAGTAATTATTGTTCGTTATGGTTTTCAATATGCTGTTTCTATTATTACTACTTATAATAAGTAGTTTATTTTTAGTGGATTCCGTTTGTTTCAGCGGATCAACAAATTTCAAGGTCGCCTGACCGGGACTGGCCCTATTTACATTTTCATGTCGTTTCGTCCCCGCATGCGGCTTTTTTTCAAAAGATACCTTATTAGAACTACAGTCATTGAGCGGTGTTTTACTTTGTAGCTTGTGATTTCCTTTCTTTTGTATAGGTGTACTTACAGACCTCACTGGCTCCTTTAATAGCTTTTTATAGAGATCGCATTTTTTACGAGACTCTGATAATGTATCTTGCAATTCGAAATTTTCACTAAGTAGTTTTTGGATTTCATTATCCGCACTTAAAAGTTGATTTTTTAGTTTCTGGATCTGTACCTTCAAGTCTTGTACCACTACATTTTGAACCTGCGAGTCAAGGTTAGGAAGACTAAAGACGCTGACCTCACGAGATGAAACCTCTTGACCTTGTCGTGTTCCATTAATTGATATATGAGGACAGCTGTTGTTTAGACTGTTTACTGTAGTGTGATTTTCTTCGAGAGAGCAGTCAAAGGAGTCTTCCTGAGAAAGTGAATCAAATGAATTATGTACTGGAATATTGTATTGAGGTGTTGTGAAATTGTCCAGTAAACACCTGCTATCCTCTTTCGAGTCATCATTGTCAGTAGATATCGTAGCCTCCAATTTTTTATTTCTAAATGTGATCCTGTCCGGAGAAATAGTGTATTTCGTACGCGGCAGCTCTGCGTTGTCAGGAGAAACTGGAGGTAGTAGAGCATTTTGACTATTTGTTATAGAGCCAGGCGTATTTATACCATCCATTGTCAGGTCCACCTTGTCACGGGATACATTAGCGACCCTATCATGTGATGCCGGTTGATTTGATTTTATTGTGAGATCCGCTGTCTCAAATGATGTGGCCTGTTCTGCATACGTCGTTGATGTTGATTGCGGCACACCAGGCGATACTTTCATATGTTCATTCTCGGGGGACATCTTTTGTGCCAGGTCTTGTATCATATGCTTAGGAGATGCGATTTGTTCTTGCACCTGTTCCTCTTTGCTTTTACACTGGGTTGTGTCCCTTGGTGTAGATGCCAATATAGCTGTATGAACTCTGTTCTTCTGGACGATAGGCGTGTTGGTTCTCCCCTTGTGAACTTTTGCTCTTATGCAATTTGAACACCTCCAAGCTTTCTTACGTTCCTTATCCATAAGATTATAACGCTTTTCCGCATTACAGCACCCAAGGTCATAAGTTTTACTGCAGCAGGAACACGTCAAGTAGTGTTTGCCTTGAATTCTCTTCTTGCAGAGAGCGCAAGTGTGAATCGGAGCCATCTTATTGATATTTAACTATGCGGAGCTCAAAGAGGCGCCGAGGAGCGCAGAGGCGCACCAAGGAGCGCAACAGCGCACAATGGAGCCCAACGGCGCACACCGGAGCACTACGGCGCACCGGCGCAAAGAGGCGCAGCGGAGCGCAACGGCGCACTTAGGAGCGCAACGGCGCACACCGGAGCACTAAGGCGCACCGGCGCAAAGAGGCGCAGCGGAGCGGAACGGCGCACTCAGGAGCGCAACGGCGCACACTGGAGCGCAACGGCGCACACCGGAGCACTAAGGCGCACCGGCGCAAAGAGGCGCAGCGGAGCGCAACGGCGCACTTAGGAGCGCAACGGTGCACACCGGAGCACTACGGCGCACCGGCGCAAAACGGCGCAGCGGAGCGCAAAGGCGCACCTAGGAGTACACCTGTATATATCTATATCAGCTATTTCGTTTTTAAACTGAGCTTGTCTGGATAATCTTTTCAGTATAATTTTTATTAACTGCAAACAGGAAACACCATAAAAAAAGGGTTGGAATTATGGTCGGTAGACATACGCGAAACCGTGCCCCAGAAAGTAATGCATCACTTTTTCGATAACGTAATACACCGTTTTTACTCCCCGCTCCCCGCGCCCCGCGCCGGAACGGACGCGTGAGAGAGACAGCTCCGCTGTGATTATTCGCAAATAATATAAAATGTCTTTAAATAGCATTGAAAGTAATGTGCAAAAAGTGCTTCAAACTGTAAATGAATTGGTGGATAAAGGAAATCGTTTGGAAAATGTGATTAGTGAGCAAAATTCGCAATTAACAAATCAGTCTCAACTAATACGTGAGCTAACGAGCAAGATGGACGCAAAACAATCTACCACGAAGCTACAGCTAAAAAAACCAACGGTTACACCAACGCAAGCGCAGCCGCGTCCGCCGCGCCAAGCAAAACTCGCCGCTTCTGCGGCTATTTGCCGTGGTACACAAAGCCGAAAATTGAACGCTCCCGCGACACCCCCGACACAGGTTGCAGATGCATCCGAAGCGAACATAACCGCAAATAAAAAACACGACTCACCGACAATTTCTAACTAAAATAAAATTAGTTTGCAGATGTTGAACTCAGGTTTAATTAACCCTGAATCAACCCCAGAACCTTTATCAATAAATAACTCCGATGGCACTGAAAAAGTAGACGATGACCAATTATGGGAGGAACAACGGTCTCGAAAAAAAAAGCGGAAAATAGTTCGAAGATCCGTAATTAAGGGCAATGGGTCTGCAGACCCAGAATTACAAACGATGGACCGAGTGAGGCGAATTCATGCGTGTTTTTTTAAAACTGGCACAACAGCTGATATCCTAGAACGTTACATGAAAAAGAAAAATAATTGCGAGGGATACAAAGTTGAGGAATTAAAGCTGAAACACAAGTACTACGCTTCCTTCTCAATCATATTACCCAGCGACAAGTACGATTATTTCATGAATCCTAATAGCTGGCCGCCAGGAATCGAAGTCAGCGAGTGGTTTCGTCACAGCTCCCGGCGCGCGAGAGGCCCGCCTGAAAGCGCTGAATGTAGTCCGACACGACGGAACTAAAGAAGACGATGACAAAAAACGGTTCCCACAAAATATGCTGCGCCAAGGTAGCTTGTCACCTAGTAACAAGACGAACACAAATTCTCAGCAGTTGAAAAATCAACTCACCGGCATTAAAACAACAAAACAAAAAATTGAATCAAAACAAATAACTGTTATTCACCAAAATATCAATCGGTTAAAAAACAAGACATATAAGTTGGAGTGCGAGCTCGAACTTTTGAAAGAAAAAGATGTGTTATGTTTATCCGAACACTAGTTATCATCCGCCGAGATAGTGTCAGTTAATATTATGAACTTTAAACTTAGTGCTAAATTTTGTAGATCAAAACATCAAGGTGGTGGCGTCTGCATTTTCACAAGGGCGTCTCTTCTAGCCATAGAACGACACGAAGTTTCAGAACTCTGCCAAGAAATGAATTTCGAGGCCTGCGCAACCGAGCTAGTCGGGCTAAACGTCTTAGTGGTATGTGTTTATAAACCGCCGCCTCAACCAGGTGAGAAAAATAACTTTACAACGTTCCTCAATTTATTGAATCAATTAATTGAGCTCCCTTTACTGAAACAATACAAAGTGCTGATTGTGGGTGACTTTAACATAGATTTAATAACTAACACAACCGAAAAAAAACTTCTGATTGATTCCGTGTCGTCCGCTGGACTTAGGTCACTTGTATCTTTACCTACACGAATCTGTAAAACGAAAGCATCATGTATACCTATAGATCATGCTTATACCAGTATGTCAAAGCACGAAATCTTAAGTACAAAATGTTTTGAAATGCATGTATCTGACCATAAATGTATTATTATAACTTTTAAAATTGACATTACTCAACAATGTAATAAGATCGTATTGAAACGACTATTCTCTAAATTTAATGTAGACCAATTTATTTTAAGTTTAAACAACTATGACTGGATATCTCTTTTAAATAAACCTGTTTGTGTAAACCTTACCGTCAACTCAATACTAGACATAATTACCTATTATTATAACTTACATTTTCCCTTAAGGAAATATCCACACAAAAGTGTAACCAGGTCTTGGGTCAATGAATCAGTAAGGGCGTTACCCTCACGTTTACGAAGTACAAAAAAACAAATGTGTAGTAACCCTGACAATTGTCATCTACCCAAAGACTTGACAGCACTAGAGACCGCGTACTTTAAAGAGTTATGTACGACTCGGAGGGATTTTATCAATAAATCCATAGCTAAAAGTGAAAACATTAGCCGTACGTCGTGGCGTGTAATTGCCGCTGAAACCGGTAAGCAAGTAAACAAAAGTGACGCGCTTGATATACTTATAAGTAGGTCAGCGGGTGTGAACGAAGTGCAGCGATGCGCCACCGTCGCTTCAGATCTAAACCGGTTTTACGTTAGCGCAAATATTAACTCACGAGCACACACTGACATTCCATTAGCACTCCAGTATCTCAATAAGCATATCGAGCGACACCCATGCGTATTTCACTTCAGTGGGTTTTCCTGTCAACAAGTGGCCAAAGTTGTGCATAAAATAAAACGCAAGAGCTCAACCGATATCAATGATATGTCGACACGCTTGTTTGACCTACTTCCGCCTTACATTATAGATATTTTTACTAGATTATTTAATGACTGCGTAACAAACGGAGTTTACCCCACTAACTTAAAAAAGGTTAAGGTTCAACCTGTGTATAAAGGAAAGGGCGAGAAACACGCGTTAAAAAATTATAGACCTATTTCGTTAATTCCGATATTTTCAAAAGTTTTCGAGCGGTTATTAAGTGACGAACTTATGTCTTTTTTCAATAGAAATGATATGTTGAATAAACAGCAATATGCGTATCAACCGGGCCGGTCAACAATTGACGCGGCGCGTGACGTAATAGGCAGAGTAATGTGTCACCTGGACGGGCGAAGGCAGGTCGCTGCGATCTTCTGCGATCTGTCACGCGCTTTCGAACTGGTAAGTCATCCGCTTCTATTAGCCAAGCTCGATCACTACGGCGTCACGGGTAACTATCACCGAGTAATTAAATCATTTCTTGATGCACGCAAACAGCTCACGTCCGTAAACGGTGCAAAATCCGATATCCTAGAACTCGGTCCCTGCGCAGTCCCCCAGGGCTCGTGTATGGGAAACAACCTTTTTATTTTGCTAATGAACGACTTCACCTCTGCAACTGACCAGGCGGAATTCGTCCTATTTGCTGACGACGGTTGTGTCATTGTTGCGGCTGAGACTTACTTCTTACTAAAAGTAAAACTGCAAATGGTCATGGATCAAATATCGGCTTGGTTTTCAGCTAATGGCATGGTGTTTAATGTTGAAAAAACCAACATAATACACTTTAGCCTACGGTGCCCAAGTGAACAATCACTAAATAAATTAAACGTCATGTGCAATGGCCAACCTGTTCCTCTAGTCGACCAGGTTAAATATTTGGGACTAACCATCGATGCCGGCTTAAAATGGTCACCTCATATAGACGCGCTGTGCCTACGGTTATCTTCAGCTTGCTTCGCCCTAAGCAGATTATGCCCATGTATGGATTTGGCTAACGTAAAGAAAGCCTACTACGGCTACTTTAACTCCATATTAACTTACGGCATTGACCTTTGGGGCTGGGCTGCGGAACGTGAGCGAGTATTCAAACTCCAAAAAAGAGCATTGCGCATCATCGCTGGTGTTAGTTGGGATCATCCTGCAAAGGATTTGTTCATAAAATACAACATACTAACCGTACCTAGTCTTTACATCTTGGAAATGGCTAAGTATGTTAGAAGTAATATTAACCACTTCCATACCAACGCTGATGCGCACGGCTCCATCACGCGACGGCGACATGACCTGAGCTTGCCACACACACGACTGGCTAAAACTAAAAAATGCCTTAACTTCATTGGTCCAAAGATTTATAATAAGATCCCTCCGGCAATAAAGCAGGCCCCGAGTTATGCTTCATTTGTACGGCAAATGAAAACAAAATTAGTCAAAGATGCATTGTACACCATTGACGAATTCTTTTTGTAAATAAGTATTTAGGTTGTAATAGTAATAGTTGTTTAATGTATATTTAATATGTAATGTAATGTGTAATCGTAAACTGACGGACGTATAAAATGTAAAATTTTATGAATAAATAATTGAATTGAATTGTTCCAGTGTGTTCGGACGGCATCTCCGCCCGCGCCAGGGAACAGCTCGCGATGGCTTGTTCCGTGGTGCTCGAGCGCCTCCACGACGATGCGACTGTTCACAGTGGAGCTGAACCATACGCCTGCGAACACTGTGGCAAGCGTTTCAGAACCAAGTACATTTTACGAAAACACATTCAACACACGCATTCATTGATCGGACAAAAACCATTTACTTGTGATTTTTGTAGATCTACGTTTCAAACCGAATTGCTTATGATAGAACACGAGGAAAGCGAACATGGTGTTTCAAATTTCATGTGTGCTGAATGTGAGTATACAACAAGTTCCAAGAAAAGTTTGGAGACTCATTTAAAGAGTCACTCATCGGAGAATAATTTTAATTGTAGTCACTGTAGTTACACAAGTTCGTGTAAAAGTGATTTACATAAACACCAAACAATACACATTGCTGGAAATCCTATTAAGTGTAGCGACTGTGATTTCAAATGCAATGATGAATCAGAACTGCTACGTCATCAGAAGACGCACAACCGCAAGCACCAGATAAATATTACTAGAAAAAAACCTTACAAATATAGTCATTACGATTACAAGTGCAGTGCTAGTTCTATGATACGAAGACACAAGGCCCACACTGGCGAGAAGCCTTTTCAGTGTAGCCACTGTGATTACAAATGCAGGCTGAAGTCACGCTTACAACAACACCTAATGATACATACTGGGGCGAAGCCATTTCAGTGTAGCCACTGTGATTACAAATGTAGTCTGAAGTCACACTTACAACAACACCTAATGATACATACTGGGGCGACCCCATTTCAGTGTAGCCACTGTGATTACAAATGCAGGCTGAAGTCACACTTACAACAACACCTAATGATACATACTGGGGCGAAGCCATTTCAGTGTAGCCACTGTGATTACAAATGCAGTCTGAAGTCTAACTTACAACGACACCTGATGATACATACTGGGGCGAAGCCATTTCAGTGTAGCCACTGTGATTACAAATGCAGGCTGAAGTCACGCTTACAACAACACCTAATGATACATACTGGGGCGAAGCCATTTCAGTGTAGCCACTGTGATTACAAATGTAGTCTGAAGTCACACTTACAACAACACCTAATGATACATACTGGGGCGACCCCATTTCAGTGTAGCCACTGTGATTACAAATGCAGGCTGAAGTCACACTTACAACAACACCTAATGATACATACTGGGGCGAAGCCATTTCAGTGTAGCCACTGTGATTACAAATGCAGTCTGAAGTCTAACTTACAACGACACCTGATGATACATACTGGGGCGAAGCCATTTCAGTGTAGCCACTGTGATTACAAATGTAGTCTGAAGTCACACTTACAACAACACCTAATGATACATACTGGGGCGACCCCATTTCAGTGTAGCCACTGTGATTACAAATGCAGGCTGAAGTCACACTTACAACAACACCTAATGATACATACTGGGGCGAAGCCATTTCAGTGTAGCCACTGTGATTACAAATGCAGTCTGAAGTCTAACTTACAACGACACCTGATGATACATACTGGGGCGAAGCCATTTCAGTGTAGCCACTGTGATTACAAATGTAGTCTGAAGTCACACTTACAACAACACCTAATGATACATACTGGGGCGAAGCCATTTCAGTGTAGCCACTGTGATTACAAATGTAGTCTGAAGTCAGACTTACAACGACACCTGGTGACGCATACTGGGGCGAAGCCATTTCAGTGTAGCTACTGTGATTACAAAAGCATTCATAAGTCACGCTTAAAACAACACCTGATGAAACATACTGGGGTGAAGCCATTTTAGTTTAGCCACTGTGATTACTATGTCTAGCTATCGCGGTTCAAGAGATACAGCCTGGTGACAGACAGACAGAGGGACGGACAGCGGAGTCTAGTAATAGGGTCCCGTTTGTAACTTTTTACCCTTTGGGGTGTGGAACTCTAAGAACGAAGTGTTTACTATAAAAGCTCATAACTCTGACAATAAAAAAATTGAAACGAAAGGACATAGCTATGATGAAGAGCATTAATTAAAGTGAATAAAAATATTTCTACAATGTCAATATTCAGAGAGGAAAATGTGGACTCGGATTAGACCAAGATAAGTCTGCAACGATTTTGTCAGCCCAGTGCTAGTGTTATTTTAAAATCCAAACTTCTATGAATTTATGACGTATAAATTCGCGCCCCGCCCCGCCCCGACTCGAGTTACCTCGCCCCGCGACAGCAGATTGACGGCCGTTTGCCGCCGCTCAGTACTGTTTCTAAGCAACTTACTCACACTATGACGCATGACGCGTGTAGACGTTCCGTTCACACATAGAAACGCAAGTGATATTTGATTTATAGCGTGTCCACCCTGTGGTTTTTCTGGTGGCTTGTAAACTTTTATGAATCGGGCAACTAGTCCAGGTCCGCAAGTCATGCACCAAACACAGTTTGATATTCAGGGACCAGTTGCTGTGGAGTTTGCTTGCTGAAGGAAGCCCCTCGCGAGGAAATCTGCGTAATAAATAATAATAGCCCAAAACCTCTTGTAAGTTAAGTTCTATATCTCTCTCGCTATATTGAAGTGATAGAGACGGAGACACATTTCGAAGGTCGCGGTGCCAACTGTGGCTCCAGGCAGCTCTGTTAGAAAATAGATATATAGTTGGTCAAACCAAATTGTCAGTAAATAAGAACAAAAAAAACTATTCTCATCCTTTTCTTTTGGGTGCTAGTAGATAGTAAGATTCTCTCTATGTTTGAAATGAGCATGAATCTAGTATAACTGGATCGGTCATGAGGGGCGGGGGAAAATGACCGAACGGGATAGTCTTATGTATCTTTCAGTAGGAGTAGCAGAGAAAGCGCTGTTATTGTTTGTCCTTGTCATAGTTTCACTTTTCCACCGCTGCCACAACCGAGGTTGTGGCAAACAAATAAGTACGTGACATGTCATGTTTGTTCGTTGCTTGTTTAATTATCGTTGTTTTGTATGAAATTGTGCTTTCTCTTATGAAATATAGTGATGGTTAGCGTTTTGAATGCTTGAACTTTGATAAAATACTGGTGAATTGTTCTGTAATCGGCTGTAATAGCCGCTCTGAGCAAAAATATGAGATCATAACCTTTCACACGTAAGTACGGTATTTTACACCTTCCTCTTAACGCAATATGTGAGAATAACATCGTAAAATTACGTTACACTCAAAGCAATGTAGAATCAAACGATTTCAATAAAAATATCACAATTATTTACGCAAATTAACAAAACATTATTTGTAAAATTATCCGCCCAAATTACGTAGGTAGGTAGGAGTCTGAGGTCAGTCATTTTTAAACTTCTTCTTAATTTAGCTGCATATCAATCATGTTAGGGATACCAGATGAAAATATCATAATTTTATGGGTAATTTTGAATTCGAAGTTTTTTCGTACTTCTAATTCCAAAAAATAAATAAACAAATGTTGTGAAGATTAAATGTGGTGTACATTAATTGGTGTGATTGCGATTTGTGATTTCTTTAAATTAAAACCCATAATACATTTTATTTTACGTTTTATTTACTAAACATGTTTAGTTTTGTACCACCTGCGCGAATTTTAGGAGGTATTTCATTGTTTATACGCCTAAAAAGAACATTTTATTTAACAATTTTTTAATACCGTCAAACAAGCTAACTTTGCCTCCAGGGTAATCGCCCCAAAGTGATATCAAATATTGGGGTAATTTTTACCAATATGGTATCCCCACGTTTATGACGTCATCTATGTCTATCCCTTACGGGCGCACGCGTATAGCTGGTCTATGTAATGCTAGGTCTATGGAAATGAGACAGTCCTTTGACAAACTAGTTATTTTGTTTACAACGACGGGACTTAATCGCGTAAAATAAGTATTAAACCCACCTCCGACGTTATTTTGTATTCGGTTATTATTACAAGTATTAATTGAAATTATACATGATGTGTAAAATATGTAAAAATATGATAGAATATGTCAAACAAAAAGTATTATTTTATTTTACTCGTCAATTATTTTCTTACCACTCCTATTCACCCACTGACGTATGGTGCTATTGCTATGGCACCCTCTACCTGGCCCCTATTTCACCACGGTGACAGGTGCGACAATTGTCGACATCACTGTTACTGACGTCACAGGCTTCCATAGGCTACGGTAACCGCTTACCATCGGACGGGCGGTGTGCTTATTTGCCACCAACATCTAAATTAAAAAAAAAAACTCCATTATATCGCCAATAAATAAGCACTTATTTTGCGAAGCTAATGACAGTTGTCACAAGAAAGACTACAGTTGTCAAGAAATTCCGACACAGAACTCATTTCCTGTCAAGAATTACCGAAAATTATTTTTAAATCTTGTGACAATTGTCATCAGCATCATCATAAACTTCGCAAGAGAACTATTTGTTTTTGCCGATATAATAGTTTTTTTTAATAATACAATGATGGTGGCAGACAGGAATACGGTCCGCCCGGTGGTAAGCGGTAACCATAGCCCATGGATGCCTGTGACGTCAGCAACAGTGATGTTTTATAATTGTTGCACCTGTCACCGTGGTGAAATAGGGGCCTGTTTTTTTTTTTTTTTTTTTTTTTTTAATTTATTTATCTCAATGTACATCACAACAATTTTCTTACAATTATATTCCTCGCCAAACTGCGATTGCAGTTTGTTGGCGAGATAGCGCTCATTTTTACATTTTAAGCATTTATGCACTTAAAAAACTAAACTTAAACTAAACTTAAACTTAGATACTATCCGAAAAGCGAGCATGCATGGCGATAGTTTATGATGACTATTAAAAAAAAGATATATTATTTTATCTTTTTGTTTAATTGTCACTACACCTTTTAGACTATTTTAACAACTAATTAAGGTATATTCAAATATAGTTTACAATTTTAATATTAGGGTATCTTTTCCAATAACGTTTTTTTTAACTCATTTTTAAATTTAGCCATACTACATTTATTTTCTTCCCTTAGGTAGTCAATTTCGTTATACAATTTTGGTATCAAAAATAAATTAGTCCTTTTGCCATAATAGTTTTTAGCAGTGTTTTGTACAACTTTTTTAAGCCTTATGCTCTTTGTTCTATATCTACTTTGTTTCAGCACCTTAAATTTACCATCAAAACAATATTCTACTGCTATCCTATATTGCACCTTTTGATGCATAGGAAGTATTTTACATATCTTATACAATTTGTCGTAATTTCCTTTGAGCTTATTTTTAATTTTTTTATGAACTAGGTATTTCATAGATCTTAACTGTAGTTTTCTAATTTCATCCAAATAAGTATGAAAAGTTCGACCATAAACACTAAGACCGTAACCAATGATTGAGTCCACTAACGCGTAATAAACAACGAGCATTGTTTTTTTATTAACTAATCTATTTAAGTGATACAACTTACTTAGGACTGAACGGAGTTTTGAACAAACTGCAGTAACGTGTGTTTTCCAGTTAAAATTGTTATCCACATGCATACCTGGTAGAGAATGCCTTATGGCATTAAGTCCGCCTTTTGTACTGTAAGGTTTTCTTTTGTGCAATAAAGATTAAATAAATAAATAAATACCTAAATATTTATATGTACTAACATATTCTAAAGATTCACAGCTACAACTATAGGTATTATTTGTTCGGTTGTGGAGGCATTCGTACCCGTGACCTACAATCCCATACTCATTGTAATTTACAGTTTTTGCCTTTCGATTGTATGGGGAATACACATGCATACACTTCGTCTTTGATAAATTGATAATTATACCGTTATCGTGGGCCCACTTCACTACATTGTCAAGGTCACTTTGAATGTTATTATGGGCTACCGATATATCTGTATCTGAAGCAAGTAAGCACATGTCGTCCGCGTACATAAATACTTTACATTTGTTCACGACGTTTACAACACTGTTGACCAGCATTAGATAGCCGACAGGGCCGTACACTGAGCCGGTCGGCACCCCGAGCGTGACGTCACACTCCGCGCCCGTGGCGCCGGCGATGCTCGTGCGTATTGTCCTGCCCGCTAAGTAGCTGCGGAACCAGTCGTTGACGGGGCCAGCGATGCCACACTCACTCATGGCCTGTAGTAGCACTTCATGGTCTAAGGTATCGAAAGCCTTTTTATAATCTATAAAAAGTGCGAGGACTTGCTTACCTTCGTTCAAGCAGCTGTTAATTTCCTCTGAGAAGTGTGCCAGAGCAGTCCCCGTGCTTCGACCTCGCCTGAACCCGTGCTGCGCGTCCGTAAGTACATTGTGTTTCTCCAGAAAACCTGATATTTGCTCGACGACCACCTTCTCAACTATTTTATTAATTACCGACAAAATTGCTATAGGCCTAATTCGTGTACTCCAAGTGATTTCCATTTTTGTAAATAGCTCTTATAATGGATTTTTTTAGGTTTTCTGGGTAAACACCTTTTGAAACACACATGTTAACAAAGTTGGCCAAAATGGGGCATAATTGTTTTTTAATATATTTAACATCTTGTATTCTAATTTGGTATATTCCTGGCGCCTTATTCGAACTTAAATTATTTATAATTTTTTCAATGTCATTTGCACATACTTTTTTAAACCTCAGAGACAAGTCTAATTTTTGAACATAAGAGTTACGATCTAAAAATTTTACATTGCATTCGTGCTTTATATTTAATATTTCTTGAGTAAATGTTTCAGAAAATCTACTGCATATATTATAAACATTATCAGATTTTCCCAAATAACGCATCACCACCTCGTCTACATTTAGTTTTAATCTACCTAACCAGCTGTTAATTGTACTCCACATTTTTTTATAATCATTCTGACAATTTTTTAGTTCCTGTCTACGATAATTATTTTTGGCAATATTTATTAGTTTGTTTACCTTGTTTCTATACTTAGTATAATCTAGTCTTTTATTCATATTATTTGGTGACGCCTTCCAAACTCGAAACAAATCGTCCCGTTTAGTTATCATAGCAAATAACCTTTTATTTATCCATGGTTGAGTAATCCTATTTGTTTTAACATTTTTTTTCAACCTTACATTCACTATAAATCGATTTTGTTGTCAAGTCATACCACCTCTGGCTGTCACGTCGGCGACATGTTGCTGTCAAGCCGCGCCACAGAGCAGACACAAGTACTGCGTAGCCGGCAACATTCCCCGGCGGTGGCCGAGTGGCTGACACGTCGGACTGCACTCCCGCCGTCCCGGGCATTTAATGCCTTGGCTGCACGTGCAGCTATTGAACTTATGTTAGAAAACTGAAAGGTAGGTACCGCGTTGCATTGTCCTTCTCGGTCTCAACGAGTGTCTGGTTACAAGGAATGGTGATAATGGTAATACGTAGGCTATGAGGGACTATAGTGCACAATTACAACTGGCCTCGAGACCAATACTTGCCGTGGAGGAGTTTTATTCTGGTCTTCATGAGCAGTTCCATTTCACCAAATAACACTGTTTAAATGCAAATGCTTGGTTTTTATTAGGGTTCCGTACCTCAAAAAAAAAACCGGAACCCTTAAAGGATCACTCGTGCGTCTGTCACAGCCTATTTTCACCGAAACTACTGGGTCTAAAATTTTGAAAAAAAAAATACACAAAATAGTTCTTTACCTATAGAGGACAGGAAAGACTATTAGAAATGTGCAGTCAAGCGTGAGTCGGACTTAATTACTTCGTTTTTGATCCGACCCCTACGGGTTTTTAAAGACAATTTACTCACGTTTCACATACAAAAATGCATTGTTGAAAATTTTTATAATGTACGGAATCCTTGGAACGGGAGTCCGACTCGCACTTGGCCGGTTTTTTAGATTATAAGATTTATAAGGACATCCTTACACAAACAACCTAAGCCCCACCGTGAGCTCAAGTAGGCCTGTATAGTGGGTACTCAGATAACGTCATATAGAATTATAGGTATACAACCCATATAACCATTCAGTTTCAAATGATTTATTAGAATGACACAGATGAACCGAATAATTCGGCCGAATATTAGGTTCGGTAAGATCTGAACCGAATATTCGTAGGTTTATAATCTCTATATATAATCTTCTTAGTAGTGTGAGTTAGGTTCTATTCAGATCTCTGTTCCGTCGCTGTCGGTTAAGGGGTCCACTGAGTCAGGCACTGACTATCAGTCCGCCGGACGATATCGGCCTGTCAGTTGTTCTAACTGACAGGCCGATATCGTCCGGCGGACTGACAGTCAATGGGCCCCTTTATATGACAACTGCAGGAAATGGATACAGACACAGGCCTTTATTACTACTATATACTTATGATTATGACACTGGCATACTCATCCAGACTCGGAGATGTTCCGCGACTAGGGCTTCCAAGCCTGCTGGATCCGGCATAAATAATATAACTCTCATAGGTAGTTGTAAATGTCTTTTCATATCACATACTCGGAAAAGGGCTTTTTCTATCCTGCTAGGAGGGATCAAATTAACACATCTGTTCTAGGACACTATTTTTATATTTTTTCCCCTCACTAGCTCGGAAAGCCGTCTTTTATCCTTTAAAACAAGCGGGGAAAAACGCATTTTATCCACTAGTGGGGAAAGTAATTTGACCTTGGATGGAGCGTGTTTAAGTAACTTTTGACAGATAACAAAACGTAAAACGCTCATTATAATGGTTCGTTCGATATTAATTATCATAAATAAATGGTTTGAGAATTTAATAAAAAATACCAAATTTAGCTTTATTTAATTATTTTAAGTCATAAACCTTAAATTCCATAAGAAACATTTGATTTTTTTAATGATGTTGAATGTAATTCTGAACGCACAAGTTGAGTCGATACAATTTCAAAACGCATCGGCAGAAATGTCAAAATTGTCAACAAAAAATTTCTCACCGACTCCGACACGTAAAAATACACAACTTCCAGAGTTTTCTGTTATAATATCGTATTATCGTAAAAAAATGAGTGATTTCAGAGATAAAGACAATCTAACGCCTGTGGATGTTGCACTTTCCTCGCTATAGTGAGGGGAAAAGTTTTGTGTTACACACGGGTGCAAATGTATTTTACTTCTCGTGTGTTGAAACACTCGCTACGCTCAGGATTCTATTTTAGAACCACTCGCTTCGCTCGTGGTTCAACTATATAATCCTTTCGCTTGCTCGTGTTTCAATTCCACACTCGCGCGTAAAATACATCTTTGCACCCTTGTATAACAAATAACTATTTCTATACCTAGTAGTAGCTTGGTAATTACTGATGGGACGAAAATGCCTAAACGTCCTTGACGGAACATTAAAAGAGAGCTTATTAAGCAAATTTGGACAATCTACATTACCTTTAATAATATTTACTAAGTACACTATATCTGCAATTTCCCGGCGCTTAACAAGTGGGATCAAATGATGTTTCTTACACAGCTTGAGGTAGTTGATAGAACTATAGTTGACTCGCATTTTGTAACACAGAAATTTGATAAATTTTGACTGTAATCTCTCAACCCTATCAACATAAATTTGATACTGAGGATTCCATATCTGCGATGCGTATTCAAGTTTGCTTCTCACGTAAGCACAATACAAGATTTTAAGAGTTTTGGGACGGGTAAAACAAACTGAATTACGCATTATAAAACCAAGTGACCTGGAAGCGTTACGTACTATGCTGTCAATGTGCTCGCAAATAATTAGTTTAGAGTCATGAATAATACCTAAATCTCTTATGCTTGTCACTCGCTGAAGAATATGTGGTACAAATGTTATCTAATTTACGAGAGAAGGTTACTGTGTAATATTTGGAGGGGTTTAAATCTAATTTGTTTATACTACAATAGGTATCCAGCCTTCTTAGATCAGATTGAAGTGCACATACATCAGCCGGTGATGTAATTTTAGCAAAAATTTTCATGTCGTCAGCAAAGCTGAGCAACTTAGAGAATTGGAAGCAGGTACTTATGTCGTTCACAAAGATGTTAAAAAGAAGTGGGCCCAATAAAGACCCTTGGGGGACTCCACTTGGTATAGATACCCAGCTCGACATGTAATTATTGATCACCACCGACTGACACCGATTTTATTTCCATCTTAGGCGCAACACATTTGAATCCCTCACTACGCCCAGGATTCTATTTTAGAATCTGCTGCTGCTGAGGAACTTATCGCCATCCACCACAGCGGGACAGCGAGGTGTGGGGTAATAAATACAAAATTTATTGGATATAACAAAATATATTCAAGTTATTATTACAGCATTGTGTCCAGTGCCGTGTGTGTTGGAGCCCCTCGGCTAGCGAGCATCCACCCGCGACACACGCCCCTCGCCCGTCCCGCGCGCCACACGCCGGCGACACCGGGAACACATCGTGCAAGGGACCCGCGACACACGCCCCTCGCCCGTCCCGCGCGCCACACGCCGGCGACACCGGGAACACATCGTGCACGCGCGTGCAAGGGACCCGCGACACACGCCCCTCGCCCGTCCCGCGCGCCACACGCCGGCGACACCGGGAACACATCGTGCAAGGGACCCGCGACACGCGCCCCTCGCCCGTCCCGCGCGCCACACGCCGGCGACACCGGGAACACATCGTGCACGCGCGTGCAAGGGACCCGCGACACACGCCCCTCGCCCGTCCCGCGCGCCACACGCCGGCGACACCGGGAACACATCGTGCAAGGGACCCGCGACACACGCCCCTCGCCCGTCCCGCGCGCCACACGCCGGCGACACCGGGAACACATCGTGCACGCGCGTGCAAGGGACCCGCGACACACGCCCCTCGCCCGTCCCGCGCGCCACACGCCGGCGACACCGGGAACACATCGTGCAAGGGACCCGCGACACACGCCCCTCGCCCGTCCCGCGCGCCACACGCCGGCGACACCGGGAACACATCGTGCACGCGCGTGCAAGGGACCCGCGACACATACACCACACACCCCACACATGCGCCACCGGCAACTAGCGGATCACATTTCTCACCACATACGGAACTACACTTAAGGTTTTTAAACGAAATATTTTATTGTCAGGTGGATTTTTAATGCGTTTTTATTTCGACTACTTGCAGTGGGTACGTGCATAGGGCTTCTCGTGGGTATTCTCTTGAGTCCTAAGTATGTTTTCTCCCTATAGTCGCAAATACTACATTTGTACCGCTTCTCTCTATATAAAATGTATGTTTGACGTTACTTTAAGTGCCACATGCCACATTATTATGGCTTCGCCGGAGTATGCATCGTCTGGTGTCTTTTTAATTGTAGTTCCCAACTGCATTTGTAATCACAGTGGGTACACTGAAAAATCTTCTCGCCAGTATGTCGCCTTTCATGTTTTCGAAAGGAAGAATTATCTCTGCACTTGTAGTCACAATTACTACATTCGAAAGGCTTTTCTCCAGTGTGTATCCTCAGGTGCGTCTGTAATTTTGACTTCTGTGCGCTTTTATAATCGCAGTAGCTACAATGAAATGGCTTCGCCCCAGTATGTATCATCAGGTGTCGTTGTAAGTCTGACTTCCGACTGCATTTGTAATCACAGTGGCTACACTGAAATGGCTTCACCCCAGTATGTATCATCAGGTGTTGTTGTAAGTATGCTTTCTGTCTGCATTTGTAACCACAGTGGCTACACTGAAAATTCTTATCGCCAGTATGTCGGCCTTCATGACTTCGTAAGCCTGAAATATCACAGCACTTGTAGTCACAATTACTACATTCTAAAGGCTTTTCTCCAGTGTGTCTCCTCAGGTGCGTCTGTAATGCTGATTTCTGTGCGCTTTTGTAATCGCAGTGGCTACAATGAAATGGCTTCACCCCAGTATGTCTCATCAGGTGTAGTTGTAAGTTTGATTTTCTACTGCATTTGTAATCACAGTGGCTGCACTGAAATGGCTTCACCCCAGTATGTATCATCAGGTGTCGTTGTAAGTGTGACTTCAGACTGCATTTGTAATTGCAGTGGCTACACTGAAAAGGCTTCACCCCAGTATGTATAATCAGGTGTTGTTGTAAGCGTGACTTGTAACTGCATTTGTAATCACAGTGGCTACACTGAAAAGGCTTCTCGCCAGTGTGGGCCTTGTTGTGTCTTCGTATCATAGAACTAGCACTGCACTTGTAATCGTAATGACTATATTTGTAAGGTTTTTTTCTAGTAATATTTATCTGGTGCTTGCGGTTGTGCGTCTTCTGATGACGTAGCAGTTCTGATTCATCATTGCATTTGAAATCACAGTCGCTACACTTAATAGGATTTCCAGCAATGTGTATTGTTTGGTGTTTATGTAAATCACTTTTACACGAACTTGTGTAACTACAGTGACTACAATTAAAATTATTCTCCGAAGAGTGACTCTTTAAATGAGTTTCCAACCTTTTCTTGGAACTTGTTGTATACTCACATTCAGCACACATGAAATTTGTAACACCATGTTCGCTTTTCTCGTGTTCTATCAAAAGCAATTCAGTTTGAAACGTAGAACTACAAAAATCACAAGCAAATAGTTTTTGTCCGGTCAATGAATGGGTGTTTTGAATGTGTTCTCGTAAATTAGACTTGTTCATGAAATGCTTGCCACAATGTTCGCAGCTATATGGTTTGCCTCCACTGTGAACAGTCGCGTCGCCGCGGAGGCGCTCGAGCACCACGGTACACGCCATCGCGAGCTGTTCCCGGGCGCGGGCGGCGCTGCCGTCCGAACACACTGGAACACAAATTAACAAAACAATTTAAACAGATTATAAGCGATAGATGACCTTTAAAAAAAAAAAAAAAAGAGCTATCAACTCGAAATATAAAATAGCTAATGATTATATGAAAAAAGTGTCAACGGCACGAGATCTAGGAATCCTATTCGACGATAAACTAGACTTCCAATTGCACATAGAGCGTATCATTTCAAAAGCGTATCAAATGCTAGGTTTCGTTCTGAGAACTGCAAAGGTTTTTTTAAAAATCTTCATGTTATCTTCTGCTGTATAAATCACTGGTTAGACAACACTTAGAATATGGATCAGTAATTTGGAATCCACTGTATAAGAAATATGCAAATGCTATAGAAATGGTTCAAAAAAAGTTCTTACGGGCATTACATAGACGATTGACAGGAAAACGTGTTCCGTACGTTGATCTGTTGCGCTATTATAAATTGCAGTCATTAGATACTAGACGCAAATGCTGTGACGCAATTACTCTCTTTAATATCTGCAAAGGTCATTTTAACATTATAGACCTGCTGGAGCTCATACGGTTCAGAGTCCCAGCTCGATGCGGCTCGCGCTCTAATGCTTTGTTCTCGTTTTCCACCGCCTCTAGTAACGCCGGTTTGCGAGCCCCCTTACGTCGTATTTGTAACACTTACAATAAAGAATTTACTTCCATCGATATATTCAATGTCGCTAAGCCAAAATATCGTAATCAAATACTCAATATTCTCAACGGCCAACATAGTGTTCGTCAGTAATGTGTCGTCATCATTGCTATAGTATCGCTACTGTCCTTGTACCTACTTAATGTTACATATATTGATTAGATTGGTTGTCAGTATTTCCAAGTTTTGGTATTTTTGTTTTCTTTTCTCTTTCATTTTAGTTATAGTACCTAATTACAGTACACATACGCATGGTCTGGAACACTTGGTAAACTTGTATGTAAACATTCCTGTTAGTTAAGTCCGTTTATTTTAAGTATGTTTTAGTGAGAGCGTTTAAGGAAGTAAGTGTCATCTCAATCATATATGTACCTAACAATGTAACCTATTATCCTGTCGCATACCTCTGTTGTTTCTCCAATAATTTTTTTAAATTAATTTTTAACAAGCAGAAACGTCTGCGATCGATGCTATTAAGCTTAGTTAACTTTATAAGCTTAGTTAACTGCTTGTTAAAAAAAAAATTAGAATGGGTAGCACATCGTAACTGGTGAATTTCCAATATGACTTGGAACTCCGGTGGCCGTTTAAGAAGTGTTACGCTCTTACGGTAGATGTCGCTAGGGTCCCCTAGACCCATATAGTGGGAAGATTTGTTGACTATGGATGAGGTCTTGGTGGCTCAGTTGGCAGAGCGCTGGAGTATTGATCCAGAGGCCGTGAGTTCAAGTCTCACCCAAGGCAGTAATTTTTCCACTTTTAAATTTATTCTAAGCTTAATAGCATCGATCGCAGACGTTTCTGCTTGTTAAAAATTAATTTAGAATGGGTAGCACATTAATATTGAAATTGCGCGCGAAAAGCTGAATCGACGCCAGGAGCAAAACAATTGTTTTTAGGGTTCCGTACCCAAAGGGTAAAAACGGGACCCTATTACTAAGACTCCGCTGTCCATCTGTCACCAGGCTGTATCTCATGAACCGTGATAGCTAGACAGTTGAAATTTTCACAGATGATGTATTTCTGTTGCCGCTATAACAAAAAATACTAAAAACAGAATAATATAAATATTTAAATGGGGCTCCCATACAACAAACGTGATTTTTTTGCCGTTTTTTTCCGTAATGGTACGGAACCCTTCGTGCGCGAGTCCGACTCGCACTTGGCCGGTTTTTTTAATGCATCCGAACTTAGACAAAGCTGCTGTTTGACCATCCGAATGTAAACTTAAAGAGAAATAAATAATGATTTATGGAATTGGCCGACTTGTCGGCCGACTAATCGGCCATACGAGCGCCGATTAGTCGGCTAGTCGGCCATATCAATAGTCGGTACATCACTACATAGTACATACAATTGTGTGGGATTGTCATAAAAATATTTATTTTTTAATAACAGAACTACAACAAACACAACCATCATCATCATTCGCTTGCTCTTATCCCATTCGCTTGGGGTCGGCGCAGCATGTCTTTTTCTTTCTGTTCTCTGTTCTGTTTCGGTCTGAATAAGATAGGGAACCCCTGTTATAACCGCTTCATAGACGCGACCGCTACAGGCGCATATACGGCCGTAATAAACAGTTTCTGAACAAACTGAAATTCGATTTCCACTTGATCTAATTACTAGCTAGTACATGAAGCAGGTACTCACTCGGCAGCGGGTCCCCCTCGTCGCTCGCCTCGTCTCCGGCCGCCATGTTTAACCAGAGCATGTCATCTAGAGCAACCAACACTATATTAGACCCCACGTTCCACGCAGTAACCGGGACTGAGGGAAATTTCTTTTTTGCAATGGTTACGTCAAAAGATTTTTTAGTATGCATGTTATCTTGGCACTCCGTTGGCAATAGGCTAGATGACAAATTTTTATTAATGGTATCAATCGATCAGGTTTATTTTTAGGATCAAATGTCTATATGGGACCCATTGCATTAAAGCAATACAAAAGTCAGAAATGATAGTCAAAGCCAGACAGTCGTACTTAACTCGCGAAACGCTTCTAACAAAACGATAAGTGAACGTGACGTCAAGTTCACCGAGAGCCAATTTTGAATGTATGGACAAAATAAGAAAATTGCGTTTTTGTCGGTGAAAAATTGCGTTTATGTATATAGTTGCTGTACAATATTTTTTTGGATAAAATGTTCCTTACATCGAATGGTACCCTTACTTTTTTACTTTTTGAAAGTTGAAAAATTACTTAGTTTGAAACTTTCAAGTCCTGTATTTTTGTATTATTTCCATATATTATTTTAATATCTACATTATTGTGATAAATTGCTCATTTGCTATTTATGTTACTAGATTTTGTTATAAAATTCGACATGTGTCATCATCCCTATTCTTACAGAAATGATATATTAAACACTAGCGACCCGACCCGGCTTCGCACGGGTTAACAAATTATACACCTAAACCTTCCTCAAGAATCACTGTATTGACAGGTGAAAACCGCATAAATATACGTCCAGTAATTTTTGAGTTTATCGCGAACATACAAACAGACACGGGGCGGGGGACTTTGTTTTATAAAGTGTGGTGATTTTACAAAAGGTTCCATGTTATACTAATAAGTAATATCCATAAATTACAAGTAACTTCACTGGGTGACCAGTCCAATGACAATATTCACATTATTTATGCAGATGTTTTAAATGTATATTTAGCCCGCTGCTCACACAATCACACATCATCACATTTTCTACACCAGTTGTTAAAACGAAGTACCAAGAGTACCCGATACTGTATTATTACTCATTATTATCACTGCCACAGGTATTGTATACCTACTAGGAGATCTTTACCATTGTAAAATAACCTGTATGTTTTAACAGATATAAACATTTTTCATTTTTATTGTCACATTTTTCATTTCATTTTCATTGCAGCACTCACCTGACACAGGCTCACTGGTCCCATCTTCCTCCTGTATTTCAGGATTCTCTGGCTCAACTGCAGATTCTTCCTCTAGAGCAAACAAACACAACACAAATCACATATCTTCCTGTTAAATTTATGCTCGAACCGAGATTTTATAGAAATCCAGGCAATAACACTACATATATATGGCACATAGAGTAACTTATACTAGAGCGGTACTGTCATAGTAAATTTTGTAACCCCAGTAAATTCACTGCCATCTGTCAACACACTTTAAAACTAAAAATAAATATTTATAAAAATACGATAAAAATTAAATGTATTTAAATATGGATAAATGACTGTTTTATTTGCATTAATTATTTTTATATGATTTTGACCCATGTTCTTTCACTGGTATGCGTTAAAATTATAAATAACAAACGAAACAGTCAACGCCCTCTATACGAGTGTAGGCCAAAACTAGTGGCGCCATCTGATCGAGAATCAAATTTTCGTGATTTTTGAGGCACGTTTTTTCCTTAGACTGTATCCATCTATTACGAAGTTATATCAATCTTTGATGGCAGGATAAAGTGCAGGCAGCCCTTAGCAGGAGTGTGGATGGTGCCACCATCTATCATTGTGTGATTGTTATTTAATTAAAATTAGAAATGTTTATAGCTGTTGGTTTTCCATGTATGAAATAAAAAAAAAGGAAATTTTGAACAAGATATCCATAATAAACTTAATATTAGCATAGAATAAGTAAGTTATCATACAGAACGGCCACGTACTGCCCCACCCCCGATTTGAAATACCTCGCCCCGCGACAGCAGATAAACAACCTTTTGCCGACCGCTCAGCAACAGCAGTTTACAAACAACTTACTCACACAATGACGCATGCCGCGTGTACTGACGTGTCGTGCACACATGGAAACGCAAATGATTTTTGATGTATAGCGTGTCCGCCCTGTGATATTAGGTACATGACAAAAATTCAATATAATAAGGTAAAACAAAATAAATATTTATCAATAGTCATTCTCAATCGGCGCATCAATCAGGGACGCGACGATTTAATGGATTCAATTAACTTCTGTATAGAGCTCAAACAGAACTACTAATATTCGCTAGTTGTTTGATGTGTGCTGCATCCCTACCTTTGATGTTCTCTTCTTGCGTGCGCGCCTGCAGTGCGGAACTGCAGGCTGCTCGCTATGTGTGGACCCGGCTAATGAACTGCTGCATAGAACTTAAACAGAATGACTAAAATTCACTACTTTGATGTGTGCTGCTACCTTTGATGCTCTTTCCCTGTAGCCATGCCTGCAGCTCCGCCTGGCTGCGCTGCAGTTGCAGCTTAAAGCTGCTCGCGTCTCGCAGGCGGCACACACACATAGTGCAGATGCCACACGAGCCCGAGCCGCCAAGTGCCAGCTGCATGTTAAATAATCAATCACACACATTTGCTAGTATTAAATTAAAGATCATGGTATCCTAACACTATTTCTAACAATAACATCCATCTTTAACTGAACAAAATTTTAAGTTTATGTAAGTTTTGCTACACTGACAAGAATGTTGTACTTTTTTCTCCAAAAAAAATTCTACTCAACACTGAGAACTCGGTTTATGACTGTGGATACAGGCATTATCAGTTATTTAAACTGCCTGCCTGCATTACAAATAATAATAATAGTGTATCCCTTGCTTTTAGATTAAAGTGTCCCTTTGTAAGAGGCCCTTTACCTCTGCGCTATTGGCTTCAGCCCCACATATGCCTCCCAAAGGTCCGGGACCCCATGGTCCCGTGATATGGAAAAGACATACAAATAATAATAATAATAAATGGCTTTTGCTCCTCGAAAATTTTAGCATTAATAAAAATGAGATGAAAGCAGATGACAGATTGTTATGGCAAGCAATTGAATTGGTTGGACTAAAGCAAAGGGGGTGCCGACACTTAGAAAATTTTTCATTGGAGTGATGTTATTATGACACCTATTTTTTATTATGTTATCGTAGAGAATACGGTAAAATAAGCATGTTTTGTAGGAAAAACTTTTCTCTAAAATCAAAAATGGCCGAGATATTTGACCCGCAAGTTGAAACCACTACTTGACAAATTAAAATCAATCATTTGGAACAGTAAATTTAAGTAACCGACAAGATAGGTGCGACGACGAGCGAAGCGAGGAGGAGTGTGTTAGGTTGACCGCGATGATCGCGATCGCGACAGACATGTTATTGTACCTACTAAAACAGTTCTAAGTCTTTTTTTTTGCACCCCCTTTGCTTTAGGCCAACCGGCCATAATGTTTTCCATCCTCCAATCTGGAAGAATTCCAGCGATTTTGCCACCTGTTAAATAAATCAGTCAGCTCAGCTCAGAAGGTCTGAGCTTTATACCTTGTGACCTGATGTGATGATCCTTACTGAAATATTCTTTTTAAATTTGAAGTTTATGTACGTTTTGCTACACTGACAAGAATGTTGTACTTACATTTATGTCAAAGCACCCTTTGATCATGTCGGCATATATCTCCGTTATACCGAGATGTGTGTACGGCGTCGTCAGGTCCTTGTCCGGAGCACGCCGCAGGCAGCAGCGACAAGCATACATCACGTCCATCACTGCAAGTACTGCAACTGCTACGTTGTTTGTATGTACTCGCCAATCCTCACAAGTAGCGCTCCGTCTGACAAACTCCCACGCGAATGTGTTTATGAAACAAAAATTTAACTAACAGAAAGTTAAAGTTCTGTTCACTCTAACCGTCTAACGTGATGGATGTAGCTACGAATGAGTAGTATCAAAAGTACATATAACAAAATGAATCGTTCTTTGCTTTCGTAACATAACATCAGCCTAAACATAACACTTAACCTTAAAAATTTGACAGCATAAAGGCAGTCCAGACGGGAACAATTTTTCGACAATCTGATTAAATTGTCTGATCAAATCTGGTGGTGCCGACGCAAACACCGCCGATTACGATCGATGAAATTGAAGGTGCGGACTGCGGACGCAAGAATATCAATTTGTGACGTTACTCGTTAGTATTCGCGTTTAGTCATTTTTATTTTATTTAGAGCGCTCTCGCTCTCAGCGCTCAAATATTACCATAATTCTAAAATAGTTCATTAATTGGTGATTGACGCCAATGTCATTTCTGATAATATCGGTCGATTTGATCTTCCCGTCTGGACTGGCCTGTACTGAGCATTATAAAATTATTAATCGCACACACCATCGCACCGCACCGCGACCTAGGAGCAGTTCTAGGCAAGTTCTAGGAATAGGTAGTACTGGCATGGGCTTCCACACTATCGCACCGAACCGTCAAAACGGTGCGATCCTACCAGTGTTGCCAAGTGTCCCATATTTCCATGAAAAAAAAAAATGAAAAACATCGCGGTGCGGTGCGATGGTGTGTTATCATGAATCTAGTATAACATGGATCGGTCATGAGGAGTGGGGGGAAATGGCGTTTATGGCCGAACGGGATAGTCTTATGTATCTTTCAGTAGTAGTGACAGAGAGCAATATAATCGAGGTTGTGGCAGGCGCTATATGCCTACCGCTCGGCGTATCGTCGACGATACAACCGACAGAGGGCCGCCGAACGCCCGCCTAAGTGCTTGCACCGCACTGCACCGCACGTTTCCCGCGCTTACGCTTCGAAATGCCGAAACCACGTAATTATTGTGCAGTAGTCAAAAAACAAAGGAAAATTTGTCGTTTTTTTCATTGCCGAGAGACGAAGAAAGGTGAAAATACTAATTTTAAATCTATCTTTATGAATTTTGTCACCATTTTTTTTTTTTTAACACAAGTAGGTAAATCGTAAATTAAGGAGTTTTTTGAGTCAGGTATTATAAGTGTTGTTTTAAATACTTGATTGACTAATAAAAAATGTGGTTGAATTTCGTTTTATTACAATATGCATACAACAACAAACTACTAAGAAAATACTACAACCCTAGCGCATTCTTACGATGACGCGTTGGCACGTGACTCGCACGGCGGGCAACACAGTCTCGACTCTTTGTGCGCCATAGACCTAGCATTACATAGATGCGGCTTACCGCGTGCGCCCGTAAGGGATAGACATAGATGACGTCATAAACGTGGGGATACCATATTGGTAAAAATTACCCCAATATTTGATATCACGTTGGGGCGATTACCCTGGGGGCAAAGTTTGACGGTATTAAAATTGTTGAATAAAATGTCAATGGGCCGTTCTTTTTAATAATTCGCGCAGGTAGTAGTGTTTAGTAAATAAAACGTAAAATAAAATGTATTATGAATTTTAATTTTATGAAATCACATCACAATCACATTATTCACACCAATTAATGTACACCACATTTAATCTTCACAACATTTTTTTATTTTATTTTTTGGAATTAGAAATACGAAAAAACTTCGAGGTCAAAATTACCCATAAAATATACTTGACAATCTTGATAAAATATACATAACAATCATGTTAGGGATACCAGATGAAAATATATATATATATTTTCATCTGGTATCCCTAACATGATTGTTATGCAGCTAAATTAAGAAGAAGATTAAAAACGGCTGACTTCAGACTCGTCTGATAAGTTGACATGAGGTCACACCATACATATATATACTATTATACTCTTTGGTCTTTGGTCACACCGTCAGTCGTTAAAGTCGTTATTATCGTTACGCTATTGAATTAGTGATTTTAGGAAAGATAATTGCACGTTATATTTGGTTTAAATCAAATAGTTGTATCAGCGCGAGCTGACTACGATACGTACTTTATATTTTTAGCCAAGTGAATTAATAAACTTCCGCTTTCGTTGATCGAGGCTAGCGGGTACTTACTTTCATTATTTATGTTTAGCTACTTTCACATAAGTACTCTGTGCTGTAGCTATACTTTTTCATGTGATCGCGTCTAACTCTAACGAACTTGTGTGTAATTCTCGGAATATCTCTCTTACTTCCACAGTATAATACTTAAACTAGGGATTTCCAATATTTTTCAGTCCGCGGCGCACTTGCAAGTTTAAAGTTTAATCTCGGCGCCCTAACCTAGCTAGGCCATTCGAAATCGGTAACATGGTGAGGAGGATTGCCACACGGCGCCCCTCTTTATTGTCTGCAGCGCCCCCAGGGCGCCGCGGCGCAGTTTCGGGACCCCTGACTTAGTCCCATTTGACCTTACATATAGCCACGTGGTATTTTCGTAATTTCTTTTATTTTAGTCTCCTAGTATACTTTGTGTCAGCATTGTCACCTATTTAGTACCTATAGGATTACTAGCTTTTGCCCGCGACTTTGTCTGCATGGAGTTAGTAATTTGGGTAGCTTATTTATTATTCAATCTGCTTTTTATCGATTTCCCATACATCCTTCCACCCTGCTTTTCACCCCCTTAAAGCATGATTTCTGGGATAAAAACTACCCTATGTCCTACCCCGGAACTCAAACTATCTCTATACCAAATTTCAACTAAATCGGTTCAGTGGTTTAAACATGAAGAGGTAACAGACAGGCAGACAGACACACTTTCGCATTTATAATATTAGTATGGATTTATTTCTTAATGACTAGTAAATAATGTGACATGGTGGCTATGTGGGCCATTGTGAACCTAGTGTGACTTGTATATTTTTTGTTATGTTTTAAATGATATTTATCAAAAGATTACTCTTTGTTGGTGTTGATGAAACCTTTATTTAAAGACTTTGTACATGACCAGATATACAGATATACAGATCTTTATTGGTAAAATAAAATACATACCCCACTACAGATCTTATTCTACTATATTTTAAAGATTAATTTTATTTTTCTTCTATTCCTTTTCTTGGTGACGCTAACACTTGCGTCATACACATTTTATTTTGCTAGATATGAAAAACCACAACATTCCTTCTATGGTAGTGTGAGGCTCCACATATCATGTGCTACTTGCATTGCAGGTTCTCACTGTTACCAGCTTGTGAGCGCACAACGACATGCCTCTAGAGACAGCATGTGTTCAGGCAGAGGCGGTGTGTGTGAAGACAGAGCCCAAAGATGTGTGTGTGAAGGAGGAGCGTGAGTGTGAGGACAGTGCCTGGCAAGGAGTGAGCGCAGCAGCCGCAGAGGCTGGACTGTATATTGATCATGAGGTCAAGGACGAGCTCGTGCTGGGCCCCGAGGAGTATTTCCGCCCACAAGTGTTTCAAGGTCTGTTTATGAGAAAATCTGCTCTTGAATATCAAACCCTATTAACTTGCTTACATTACACTGTAGCTACTTTGCATCAAGAAATTTTATACATTGGATTACTATGTAATATAGGACATAATCATTGTCAAACATTCTTGGCTGTGACATTACTTGTTTTTTTAATGTCAAATGATGAAATTATTAACACAAACAAAACATACAAATTATTCAGGCCATTTAAATTGTTGCAACTTGGTACTACAGAACGGCTTACATTTTTCAATGTATATTCTCTCCTATTTCAATAGGGATATTGACGTGAATCGCGAATAAACATCATGTTATGTTTTTAACATAGCAGGGAATATTAATTAGAATGCTGAAAATGATATTTTGTAAATGCAGATATGCATAACAAATTAGTTAATAGTACATTATGATACAAGTGTGCTAAGTTGGTCATCACACACGAGGCGATATGTGCAATAAGAAAGCCGATGTGTGTAATGACCAATGCACACGCGTTTCATACGACGTTTTTCAACACACTTGCGAGAAAAAAAAGAAACTTTCATATTAATCAAATTTTAATAGTTAAAACAGTATTGTGTGTTTCATCTGTCATACTCGTATTGCCGGCCGGACCTCGCTCGCCCCGGCCGCGGGCGGCGCGGCGGGCGGGCCGGTCGGGCGCGCCCGTGCCCGCCAGTCCGACCAATTAAAGAAGGCTCCCTTTCCATGCATATTATTAGCAATCGGTTAGCTTCTTAACTCAGTCGGATAATATAATGAAAAAGCACGAGTGGAAAAATACACTGAAAGAGCACGCGTGTTTAATATCTAGGATTATGAGCCAAAAATTGGTGGAATAAAAACGTCGTTTTGAGCAAGTTTGTTGAAAAAATATTTAAAATAATGCCCAGTATCACGTGACTACAAACGCCAATCGAAGCGCCTTACGTCACGGTGTCAGATGTCCCACAGACAAGTTGTGAAACCTCACCGTAATCCATACGTATGTCACCAACAAAGAGTTTGGATGTTCAAAAACTGTATGTATTTTTTATTTCACTATTAGACATTTATTACGTATAAAAAATATTGTTATACAATATTAAGTATAATATTTTTTTGTTTAATTTATTTAGAACACAAACAGTCATAGTTACATATGTTGTACACAATGTACAAAAATTGAGAAGCGATACAAACAGACCTGGAGGTTCATAAAAACAATATTTTCTTAAATTGTAGCCGTAAGTGTTTTTGTATGAAATCAGTTATTGTGATTAATTTTTGCAATGTATTTATCATCGCTGAACGTAATGTATAGTGCCGAATTAACAATATCATTAAAGTTCAAGGCAAAATTCGTAACTGTAAGTGTAATAATATTGTCTTCGGTTACCGCGATGGTCCCGGGATCGAATCCCGGTAAGGGCATTTATTTGTGTCATGAACACAAATATTAGTTCCTGAGTCATGGGTGTTTTCTATGTATATATGTATTTATCTATATAAGTATGTATATCGTCGCCTAGCAGCCATAGTACAAGCTTTGTTTAGTTTGGGGCTAGGTTGATCTGTGTAAGATGTCCCCTAATATTTATTTATTTATATATATGAGAAGTATATCTACTGTGATTACAAGTGAAGCCAGAAAATTCCCTTTCGCAACGACCTTATGACACATACTGAGCATAAGCCATTTTCATGTAGCGATTGCGACTGCAGGTGCAGGCTGAACCAGCATATACTTCAGTTTGGCCATAATTAATATTTTCCCTTATTATTATCGTCGACGGCGCGTCTTTCATTCCCCGGAGCAGTTTGTTTGCGTTTGCATCGATACACGCGCGCGTCGACTACGCGTGTAGTCTTGACTGCCGGGGCTTCCCCCGGGTGAAGGAGGGCTGCGGACGTGGGCGCTACACTATCTATGTGTATTTCAGTCAGATGCGGCACAGTCTTAAGTCTTTTAAAATGGAACTTTTCGACACGGAGAACTTCACAACTGAAACCTAAAACCGGCCGGTTTTATGGAACTCGTCGTTGCCGGATTTTTTACACAGTGTTAAAAAAAAAGGGAAGAAATATGTAATACATTTTGTGAGACTTTTGAGGACGAAACAAATAAAAAGAACCCATCGTGCTACTATTGAGGAGTCTCTGCTCAAACAGGCAATTGGCCAGTGCGCCTGTATCAATACAAACGTGCGTTGTAAGCGCGTTAGCGACGCGTCTGTATAGCTACAAACGCGCGTTACTGGCTCGTCTGCATCTCTACAAACGCGCCTTGCTGGCTCGTCTGCATCGCTACAAACCCGCGTTGCAAGCGCGTCTGCATCGATGTAGTTGTAGGTGTGCAAAGGTCTACAAAGCTGCGTCTGACTTGCGTGCGAATCGCGTGTGTATCGATACAAACGCGCGTCGAGGGCGCGTTAAAAAGTCGCGGTGAGCAAGGGCATTAAGGCGAAGATTACCAAGCATATTAGAGAAAATAAATATTTGACGACATAAATTGACCTAGCTCCAAACTAAGCAAAGCTTTTACTATGGATACTAAACAAAACAATGTTATACATAGTACATACTTGGTATGCTTTAGCGTCGATCACTGCATTCCTCTATTTAACTTAAACATGTCAACATTAAGTTCATGTTTTAATCAGCCAGCATTTTATATAATAGTGACATATCATATCTTCTACATATAAATATAGTAGAAGCTGTATAACAATCTTCTAGATGGCCAGTTATTTTGTATTGTTACCCGATAGCGTGAAGGAGGATAATGTGTTTATCACTTTTCTACGAGTATACTTATAGAGACCATATGTGTGGGTCGATTTTGTTTTAGTAGGGTAAGTAAGCGCCTTGAGTATAAGAACAGTGTAAGAACAGTATAAAATGTGAAAATAAAATGAATTACTTCAAGATAACAAGAGTACAAAAAAAAATCCTTTGGCGTAACAAATTGATCTCAGTCCCTACTAAGCTATTACTGTGCGGAACATGGGGTTTGATATAATGTTGGTTGCCCTAGATGACATGCTCCGGTTAAACGTGTCAACCGGAGACGGGGCGAGCAACGAGGATGTTCCACTGTCAGGTGAGTACCTGCTTCATGTACTAGCTATAGTAATTGGGTCAAGTTGAAATCGAACTTCAGTTTTTTCTGATATTGTTTATTAAGGCTCCGCCTGTAGCGGTCGCGTATGTGCAAGAGTTATAACAGGGGTTCCCAATCTTATTCAGCTAGGCAATTCCCAATAGATAGGTAATATGGTGAGGAGGATTGCCTCACGGAGCCCTGTTATTGTCTGCAGCGCCCCCAGGGCGCCTAGTACTTTGTGTCAGCATTGTCACCAATTTAGTACCTATAGGATTACTAGCCCGCGACTTCGTCTGCATGGAGTTAGTAATTTGGGTGGCTTATTTTTTATTCAATCTGCTTTTTATCGATTTCCCATACAAACTTCCACCCCACTTTTCACCCCCTTAATGGATGATTTCTGGGATAAAAACTTCCGTATGACCTACCCCGGAACTCAAACTATCTCTATACCAAATTTTAACTAAATCGGTTCAGCGGTTTAAACGTGAAGAGGTAACAGACAGACACACTTTCACATTTATAGTATTAGTATGGATTTTGTTTCTTAATGTTCAGGCAGAGGCGGTGTGTCTGAAGACAGAGCCCGGAGATATGTGTGTGAAGGAGAAGCGGGAGTGTGAGGATAGTGCCTGGCAAGGAGTGAGCGCAGCAGCCGCAGAGGCTGGACTGTATATTGATCATGAGGTCAAGGACGAGCTCGTGCTGGGCCCCGAGGAGTGGCTCCGCCCACAAGTGTTTCAAGGTCTGTTTATGAGAAAATCTGCTCTTGAATATCAAACCCTATTAGCTTGCTTACCTTACACTGTAGCTACTTTGCATCAAGAAATTTTATACATTGGATTACTATGTAATATATTTATTTTATTTATTTTTTTAAACTTTATTGCACATAAAATTATAAGTACAAATGGCGGACTTAATGCCATAAGGCATTCTCTACTAGTCAACCACTGGGCTAAAAAGAGATGGTTGTTAGGTGCAGGATTAATACTCGAAAAATTAAAACGATAATCGCTACCTACTATTTACAAAATATAATAATATAATATAGGACATAATCATTGTCAAACATCCTTGGCTGTGACATTGCTTGTTTTTTCAATGTCAAATGATGAAATTATTAACACAAACAAAACAAACAAATTATTTAGGCCATTAAAATATGTAGTTTTATTGTGATTTTCCTTCACAAATGTATTAAAACCGTCGTTCATAGTACATGCGAAAGTGTTATTATTTAGTTATTTACTCATTCCTTATCTTTTAATCGCCTATGGCACATAAAAACATCTTGGGACTATTAATTAAATACATACCACAGGTTTTGATCTACGCTATGACTTACAGTTTGACAGCAGTTTGTTTATTTATCACATCGTGACGTCATCAATATCACGTGACAGCTTGGAGCGTTTAGGCGCGAAATTATCCATTATTCATATAATAGCAATTTGATAGGTTGTTTTATAATTATATAAGTCGTGCATGTCAATTTGTTTTATATAAGAAAATAATAATAATAATAATAAATTCATACTAATTCAGTATATTATGTCATGTTCGCTAAATATTGATCCTCAAAAAATTCATATTTTAATCAATTAAAACACTAAACTAATTAAACTTGATTAAAAAGAATGTGTTACACTATCTGTTAACTCTGCCATTTCATGTGATGTTGAATAAAAGTGTTCTGTCTATGTCTTATTTAAACTTAATGAATAAAACGGGCGAGACGCCTCCCGAGTGCGCCGCGCTACGCGCTAGCGCCGACACGACGGGGGAGAAGGGGGAGAAGTGCACACTAGTCACTAATCCCTTCTGATAGAGTACACGCGGCGGCATGTCGGCGTGCGCTGCGCGGAGTAAACCTTCCTCGGTTATCTGCGCTGCGCTCCACCGATTTGCGCAGCCCTTAATAGCGACAAATCACTCTTGTCCAGTACAAGGTTCTGACCTTCTGACTAATGTCCTCACTGTGAAATGATGCGAAAGGATCTATTAATCGCTGACCTAATTCCCCCACAAACTTCTTAACCTCCGCACCCCAAGGTCCTGCAGTCTCCACCGCGACTGATATGAAATCGTACAGTCGAACCGGCGGCACTGACGGTGTAACTTATTGTCAGATGGGTCGGGGCAAAGGTAAGGTAAGAGGCACCGACCCTCCTGTCAAGGAACCGTGTAAGACAATATGGCCTTTTGACATGTGAACGGCATATACCCGGAAGCCGGAGGCTCCAGGACACAGGGAACGTTGGCTGAGACCAAAGCCCTGCGAACTACCTCATTTATCGCGTGCTGACGCGAAAAACGTCCAGCTCAATTAGTTTGGAAATTAATTGTGTTCCAAATGTTATAATGGTTATATACTATGTCATAATAATAATCTACTTAACAAAAAAAAAAAATAGAAGCAAAACATTATCATAAATAAAATTTGACGAAGGTTGGTTGTCAAAATAAAATCATTGGCGAAAAGTTGATTGACAAATTAAATTCGTACAATAAATTTAATGTTCGGGAAAAAGGCAAAACACCAGTATTTTAATTTCGTTTTTTTTTAGTCTTGAATTTTGAAATTTTTTCACCAAGTGAATACATAGTTTATTTTCGTTAGAGTGTATTATTTATCGTTTTATTTATTTTTAAGTTACCTATTCTGCTTTTTTTTTTGTTAAATGCCTGCACCTATTACTGTTTCTGTTTAGCCTGATGGTTGACTGGTAGAGAATGCCTTTAGGCATTAAGTCCGCCATTTGTATTTTATTTGTTATATTGTGCAATAAAGTTTAAAATAAAAAAATAAATGTAAGAAAATAAACTTTTTTTTTAATTGATCGATTGAGCTGTGCTTGAATATTCGCCAAGACACATAAATTGTTATTTTGTGTTTCAGTGCGTTCGGACAGCAGCGCCGCCCGCGCCAGGGAACCGTGCGCGATGGTTTGTTCCGTGGTGCTCGTGCGCCTCCGCGACGACGCGACTGTTCACACAGGACACAAACCATATACCTGCGAACACTGTGGAAAACGTTTCAGAATCAAGTCTATCTTAAGGAAACATATTCAACTCACTCGCTTAGCAATCGGGCCAAAACAATTTCCTGATTTTTGTGATTCTACATTCGAATCTGAATCGCTTGCAATGGAACACGAGAAAAGAGGACATGGTGTAACAAATTGTATGAGTGCTAAACGTGAGTATACAACAAATTGTAAGGAAAGTTTACAGACTCATTTAAAGAGACACTCGTTTAAAATTGATTTACAGAAATAAATGATTCACACTGGAGAAAAGGCTCACTAATGTAGTTATTGCGACTACAAGGTGCAGTGCTAGTTCTATGTTACAAATACTCGATATGAAACATAATGCTAAATATGACGACCGGTAACCCTGCCTGTGAAGCCGATGGTCCCGGGTTCGAGTCTCGGTAAGGGCATTTATTTGTGTGATGAACACAAATATTTGTTCCCGAGTCATGGACGTTTTCTATGTATATATGTATTTATCTATATAAGTATGTATATTGTCGCCATAGTACAAGCTTTGTTTAGTTTGGGGCTAGGTTGATCTGTGTAAGATGTCCCCTAATATTTATTTATTTATATATAAGAAGTATATCTACTGATTACATATGAAGCCAGAAAATTCCCTTTCGCAACCACCTAATGACACATACTGGGCAGAAGCCATTTTCATGTAGCGATTGCGACTGCAGGTGCAGGCTGAACCAGCATATACTTCAGTTTGGCCATAATTGATATTTTCCCTTATTATTACCCAAAACCGACCGCTTTTATGGAACTGCCGTTGCCGGATTTTTTTACACAGTGTTAAAAAAGAAGGGAAGAAATATGTAATACATTTTGTGAGACTTTTGAGGACGAAACAAATAAAAAGAACCCATCGTGTGCTACTATTGAGGAGTCTCTGCTCAAACAGGCAATTGGCCAGTGCGCCTGTATCAATACAAACGCGCGTTGTAAGCGCGTTAGCGACGCGTCTGTATAGCTACAAACGCGCGTTACTGGCTCGTCTGCATCTCTACAAACGCGCCTTGCTGGCTCGTCTGCATCGCTACAAACCCGCGTTGCAAGCGCGTCTGCATCGATGTAGTTGTAGGTGTGCAAAGGTCTACAAAGCTGCGTCTGACTTGCGTGCGAATCGCGTGTGTATCGATACAAACGCGACTTGCGTGCGAATCGCGTGTGTATCGATACAAACGCGCGTCGAGGGCGCGTTAAAAAGTCGCGGTGAGCAAGGGCATTAAGGCGAAGATTACCAAGCATATTAGAGAAAATAAATATTTGACGACATAAATTGACCTAGCTCCAAACTAAGCAAAGCTTTTACTATGGATACTAAACAAAACAATGTTATACATAGTACATACTTGGTATGCTTTAGCGTCGATCACTGCATTCCTCTATTTAACTTAAACATGTCAACATTAAGTTCATGATTTAATCAGCCAGCATTTTATATAATAGTGACATATCATATCTTCTACATATAAATATAGTAGAAGCTGTATAACAATCTTCTCATGGCCAGTTATTTTGTATTGTTACCCGATAGCGTGAAGGAGGATAATGTGTTTATCACTTTTCTACGAGTATACTTATAGAGACCATATGTGTGGGTCGATTTTGTTTTAGTAGGGTAAGTAAGCGCCTTGAGTATAAGAACAGTGTAAGAACAGTATAAAATGTGAAAATAAAATGAATTACTTCAAGATAACAAGGGTACAAAAAAAAATCCTTTGGCGTAACAAATTGATCTCAGTCCCTACTAAGCTATTACTGTGCGGAACATGGGGTTTGATATAATGTTGGTTGCCCTAGATGACATGCTCCGGTTAAACGTGTCAACCGGAGACGGGGCGAGCAACGAGGATGTTCCACTGTCAGGTGAGTACCTGCTTCATGTACTAGCTATAGTAATCGGGTCAAGTTGAAATCGAACTTCAGTTTTTTCTGATATTGTTTATTAAGGCTCCGCCTGTAGCGGTCGCGTATGTGCAAGAGTTATAACAGGGGTTCCCAATCTTATTCAGCTAGGCAATTCCCAATAGATAGGTAATATGGTGAGGAGGATTGCCTCACGGAGCCCTGTTATTGTCTGCAGCGCCCCCAGGGCGCCTAGTACTTTGTGTCAGCATTGTCACCAATTTAGTACCTATAGGATTACTAGCCCGCGACTTCGTCTGCATGGAGTTAGTAATTTGGGTGGCTTATTTTTTATTCAATCTGCTTTTTATCGATTTCCCATACAAACTTCCACCCCACTTTTCACCCCCTTAATGGATGATTTCTGGGATAAAAACTTCCGTATGACCTACCCCGGAACTCAAACTATCTCTATACCAAATTTTAACTAAATCGGTTCAGCGGTTTAAACGTGAAGAGGTAACAGACAGACACACTTTCACATTTATAGTATTAGTATGGATTTTGTTTCTTAATGTTCAGGCAGAGGCGGTGTGTCTGAAGACAGAGCCCGGAGATATGTGTGTGAAGGAGAAGCGGGAGTGTGAGGACAGTGCCTGGCAAGGAGTGAGCGCAGCAGCCGCAGAGGCTGGACTGTATATTGATCATGAGGTCAAGGACGAGCTCGTGCTGGGCCCCGAGGAGTGGCTCCGCCCACAAGTGTTTCAAGGTCTGTTTATGAGAAAATCTGCTCTTGAATATCAAACCCTATTAGCTTGCTTACCTTACACTGTAGCTACTTTGCATCAAGAAATTTTATACATTGGATTACTATGTAATATATTTATTTTATTTATTTTTTTAAACTTTATTGCACATAAAATTATAAGTACAAATGGCGGACTTAATGCCATAAGGCATTCTCTACTAGTCAACCACTGGGCTAAAAAGAGATGGTTGTTAGGTGCAGGATTAATACTCGAAAAATTAAAACGATAATCGCTACCTACTATTTACAAAAAATAATAATATAATATAGGACATAATCATTGTCAAACATCCTTGGCTGTGACATTGCTTGTTTTTTCAATGTCAAATGATGAAATTATTAACACAAACAAAACAAACAAATTATTTAGGCCATTAAAATATGTAGTTTTATTGTGATTTTCCTTCACAAATGTATTAAAACCGTCGTTCATAGTACATGCGAAAGTGTTATTATTTAGTTATTTACTCATTCCTTATCTTTTAATCGCCTATGGCACATAAAAACATCTTGGGACTATTAATTAAATACATACCACAGGTTTTGATCTACGCTATGACTTACAGTTTGACAGCAGTTTGTTTATTTATCACATCGTGACGTCATCAATATCACGTGACAGCTTGGAGCGTTTAGGCGCGAAATTATCCATTATTCATATAATAGCAATTTGATAGGTTGTTTTATAATTATATAAGTCGTGCATGTCAATTTGTTTTATATAAGAAAATAATAATAATAATAATAAATTCATACTAATTCAGTATATTATGTCATGTTCGCTAAATATTGATCCTCAAAAAATTCATATTTTAATCAATTAAAACACTAAACTAATTAAACTTGATTAAAAAGAATGTGTTACACTATCTGTTAACTCTGCCATTTCATGTGATGTTGAATAAAAGTGTTCTGTCTATGTCTTATTTAAACTTAATGAATAAAACGGGCGAGACGCCTCCCGAGTGCGCCGCGCTACGCGCTAGCGCCGACACGACGGGGGAGAAGGGGGAGAAGTGCACACTAGTCACTAATCCCTTCTGATAGAGTACACGCGGCGGCATGTCGGCGTGCGCTGCGCGGAGTAAACCTTCCTCGGTTATCTGCGCTGCGCTCCACCGATTTGCGCAGCCCTTAATAGCGACAAATCACTCTTGTCCAGTACAAGGTTCTGACCTTCTGACTAATGTCCTCACTGTGAAATGATGCGAAAGGATCTATTAATCGCTGACCTAATTCCCCCACAAACTTCTTAACCTCCGCACCCCAAGGTCCTGCAGTCTCCACCGCGACTGATATGAAATCGTACAGTCGAACCGGCGGCACTGACGGTGTAACTTATTGTCAGATGGGTCGGGGCAAAGGTAAGGTAAGGTAAGAGGCACCGACCCTCCTGTCAAGGAACCGTGTAAGACAATATGGCCTTTTGACATGTGAACGGCATATACCCGGAAGCCGGAGGCTCCAGGACACAGGGAACGTTGGCTGAGACCAAAGCCCTGCGAACTACCTCATTTATCGCGTGCTGACGCGAAAAACGTCCAGCTCAATTAGTTTGGAAATTAATTGTGTTCCAAATGTTATAATGGTTATATACTATGTCATAATAATAATCTACTTAACAAAACAACATTTGTTGAAACTATTCTTATACATCAATTTGTACAATTTACCACCATAAATTCTTAACAAAAAAAAAAATAGAAGCAAAACATTATCATAAATAAAATTTGACGAAGGTTGGTTGTCAAAATAAAATCATTGGCGAAAAGTTGATTGACAAATTAAATTCGTACAATAAATTTAATGTTCGGGAAAAAGGCAAAACACCAGTATTTTAATTTCGTTTTTTTTTAGTCTTGAATTTTGAAATTTTTTCACCAAGTGAATACATAGTTTATTTTCGTTAGAGTGTATTATTTATCGTTTTATTTATTTTTAAGTTACCTATTCTGCTTTTTTTTTTGTTAAATGCCTGCACCTATTACTGTTTCTGTTTAGCCTGATGGTTGACTGGTAGAGAATGCCTTTAGGCATTAAGTCCGCCATTTGTATTTTATTTGTTATATTGTGCAATAAAGTTTAAAATAAAAAAATAAATGTAAGAAAATAAACTTTTTTTTTAATTGATCGATTGAGCTGTGCTTGAATATTCGCCAAGACACATAAATTGTTATTTTGTGTTTCAGTGCGTTCGGACAGCAGCGCCGCCCGCGCCAGTGAACCGTGCGCGATGGTTTGTTCCGTGGTGCTCGTGCGCCTCCGCGACGACGCGACTGTTCACACAGGACACAAACCATATACCTGCGAACACTGTGGAAAACGTTTCAGAATCAAGTCTATCTTAAGGAAACATATTCAACTCACTCGCTTAGCAATCGGGCCAAAACAATTTCCTGATTTTTGTGATTCTACATTCGAATCTGAATCGCTTGCAATGGAACACGAGAAAAGAGGACATGGTGTAACAAATTGTATGAGTGCTAAACGTGAGTATACAACAAATTGTAAGGAAAGTTTACAGACTCATTTAAAGAGACACTCGTTTAAAATTGATTTACAGAAATAAATGATTCACACTGGAGAAAAGGCTCACTAATGTAGTTATTGCGACTACAAGGTGCAGTGCTAGTTCTATGTTACAAATACTCGATATGAAACATAATGCTAAATATGACGACCGGTAACCCTGCCTGTGAAGCCGATGGTCCCGGGTTCGAGTCTCGGTAAGGGCATTTATTTGTGTGATGAACACAAATATTTGTTCCCGAGTCATGGACGTTTTCTATGTATATATGTATTTATCTATATAAGTATGTATATTGTCGCCATAGTACAAGCTTTGTTTAGTTTGGGGCTAGGTTGATCTGTGTAAGATGTCCCCTAATATTTATTTATTTATATATAAGAAGTATATCTACTGATTACATATGAAGCCAGAAAATTCCCTTTCGCAACCACCTAATGACACATACTGGGCAGAAGCCATTTTCATGTAACGATTGCGACTGCAGGTGCAGGCTGAACCAGCATATACTTCAGTTTGGCCATAATTGATATTTTCCCTTATTATTACCCAAAACCGACCGCTTTTATGGAACTGCCGTTGCCGGATTTTTTTACACAGTGTTAAAAAAGAAGGGAAGAAATATGTAATACATTTTGTGAGACTTTTGAGGACGAAACAAATAAAAAGAACCCATCGTGTGCTACTATTGAGGAGTCTCTGCTCAAACAGGCAATTGGCCAGTGCGCCTGTATCAATACAAACGCGCGTTGTAAGCGCGTTAGCGACGCGTCTGTATAGCTACAAACGCGCGTTACTGGCTCGTCTGCATCTCTACAAACGCGCCTTGCTGGCTCGTCTGCATCGCTACAAACCCGCGTTGCAAGCGCGTCTGCATCGATGTAGTTGTAGGTGTGCAAAGGTCTACAAAGCTGCGTCTGACTTGCGTGCGAATCGCGTGTGTATCGATACAAACGCGCGTCGAGGGCGCGTTAAAAAGTCGCGGTGAGCAAGGGCATTAAGGCGAAGATTACCAAGCATATTAGAGAAAATAAATATTTGACGACATAAATTGACCTAGCTCCAAACTAAGCAAAGCTTTTACTATGGATACTAAACAAAACAATGTTATACATAGTACATACTTGGTATGCTTTAGCGTCGATCACTGCATTCCTCTATTTAACTTAAACATGTCAACATTAAGTTCATGTTTTAATCAGCCAGCATTTTATATAATAGTGACATATCATATCTTCTACATATAAATATAGTAGAAGCTGTATAACAATCTTCTAGATGGCCAGTTATTTTGTATTGTTACCCGATAGCGTGAAGGAGGATAATGTGTTTATCACTTTTCTACGAGTATACTTATAGAGACCATATGTGTGGGTCGATTTTGTTTTAGTAGGGTAAGTAAGCGCCTTGAGTATAAGAACAGTGTAAGAACAGTATAAAATGTGAAAATAAAATGAATTACTTCAAGATAACAAGAGTACAAAAAAAAATCCTTTGGCGTAACAAATTGATCTCAGTCCCTACTAAGCTATTACTGTGCGGAACATGGGGTTTGATATAATGTTGGTTGCCCTAGATGACATGCTCCGGTTAAACGTGTCAACCGGAGACGGGGCGAGCAACGAGGATGTTCCACTGTCAGGTGAGTACCTGCTTCATGTACTAGCTATAGTAATTGGGTCAAGTTGAAATCGAACTTCAGTTTTTTCTGATATTGTTTATTAAGGCTCCGCCTGTAGCGGTCGCGTATGTGCAAGAGTTATAACAGGGGTTCCCAATCTTATTCAGCTAGGCAATTCCCAATAGATAGGTAATATGGTGAGGAGGATTGCCTCACGGAGCCCTGTTATTGTCTGCAGCGCCCCCAGGGCGCCTAGTACTTTGTGTCAGCATTGTCACCAATTTAGTACCTATAGGATTACTAGCCCGCGACTTCGTCTGCATGGAGTTAGTAATTTGGGTGGCTTATTTTTTATTCAATCTGCTTTTTATCGATTTCCCATACAAACTTCCACCCCACTTTTCACCCCCTTAATGGATGATTTCTGGGATAAAAACTTCCGTATGACCTACCCCGGAACTCAAACTATCTCTATACCAAATTTTAACTAAATCGGTTCAGCGGTTTAAACGTGAAGAGGTAACAGACAGACACACTTTCACATTTATAGTATTAGTATGGATTTTGTTTCTTAATGTTCAGGCAGAGGCGGTGTGTCTGAAGACAGAGCCCGGAGATATGTGTGTGAAGGAGAAGCGGGAGTGTGAGGATAGTGCCTGGCAAGGAGTGAGCGCAGCAGCCGCAGAGGCTGGACTGTATATTGATCATGAGGTCAAGGACGAGCTCGTGCTGGGCCCCGAGGAGTGGCTCCGCCCACAAGTGTTTCAAGGTCTGTTTATGAGAAAATCTGCTCTTGAATATCAAACCCTATTAGCTTGCTTACCTTACACTGTAGCTACTTTGCATCAAGAAATTTTATACATTGGATTACTATGTAATATATTTATTTTATTTATTTTTTTAAACTTTATTGCACATAAAATTATAAGTACAAATGGCGGACTTAATGCCATAAGGCATTCTCTACTAGTCAACCACTGGGCTAAAAAGAGATGGTTGTTAGGTGCAGGATTAATACTCGAAAAATTAAAACGATAATCGCTACCTACTATTTACAAAATATAATAATATAATATAGGACATAATCATTGTCAAACATCCTTGGCTGTGACATTGCTTGTTTTTTCAATGTCAAATGATGAAATTATTAACACAAACAAAACAAACAAATTATTTAGGCCATTAAAATATGTAGTTTTATTGTGATTTTCCTTCACAAATGTATTAAAACCGTCGTTCATAGTACATGCGAAAGTGTTATTATTTAGTTATTTACTCATTCCTTATCTTTTAATCGCCTATGGCACATAAAAACATCTTGGGACTATTAATTAAATACATACCACAGGTTTTGATCTACGCTATGACTTACAGTTTGACAGCAGTTTGTTTATTTATCACATCGTGACGTCATCAATATCACGTGACAGCTTGGAGCGTTTAGGCGCGAAATTATCCATTATTCATATAATAGCAATTTGATAGGTTGTTTTATAATTATATAAGTCGTGCATGTCAATTTGTTTTATATAAGAAAATAATAATAATAATAATAAATTCATACTAATTCAGTATATTATGTCATGTTCGCTAAATATTGATCCTCAAAAAATTCATATTTTAATCAATTAAAACACTAAACTAATTAAACTTGATTAAAAAGAATGTGTTACACTATCTGTTAACTCTGCCATTTCATGTGATGTTGAATAAAAGTGTTCTGTCTATGTCTTATTTAAACTTAATGAATAAAACGGGCGAGACGCCTCCCGAGTGCGCCGCGCTACGCGCTAGCGCCGACACGACGGGGGAGAAGGGGGAGAAGTGCACACTAGTCACTAATCCCTTCTGATAGAGTACACGCGGCGGCATGTCGGCGTGCGCTGCGCGGAGTAAACCTTCCTCGGTTATCTGCGCTGCGCTCCACCGATTTGCGCAGCCCTTAATAGCGACAAATCACTCTTGTCCAGTACAAGGTTCTGACCTTCTGACTAATGTCCTCACTGTGAAATGATGCGAAAGGATCTATTAATCGCTGACCTAATTCCCCCACAAACTTCTTAACCTCCGCACCCCAAGGTCCTGCAGTCTCCACCGCGACTGATATGAAATCGTACAGTCGAACCGGCGGCACTGACGGTGTAACTTATTGTCAGATGGGTCGGGGCAAAGGTAAGGTAAGGTAAGAGGCACCGACCCTCCTGTCAAGGAACCGTGTAAGACAATATGGCCTTTTGACATGTGAACGGCATATACCCGGAAGCCGGAGGCTCCAGGACACAGGGAACGTTGGCTGAGACCAAAGCCCTGCGAACTACCTCATTTATCGCGTGCTGACGCGAAAAACGTCCAGCTCAATTAGTTTGGAAATTAATTGTGTTCCAAATGTTATAATGGTTATATACTATGTCATAATAATAATCTACTTAACAAAAAAAAAAAATAGAAGCAAAACATTATCATAAATAAAATTTGACGAAGGTTGGTTGTCAAAATAAAATCATTGGCGAAAAGTTGATTGACAAATTAAATTCGTACAATAAATTTAATGTTCGGGAAAAAGGCAAAACACCAGTATTTTAATTTCGTTTTTTTTTAGTCTTGAATTTTGAAATTTTTTCACCAAGTGAATACATAGTTTATTTTCGTTAGAGTGTATTATTTATCGTTTTATTTATTTTTAAGTTACCTATTCTGCTTTTTTTTTTGTTAAATGCCTGCACCTATTACTGTTTCTGTTTAGCCTGATGGTTGACTGGTAGAGAATGCCTTTAGGCATTAAGTCCGCCATTTGTATTTTATTTGTTATATTGTGCAATAAAGTTTAAAATAAAAAAATAAATGTAAGAAAATAAACTTTTTTTTTAATTGATCGATTGAGCTGTGCTTGAATATTCGCCAAGACACATAAATTGTTATTTTGTGTTTCAGTGCGTTCGGACAGCAGCGCCGCCCGCGCCAGGGAACCGTGCGCGATGGTTTGTTCCGTGGTGCTCGTGCGCCTCCGCGACGACGCGACTGTTCACACAGGACACAAACCATATACCTGCGAACACTGTGGAAAACGTTTCAGAATCAAGTCTATCTTAAGGAAACATATTCAACTCACTCGCTTAGCAATCGGGCCAAAACAATTTCCTGATTTTTGTGATTCTACATTCGAATCTGAATCGCTTGCAATGGAACACGAGAAAAGAGGACATGGTGTAACAAATTGTATGAGTGCTAAACGTGAGTATACAACAAATTGTAAGGAAAGTTTACAGACTCATTTAAAGAGACACTCGTTTAAAATTGATTTACAGAAATAAATGATTCACACTGGAGAAAAGGCTCACTAATGTAGTTATTGCGACTACAAGGTGCAGTGCTAGTTCTATGTTACAAATACTCGATATGAAACATAATGCTAAATATGACGACCGGTAACCCTGCCTGTGAAGCCGATGGTCCCGGGTTCGAGTCTCGGTAAGGGCATTTATTTGTGTGATGAACACAAATATTTGTTCCCGAGTCATGGACGTTTTCTATGTATATATGTATTTATCTATATAAGTATGTATATTGTCGCCATAGTACAAGCTTTGTTTAGTTTGGGGCTAGGTTGATCTGTGTAAGATGTCCCCTAATATTTATTTATTTATATATAAGAAGTATATCTACTGATTACATATGAAGCCAGAAAATTCCCTTTCGCAACCACCTAATGACACATACTGGGCAGAAGCCATTTTCATGTAGCGATTGCGACTGCAGGTGCAGGCTGAACCAGCATATACTTCAGTTTGGCCATAATTGATATTTTCCCTTATTATTACCCAAAACCGACCGCTTTTATGGAACTGCCGTTGCCGGATTTTTTTACACAGTGTTAAAAAAGAAGGGAAGAAATATGTAATACATTTTGTGAGACTTTTGAGGACGAAACAAATAAAAAGAACCCATCGTGTGCTACTATTGAGGAGTCTCTGCTCAAACAGGCAATTGGCCAGTGCGCCTGTATCAATACAAACGCGCGTTGTAAGCGCGTTAGCGACGCGTCTGTATAGCTACAAACGCGCGTTACTGGCTCGTCTGCATCTCTACAAACGCGCCTTGCTGGCTCGTCTGCATCGCTACTAACCCGCGTTGCAAGCGCGTCTGCATCGATGTAGTTGTAGGTGTGCAAAGGTCTACAAAGCTGCGTCTGACTTGCGTGCGAATCGCGTGTGTATCGATACAAACGCGCGTCGAGGGCGCGTTAAAAAGTCGCGGTGAGCAAGGGCATTAAGGCGAAGATTACCAAGCATATTAGAGAAAATAAATATTTGACGACATAAATTGACCTAGCTCCAAACTAAGCAAAGCTTTTACTATGGATACTAAAGAAAACAATGTTATACATAGTACATACTTGGTATGCTTTAGCGTCGATCACTGCATTCCTCTATTTAACTTAAACATGTCAACATTAAGTTCATGTTTTAATCAGCCAGCATTTTATATAATAGTGACATATCATATCTTCTACATATAAATAAAGTAGAAGCTGTATAACAATCTTCTAGATGGCCGGTTATTTTGTATTGTTACCCGATAGCGTGAAGGAGGGTAATGTGTTTATCACTTTTCTACGAGTATTCTTATAGAGACCATATGTGTGGGTCGATTTTGTTTTAGTAGGGTAAGGTAAGGCGCTTGAGTATGCACTTTTGTCTCAGGCGATGCCGCTTGCCACGATTGTTCCTTAGGTCAAACAAAGCCGATTTGGTCCGGTAGCCACGAGATCGTACCGTGCCTACCCCCCAAAAGGGGAGGGGAAAAGGGTCGGCTCCCCAGGTACAATCTATGCTATATTTCTTCCTGCTCTTAGCAACTAGGGCAAGTTATATATCATTTTCGTATAATTTAGGGACGAGGAATTCATTTTTTAAATAATTGTTATACTTTTTCATACAAAAAATGATTTTTGTGCAAACCGCCACGCACTATATATATTTTTTCTTTTACGAAAAAAATGTATGAATACCTACTTTAAAAGTGATAATGTAGAATAAATGCTACATTGTCAATTTTTTTATTTAGTGTAAATCGCAACACTATGATTGTAACAGCCAAATATGTCACAAAAAATTACATAACATTTTAATTTTTTGCACAAAAATCATTTTTTGTATGAGAGGTATGACAATTATTTCAAAACTGAATTTTACGTCCCTAAATTATACGAAAATTATATATAACTTGCCCTAGTTGCTAAGACCTGGACGAATTAGACCTGGGGAGTCGCCCGCTCCCCCCCCTCTTTGGGGGGGGGGGGGGGTAGGCACCATGAGGATCAGTCGTGCCAAGCGGCATCGCCTGAGACTAAAGTGCATACTGCTCCATACATTTAGTGTCGTTACTTACCCTACTAGTTTACACTTATTTCAATCTTGTGTTGGTTTTACGAGTGTCACTCTTAAGTGATACGGCGCCGATCGGACGGACGAAACGTTGAGATGAATGTGAAATTCATTATACGCTAGAATCGCTAGATAATCCATTTAAATTGTTTTGTTAATTTGTGTTCCAGTGTGTTCGGACGGCATCTCCGCCCGCGCCAGGGAACAGCTCGCGATGGCTTGTTCCGTGGTGCTCGAGCGCCTCCACGACGATGCGACTGTTCACAGTGGAGCTGAACCATACGCCTGCGAACACTGTGGCAAGCGTTTTAGAAACAAGTATATTTTGCGAAAACACATGCAACACACGCATTCATCGACCGGACAAAACCCATTCGCTTGTGATTTTTGTAATTCTACGTTTCAAACCGAATTGCTTGTAATAGAACACGAGAAAAGCGAACATGGTGTTTCAAATTTCATGTGTGCTGAATGTGAGTTTACAACAAGTTCCAAGAAAAGTTTGGAGACTCATTTAAAGAGTCACTCTTTGGAGACTAATTTTAATTGTAGTCACTGTAGTTACACATGTTCGTGTAAAAGTGATTTACACAAACACCAAACAATACACGTTGCTGGAGATCCTATTAAGTGTAGCGACTGTGATTTCAAATCCAATGTTGAATCAAACCTGCGACGTCACCAGAAGACGCACAACCGGAGGCACCAGAGAATACTCACTAGAAAAAAACCTTACACATGTAGTCATTGCGACAAAAAGTGCAGGGATAGTTATCACTTAAGAATACACGAAATGTCACATACTGGGAAGAGGCCGTTTCAGTGTAGCCACTGTGATTACAAATGCAGTCGCAAGTCAGACTTACAACAACACCTGATGACGCATACTGGGGCGAAGCCATTTCAGTGTAGCCACTGTGATTACAAATGCAGGCTGAAGTCACACTCACAACAACACCTGATGACGCATACTGGGGCGAAGCCATTTCAGTGTAGCCACTGTGATTACAAATGCAGTCGCAAGTCAGACTTACAACAACACCTGATGACGCATACTGGGGCGAAGCCATTTCAGTGTAGCCACTGTGATTACAAATGCAGGCTGAAGTCACACTTACAACAACACCTGATGACGCATACTGGGGCGAAGCCATTTCAGTGTAGCCACTGTGATTACAAATGCAGTCGCAAGTCAGACTTACAACAACACCTGATGACGCATACTGGGGCGAAGCCATTTCAGTGTAGCCACTGTGATTACAAAAGCATTCATAAGTCACGCTTAAAACAACACCTGATGAAACATACTGGGGCGAAGCCATTTCAGTGTAGCCACTGTGATTACAAATGCAGGCTGAAGTCACACTTACAACAACACCTGATGACGCATACTGGGGCGAAGCCATTTCAGTGTAGCCACTGTGATTACAAATGCAGTCGCAAGTCAGACTTACAACAACACCTGATGACGCATACTGGGGCGAAGCCATTTCAGTGTAGCCACTGTGATTACAAAAGCATTCATAAGTCACGCTTAAAACAACACCTGATGAAACATACTGGGGTGAAGCCATTTCAGTGTAGCCACTGTGATAACAAATTTAGTCGGAAGTCACACTTAAAACAACACCTGATAATACATACTGGAGCGAAGCCATTTCAGTGTAGCCACTGTGATTACAAATGCAGTATGAAGTCAAACTTACAACAACACTTGAAGATACATACTGGGACGAAGCCATTTAATTGTAGCTACTGTGATTACAAATGCAGTAGCAAATCAAACTTACAACAACACCTGATGATACATACTGGGATGAAGCCATTTCAGTGTAGCCACTGTGATTACAAATGCAGTATGAAGTCAAACTTACAACAACACTTGAAGATACATACTGGGGCGAAGCCATTTCAGTGTAGCCACTGTGATTACAAATGCAGTCAGAAGTCACACTTACAACGACACCTGATAATACATACTGGGGTGAAGCCATTTCAGTGTAGCCACTGTGATTACAAATGCAGTATGAAGTCAAACTTACAACAACACTTGAAGATACATACTGGGGCGAAGCCATTTCAGTGTAGCCACTGTGATTACAAATGCAGGCTGAAGTCACATTTACAACGACACCTGATGATACATACTGGGGCGAAGCCATTTAAATGTAGCATCTGCGACTACAAATGCAGAACGAAATCATGTTTAAAAAGACACCAGACGAAGCACACTGTGGCGAAACCATAACAATGTGGCATGTGCGATTACAAGTGCCGTCAGACTGTAGCAGCGGACTGACAAAGAGTATTTGTATTCCAAAAGCGAGCTGTTCGAGCAATAACTGGTGTATGTAGTCATGGACATATGCAACATGTTCTCCATTGATTTCTATCCTACGTGGTGTGCTGTTGGTAATTAGCTTAGTCTTTGATATATTCATCTTCAGTCCAATCTCGAGGCTTGCGGTGCTTAGGTTTTCAAGCATTTGCTGTAGCTTGGAAGCAGTTGAGGAGAAAACGACAATGTCGTCTGCGAACCGCAGATTGATTTATCTGCGATCTCCGAGTTTAAATCATTAATTTAATAATATGAGATTAATAAACCGGAGTATGATGATTTTTAAATAAAATTAGAAAAATGTAAAGTATTTAAGAAGGATATTAATAAAAAATTAAATACCGGTTATAGTATAATTCTTCTCAAACGATTTTTACGTCTAAGACGCTAATGTTAAATAAAAGCCATTGTTTCTCTTGTTTGAGCGGTCAGCCATTGTGTGTCATTGTCTCTGAGCGCGTGCCATTCTGTCTAACAATGGCACACAATGGCCGGTCGCTCGCATAAAAGAAACAATGGCTTTTGTTTATCATATTAGGGTTTTAGACGTAAAAATCATTTGAGAAGATTCATACTATACGACCTTTATTCTAATAACTTATTCTACTTAAGAGTCCCCGGCAAGCTCGGCCGAGTTGCACCTTCCCATACAAACGTCGTTCCGCTCTTATTTTAAAACTACGTGTTGGATTGTAATGAAACTTTGCACATACAATAACATGAGATATGTCTAGTTCTGAAATTAGTTTATATAGCTCCAGTTTATAAAACAAACGAAATAGAGCATAAACAAGTTTTGTACGAAAAACTAAAATTTGCTGTATTTTTAGGGTTCCGTACCTCAAAAGGAAAAAACGGAACCCTTATAGGATCACTCGTGCGTCTGTCTGTCTGTCTGTCGGTCTGTCCGTCTGTCACAGCCTATTTTCTCCGAAACTACTGGACCAAATAAGTTGAAATTTGGTATACATACGTAAGTTTGTGACCCAAAGACGAACATGTAACGTAAACAAATGAATTTTAAACATGGGGGCCTGGGGGGTAAATGTGAAAATTAAAAAATAAAGTTTTTCAAACTATACTGTCTTACATATCAAATGAAAGAGCTCATTGTGAGAATCTCAAATTTTTTTTTATAATTTTAGGATAAACACTAGAAGTTATTCAAGAAAATAGGCAAAAAATGCCCATTCCCCCCTTTAGCTCCAAAACTACTGGGTCTAAAATTTTGAAAAAAATACACAAAATACATCTTTACCTATAGATTACAGGAAAACCTATTAGAAATGTGCAGTCAAGCGTGAGTCGGGCTAAATTACTTAGTTTTTGATCCGACATTAAAGACATTTCACTCACGTTTCACATAAAAAATACATTGTTTAAATTGTGTAATGTACGGAACCCTTGGAACGCGAGTCCGACTCGCACTTGGCCGGTTTTTTAACTATGATATCTGAAGCTACATAAACTAATTACAGACAAAGATATACCTTATCCTATTGTAAGTACAAAGTTTCAGAGCAATCTAGCTAGTCATTTTAAAATGAGAGCGGAACTACATTTGTATGGAGAACCGAGCTTGCCGGAGACCCTTAACTCGCGACCCGTGTCGGTTCGGAAGCGCCCGCTATCTCATCCGGCGCGCTCGTTCCCCAGGTACGAGGGGGTGGGGGGGGTTGTGGCACAGAGGGGTGGGGGGGCTTATCGGTAATGCCTCTGCACGTCCCTAATACGTAAAGTGGGTTAGTGGAACTGGTTGATGTATTGAAGTGTGCGAGTATTGTTCAGTTTATAGGTTGAATCAAAGAGGATATAATATTATAGAGCGGTACTGTCATAGTAAATTTTGTAACCACAGTAAATTCACTGCCATCTATCGACACACTTTAAAACTAAAAATGAAGATTTATAAAAATACGATAAAATGTATTTAAATATGGATAATATATAGGATTTTTTTTATTTGCATTAATTGTTTTTATGATTTGCGTTACGTTAAAATTGTTGCTAAGGTAAGCTAAGGAAAAAACGTGCCTCGAAAATCAAGAAAATTTGATTTTCGATTAGATGGCGCCACTACCTTTAGCCTACTCTCGTATAGATGGCGTTGACGGTTTCGTTTGTTATTTAACAATTTTAACGCATATCAGTGAAATACCATGGGTCAAAATAATATAAAAATAATTAATGCAAATATTGCAAATAAAAAAAATCATTTATCCATATATAAATACATTATTTAATATTTTTATTTTAAGTTTTAATCGTGTGTCGATAGATGGCAGTGAATTTACTGTGGCTACAAAATATACTATGACAGTACCGCTCTATCCTATTTTATCCTCTTTGACAATAGTGATATAATTCTATAAAAGTGCCCCTGTGGCCTATTTTCTGAATAAATGTTTGATGTTTGATTGAAATAAATAAATCTAAATCTAATCAAGCTTTTCAATCTCTTACCTTCATTAGGCCACTCAGCAAGCTTCGTGATGTCTTAAAAGCTTCCCAGAAAATGTAGGGAAGTGAGTATATGAAGAATAAAACCTCATGTTCTAGTTCATTATATTTATTCTACAGATCAGTGCACACCGTCATACAATTCATACATCTGTCGTTGTGGGAACAGAACCCTCGTCACACATCAGCAGTCAAATTATAAAAGTATCCCGATCGCCGTCCGTTCCCCATGGCGTTTAAACCAGGGCCAGAAGTACTAGTCAGACCAAGAAAAGTTTTTGGTAGCACACGCGGTGCAAGTGTTATTTTAAACGTCAAACTTCTATGTAATTATGACGTATAAATAACATTTGCACTATGGATGGTATAGAAATATGGCAGAATTGTTGCAAAAGTGACCACTTTCAGCTATGGATGGTATAGAAAAGGATGCCAATCTCTTATGGCAGAATTGTTGCAAAAGTGACCACTTTCAGCTATGGATGGTATAGAAAAGGATGTCAATCTCTTATGGCAGAATTGTTGCAAAAGTGACCGCTTTCAGCTTTAAATAATAGTTCCTAATCTCTCCGGTGGCGCTAGTTAGGGTCTGGGACATGAGTATAACATGAACCAACAAATAACCCGACCAAATTACGTAGGTTGTTTTTGGTAGTATTTCGGTGTATGGTGGCGCCGCCTAATTACTGTTTTTTGATGGACACTTTTCATACATAGAGATTTGGCTCCTTTATATAGTCTCCATGCTTTCAGCTTTAAATAATAGTTCCTAATCTCTCCGGTGGCGCTAGGTAGGCTCTGAGACTAAAGAGTATTGTAATATATAGGAGATTCTACGACATGCACCATAGATGTATAATAATGTAGAGATGAAATGGGGGAGGGGCAGCAAATAACCCGACCAAATTACGTAGGTTGTTCCTGGTACGTTGTCAGGAATGTTAAAACGTGTTTTTAGTTTTGTCGCATTGCGTATGTTCTGTCCCTCACGGTCGCACGGGTGCACATCTATATAAATACTAGGTGTGTGGTCTAGGTACTTCAGTGTATGGTGGCGCCGCCTATTTACTGTTTTTTACGGTCACTTTTTGATACATGAAGATTAATTTCCTTACCTCTACCTTCCATAATTTGCACAGTGGGCTATCAAAATCGCTGTCATATTAAAGCCTGACCAGGAATATATGATCACGCGTGTTGCGGAATTTCACTGGAACTAACTTTTCCCCTCACTAGCTCGGAAAGCCGTCTTTTATCCTTTAAAACAAGCGGGGAAAAACGCATTTTATCCACTAGTGGGGAAAGTAATTTGACCTTGGATAGAGCGTGTTTAAGTAGCTTTTGACGGATAACAAAACGTAAAACGCTCATAATAATGGTTCGTTCGATATTAATTATCATTAAATAAATGATTTGAAAATTAAAAAAAAAAACCAAATTTAGCTTTATTTAAGGATTTTAAGTCATAAATCTTAAATTACATAAGAAACATTTGTTTTTTTAAATTATGTTGAATGTAACACATAAGTCTGAACGCATAAGTTGAGTCGATGCAATTTCAAACGCAACGTCAGAAATGTCAACATTGTCAAAAAAAAATTCTCACCGACTCCGACACGTAAAAATATATAACTTACAGTTTTCTGTTATAATATTGTATTACCGTAAAAAAATGTTGTGATTCCAGTGATGAAGATGATCTAACGCCTGTGGATGTTGCACTTTCCTCGCTATAGTGAGGGGAAAAGTTTTGTGTTACACACGGGTGCAAATGTATTTTACTTCTCGTGTGTTAAAACACTCGCTAAGCTCAGGATTCCATTTTAGAACCACTCGCTTCGCTCGTGGTTCAACTATAGAATCCTTTTGCTTGCTCGTGTTTCAATTCCACACTCGCGGGTAAAATACAACTTTGCACCCTTGTATAACAAATAACTATTACTTCTCGTGTGTTGAAACACTCGCGGGTAAAATACAACTTTGCACCCTTGTATAACAAATAACTATTTTCATACTATACTGAACTGTCACCCTATAACAGCGCCCTCTTGACAATGATCATATATTTCTGGTCAGGTAAAGCTTGATCTAACTCTACCGCGAAAGGCTAAAATCGAAATTTCGTTATCTGTTTCTATCGCTCGAATGCAAGGCAGATGAAGAAATTTTGATTTTCGTTTTTCGCCGGCCTCTGGGCTCGGAAACCGTTCTATTTTGTTCCATAAAAACGTAACCGCAAACGGAAACGAAATGAGAGTTTTAAATGATTCACGGTAAGTTTCACTAGACTTATATTGACGGTGTCACCCGTGAACAAGATGCATGTAACTGCGTCGAAATATCGGGAGCTCATAAACAATTCCAAAGGTAATCACGGTCTATATCCCGGTCAATATGTCTAAAGAAAGGAAATGCTTTTCGTTACCGGGTGAATGAAAACGGTTGAAAAATTAAAAAGGTTTCCGATATACTTATGTCAAACGTACCGACGTCGGTAACATGCGATATACAGTTGAAGCTGTTATTTTTCATAATTTTGTTTACAGTACATATGTTACTCCATTACGACACCCTGTGCCATAATAAGCACATTACGTAACTACGTCGAAAATTAAAAGGGCCATATGTACTGTAAATCTCTACTCTTGTCGTTTTAAAACACTCCCTTCGGTCGTGTTTTAAAAGTCGCCACTCGTTGCGTATTTCGCACTTGTATCGTAAATAAGTATTATGCTTGATGCACTAACATCGGCACTGCTTCCAAAACATGTTATATTTTCCAAAACTCAACATCATATAAGTACGTATGTATAATATAAATAGTTGATATATTTGTACAAATGAAGAGAGCATACGCATCATTATTAAATAATTTTATTAATATTCGTGTTCTATCGCGTTATAATTTGTAAAATGTTAAAAATTGGTGTTATAAAGGTACAATTAACTTTCGAAAGTTAAGTAGTAACGGTACAAAAACTTAATAACATATAAGAGCAATTATGTTTAAAATATAATTACAATTTATATGATTCATATAATTTACATTAAAACAATACACGATTTAAATATTTTCATATTATACTCAGGTGATATTAACTTAATTAATAAATTAGTCACGTTAGACCGGGCCGTGACATGACAGGTGATCACGTGATGCTTTCTATAGAAAACGAAGCGCCGGAAGCTCCGTCTCAGACACGGCCCGGTCTAACGTGAGTCATCCTTTACTTGCATAAATATATTAAAAGTGAAAAAAAAATCAATTAAATGGCCCATATCACCTCAATATAATTTACAAGATTTGAAGAGTAAATTATTATTTCTTAATTAAAGAAATCACAGGAAAATACGCACTCAACGTCTGCTTTCCCGCGATTTTAATATTACTTACATTTATTAGATTAAATTAAGTTATTAGTTAAAACATTATTATTATTAAATATACTTATTAATTTAATAGGTTCTCTGCCTTTTCGCCGAAAATTGTATTGCAGAATTTCACTTGGCAATCAACTTTTCGCCAAAGTTTCATTTGGGCGAATTTCATTTCCCAACTTTATATAATCCAACCTAATCTGAACCTAACCCAACCTATTACGTCATTTTCATTTCGCAACTATGGAGTTGGGAAATGAAATGGTTGCGAAATATTTATTTGGTAATGATTGGTTTGTCAAATGAAACTTTGGCGAAAAGTTGGTTGCCAAGTGAAATTCGGCAATACAATTCTCGCCAAAAAGGGAGTACAGCATTTAATATCATATACGATCGTTGTTTGAGTCGTGGGTGCTATAAGTATTTATTTAATAATTATTATGAAGTTTATAATAAAGTGATTTATTAAGAGTAATGTATGGATGCGGAGTTAGGGCCCGGTGGCGGAGACGGACCCGAGAGGCAATTTTGGATTACATGATAGGCAGTTATTCAATGAGGGCTATCGTTTTTTTTGCTCACTTGTTGGCGCCTCTGTTGATGGTGGTCCAAAAGACTAAAGAACAGCTGTCAGTCATTGAAGTGACAAGTGACATTTCGAACTATGGAAAAGACCACCATCTACACTAGCGCCCCTAGCGGCGAATTCATACGCGTTAGCCATCATTGTATTAATGTTTTTCATCATTTTCTTTATGATTTTATATCCCTTTAAAACTGTATCTTATCTGTACCTTTTAACGAGCAATTACACACACACACACATTATACAGGGTGGCTAAAAAATAAGTGCATTCCCGTTGCCAGGGAGGTTTTGGGATTATACTAAGCAACTTTGACTATGGGACCAACGCCGAAATCGCGAAAAAAAATTTGGCTGTATCATACATTTTGGCTGGTCCATTTTCTATAGGAGGGTAAATTTTTTTCCCGATTTCGTGGTTGGTCCCATAGTAAAAGTTGCTATATAATCCCAAAACCTCCCTGGCAACGGGTATGCACTTATTTTTTAGCCACCCTGTATATTTCGGGAATCTCGGAAACGGCGCGATTTCGATGAAATTAGCTGTACGGGGGTTATCGGGGCGCATTTTTGTGTGTTTCTATGTTTTCGGAGCAAAGCTCGGTCTCCCAGATATTTTACCTAAATGTGGTATTTTCTATAAAAAGGGACCTTATTGTCTATGGCGCTTACGCCATTATTAACGATATTCCGATATAAATACAATGCCGCGCGACGCTGTGCGGCGTAAGCGCCATCGACAATAAGGTCCCTTTTCATAGAAAATGCCCCAAAATGTTACGATATTACACGAGCAGGTAATATCATGCACACAATGTTCCTCAATCATGTAAGTTCAACGGTCAACGGAAAATTTGACCAAAATGTCAAATGTGTGTGTGTGTGTGTGTGTGTGTGTGTGTGTGTAACTTGCGCAAACTTAGGTCGCGTCTCCGTCACTGGGATACTAATATTAATAATAAATATAGCTTTTCTGATTCATATCGGGACTGCCGTCCCGTCGCTTACTTAAACCCTTAAACAGTGATACATCATCGAATATTGCTATTGGTGGGTCAAAAATACCACATTGAACAAATACTACCATTCCCTTAAAGCGCTCACCGGGTCACCTTTAAATCTGTTCGTGCGGAATGCAGTAAATAGAGAAGCATGGCGGGAAACTACGAAAAAAGATGTACAACGACCTCAATGACCACGACTGCTCGGACAAGAGTATCCGACTGAGAAGAGACCATTCCCTTAAAAAAATTTGAAGCAAAGAAAGAAAACCGGCGAAGTGCGAGTCGGACTCGCGCACTAAGGGTTCCGTACGATTACGCAAAAAACGGCAAAAAAATCACGTTTGTTGTATGGGAGCCCCACTTAAATATTTATTTCATTCTGTCTTTAGTATTTGTTGTTATAGCGGCAACAGAAATACATCATCTGTGAAAATTTCAACTGTCTATCTATCACGGTTCATGCGATACAGCCTGGTGACAGACAGTCAGACAGAAAGACATACAGACAGACAGACAGCGGAGTCTTAGTAATAGGGTCCCGTTTTTACCCTTTGGGTACGGAACCCTAAAAAAAAGAAAAATTCACCACTTCGGGCAAGATTCGAACTTGCGAGCTTTCGGAACACTGGTCCGATCGCTTTTAACCAACTGAGCTACTGAAATTTACCAAAAGCGTGTGAAATTCTCCATTCCTTTTTTTGTATGTGCCTCCCTAAGGCGTGTAGTACACAAAAAGTTGTCTTTTCTATTCCCGACACTTAAAAATAATGGAGCTTGATTTCTGGTTCGGTCTTTAAATCGTCTATAGCTCCCTCCACACTCGTGCGCGAATCGCGGCGCGAAGCCGCGAACGCGAGTGTGGAGTCTAGTTCGCTAAACAGCGAAATCGCGCCGCGTAGTCTGGAGCGGGCTTAAGACCGGACTTAACTTTGTTATCGGAACAACATTTTGAACGTTTATTTCACCAATGTTCACTTTGTTATTTTGATACAGAGAAGATAAATAAAATTAGAATCTACATCTATACGCAAGTTATATATATTTTTTAATTTCCTTGCTTTTTGCCCACCAATAGCAGTGAACTGTATAAGTGCATACCCACTTTATGAATGTAATTTGTCCATAAAGTACCTTTGCACTTTTGCAGCCGGGTGTACATTATACATCTTATTTACAATCCTACAAGGCAGAGGATATCCCGAAATACACGTGGTCCATAATTACGCCTAATTAGCTTTGGGGTTTCTCTAACTAATTGCAGTGGCGGGGCATCCATATGTCAATACAACGCTCACACAAGATACTTTTACATTGACTTAGATAACAAGCGACACGGCGACTTTCTGCAGCGATTCAGTAACGCGTTTAGGGAACACGCGACTGAATCGCGACATGTGGCCTACTTAAATTAAAGGCGTTACTAATTAAATGTGCTTGTTACGATATAAATGAATTTGAAAACCTAAGTGATAATTTGCAGTATAAGTAGTGGATATTTTTGGCATGCATCTTTTGTTTGTAATTTAATCGAATCGATGACACTGACATTTTGTAATTTAATTATAAATTTATAACATTATTCTATGATTATTAACTTGAACCAATAACTGACATTGAAATTGTATTTAATTATATCTATCGTACATTTAAGTCTAATCTTAAAGCACTTGAAATATGACGTGTAAAAAATTGTATTATTTTTATCTAAATAATGTGAATCTGACTTGTAGCGGCGCGACGAAATCGCGAAGTGAGTCACGACTGGTAATGCTGAATCAGTAGTCGCGCTTTTGCATCGCTTCTTTCGCGTTGCAAATGCGACAAGAGGCCACATGTCGCGATTTCGTCGCGTGCTCCCGAAACGCGTTACTGAATCGCAAAAAGTCGCCGTGTGCGGTGTGCTGCCCTTTGATATCAGGAATAGGAAATTAACTCTAATTTTTTACGTGCCGCCACTGATCTACACAGAAATGACGATAACAAAATTGCACTATTAATTTAAAAATTAAGGCTGAAACAGACACACAAATTCTTGAATGCAGTCTGTTTAAGCCTTAAAGCCTGAAAAGCACAGCCCGATGGATAAATATAAAATTTAAACAATATAGTACAAATCGTGTTAAGTAAGATGCGTTTCAGATATCAAATACAGCGTACAGTTGCGGCCCCTGTATCTGTCAATTTCCTCGACAAATTGAGTAGTTCGCCGCCGTACAACTGTCACGATTCTGTCGCTCATTTCATCAAGGAAATTGACAGAAGTTGACATATGAACGTTACCTTTATTTGTGTCATTTTTAACCAAAAGGGTTATTGTCGCTTGTCAGTAAGGCGCTATTTCCATATAGCTTTAATTAGAAATCAACCTTATCGACAAGCGACAATGTGGTACCTTTGGTTGAAAACGTCACATTTGTCGAAATGTGCTTTTCAAAGATGAACTGCTGTGTTTAGAGTGTCAGCCTTAGCAGAGTTTAAGACTGCTTGAGAAGGCTTGCTTTAGCCTTTAAGGCTCAGATCTTCAACGCTCGACTAAGGCTTAACTCACTAGCTGCAACCGTCCAAGCCGTTGTGACATTTTGCGAAGTTTTCATTATTAATTACAATCTTACTGTTTTCTTTCACATGTCGAAAGAAAAATTGTATCGTATTGTACATTACGGAGCCTTAATATACTGATTAAAACATAAAATTATATTTTAAAACTATTTATTTGACGATGAACGTCTTACGTAGGCGAACACTCGCGAACGCGAAGCGAAGCGGCGCGGCGGGCCCACGGCGTTCGCGTCCGCAACGATATCGCCCACGTAGGACACTTCTATAGGTATCAAAGGATTGATTCAACCCGCGCCGCATCGCGTTCGCGTGTTATTCGCCTACGTAGTACGCTGCGTTACATGGTTGATATGAAAAACTGCAAGGTATAGGTAGGTGGTAGGTAGGTGCATTTTTAATAGCGGTGCCGTAAGCGCCTGTTCAATGTTGAAGGCAAATAATCATAATCTCACAGTATCGAAGACTAACTTCAGGAGTCTGAACAAAAATAATTGTGTAAGTATTTCGAACCATCATATGGGACGTTTTCAACCAAAAGGTACCACATTGTCGCTTGTCGATAAGGTTGATTTCTAGTTGAAGCTATATGGAAATAGCGCCTTACTGTCAAGCGACAATAAGTACCCTTTTGGTTGAATATGGCACATATAATTAGCCCAGCATTCGACAAACATGAACCGGCAACAGTCGCCATCAGATCAGATATATCGGAGTGGCCACGGTGCTCACAAATATCTGATCAGGCCGCTATTGTCAAAGCGACGAGTGCGTTGTCAGATATTTCTGAGCACCTCGGGCGCTCCGATCTAATTTCCTGTTTTTTTCTTTTTGACAATATTTTAGGATGTTAAAGCGTGTAAGTTTAATCTTTTGACAAATATAGAAACATGACTAACATGAGATATTAAAGAAAACAACGTTGTTTCCGTACTTTAGTCTATGGGTGATTTCAGTGTCACGCGGACCGTCCGTGCGGATCGCTCCGCACCGCCAAATTGTATGAGAAAGCTGAAGAAGAAACCACTCTAAAACGCTCCCTGTACTTAATACATATTGGTCCGGTGCGGAGCAATCCGCGCGCACGGTCCGCGTGACACTAAAATCAGCCTATGGGTGTACTTTGAGTTATTTTTTTTATTTTTTTTTTGGTACATGGAAAACCAACAGCGCTATACATATCAAATACAGTTATTAAAATTGAAATGAGCTTGAAGTCACACCGGCTGGTGCAGGCAGCATTACTCGAGGCCTAGTTGCGCTCGCGCGAGCACTACTTACGCCAGATTGACGCGCGGCGCGCCGGCCGCCGCCGCGAACTCCTCACGCAATAGTGGCAGCAGGGCGCCGTGTCTGCAAACAACATTCCTAATTAGAGCGCCACTCAGGGGCGTAGCTAGAGGTTATGGCGCCCGGGGCAGCCACCAAGTCCCCTGACGACTGACAAAAGTTTCCCTGCTGCTGCTGCCCCCCCTTGGATGGCGCCCGGGGCACTTGCCCCCTCTGCCCCCCCTAGTTACGCCACTGGCGCCACTCTAGCGTCTGCCGAGCGTCGTATTTATATATTATTTATTTTAAACTTTATTGCACGAGAACAAGTAAAAAGTACAAAAGGCGGACTTAATGCCTTGAGGCATTCTCTACCAGTCAACCACCCAAACAGAACTTAGGTAAGGTGGGTGCAGTGCGATGCGAATTTTTTTTTTTCTAAATATAAATTCCAATACTAACGCCAATATACAAACTAGTAATATTTATATACTATAATACCTTTATAAACTATATAAATAAACAATATAAATACATACATACATTCTACGTCTATTCAACTCTATGTCTGCTACTCGACGCAACGTTGGCGCACTGCGTAGCGACGCCATTTTCCATAGTTGACTAGACGCGACGCGACGCTCGGGAGACGCTAGTGTGCGGTGGCTTCTAATACCATACCCTCGATCTCCGGACGTCCGGGTCGTTATCTATTAGACCAGGTAGACCAGGTATTAGATCCGTCTAATACCTGGTCTAATAGATCTCATTGGCAATTCAGCGCGCCACTTGAGCCAGGCACGATTCCTAACGGTTATTTTATTTTATACCCCGTAGGATCGTCTTCTCTCATTGTCGGTTGGATGTGTCATGCGCGTGCATGGGACCGCGAATTACATGTTTTTAAATTTTAATTTGTTGTAAGTTTAAACCAAAATATTATTCTATCTTTGTTGGCGACATGTTAGCTCTACTTACTCATGTCGCCAAGCGGGCGGGCGGCGGTGCGCGGCGGCGCGAGCGCGCGCCAGCAGCGTGATGACGGCGCGCTTCGTCGGCGACATGTTAGCTCTACTTACTCATGTCGCCAAGCGGGCGGGCGGCGGTGCGCGGCGGCGCGAGCGCGCGCCAGCAGCGTGATGACGGCGCGCTTCGTCGGCGACATGTTAGCTCTACTTACTCATGTCGCCAAGCGGGCGGGCGGCGGTGCGCGGCGGCGCGAGCGCGCGCCAGCAGCGTGATGACGGCGCGCTTCGTCGGCGACATGTTAGCTCTACTTACTCATGTCGCCAAGCGGGCGGGCGGCGGTGCGCGGCGGCGCGAGCGCGCGCCAGCAGCGTGATGACGGCGCGCTTCGTCGGCGACATGTTAGCGCGCGCGGCGCCCAGCAGCGGCCGCTTGCGCCCCACCACCGCACCCGTCGCAGCCCCACCCGCACCTGAAACACGTAACGCAATCAATACTTATACGTGTTGCCTTTATGTCATACTTTGGAAAAAAGAGCCCTTGAAGCCTATTGCAGAACTAGTTTTTGCTTAAACTTGTATCATGGCGACCCCGCCAACGATTAGAATTTGGTTAGGTTCATAATCTATCCTCCTAAGTCCCAGCAAACGTCATAGTCCTAGAGGTCTCTTGTTCATTTTTTGCACATAATAAATATTTGCTGTCAGTCCTGAACAGACTTTTTACAACTCAATGGACTGTCAGAATTTTCCGCGCGAGCATTCAAATTTGAAAGCGGGGGGCATCTAAACATTTTGTACCGAAATATGTACTATCGGTGTTTATTACTATAGTACTTAATACTGGGACTGAAGGGTGACTTTTATTATGTACAAAATTTGGTACCGCAGGACTTAGGCTATATGCGAGCCATAGGCTGCGCCGCTCACCCGCTGCGTGCAACCGCTCCAGATAGCGAATGCGCTTAGTCATAGCTATCGTAACAAACCGCAACGAAAAGTTAATTCAGTAAATACAAGTAATTGGCGGTAAAATCTCGCCACAGTTCTCTCACAAGAATTCTAAATTGAATTTCTTCGATAAACTTATTCTGCGTCGGGTTAAAGTGAAGCAATATATTTTCATCAAAGTCCATTTTAGTTGCTGTGGACAGAATTCTTTGTGTGGAAAGTGTGATACAGAAATATTGAGTCTCGAGTTCGGAGAAAACTTGGCGATAAGCTGCACATAAACCGAGCTGTGGAGTATTGGTAGCTTTGCGAAGTCTTTTGTGTTTTAAGATTTAGTTATTTTAACAGGTGAATTTGTAAGAACATTGTCTGAAATACCTAAAGCAAAGAATGTAACATCACAATCGATATTGGAAAGTGTAACAAAAGGAATGCATTGTAGCGAAGAAAACGTCAGATTATACAGATAACCGAATAACTGAGACTGAGTATTTTGTGTGACGCGCCAGCTACATGCTAGGCTATTTCGTGGCAATTTCTTCTTTGTAAGTTTTTAGGGTTTCGCGCTGGTAAAAAATGCGACGTACCGACCTTGTGGCGCGGGGGCGCGGCGCGCTCAACACGCCTCCCAGCAGTGGAGACACTAAGGCTTAGGAGTTCGCCTCCGTTACTTATAATTACAGTATATTGCTAGTGTGAATATAAGCTAGTAGTGTCAAGAGGCAAAGGAACGTGCATATTATACTAGAACGTCATAGGTAGCACAGGTAGGTTGGTATAAAATGCGACGTACCGACCTTGTAGCGCGGGGGCGCGGCGCGCTCAACACGCCTCCCAGCAGTGGAGACACTAAGGCTTAGGAGTTCGCCTCCGTTACTTATAATTACAGTATATTGCTAGTGTGAATATAAGCTAGTAGTGTCAAGAGGCAAAGGAACGTGCATATTATACTAGAACGTCATAGGTAGCACAGGTAGGTTGGTATAAAATGCGACGTACCGACCTTGTAGCGCGGGGGCGCGGCGCGCTCAACACGCCTCCCAGCAGTGGAGACACTAAGGCTTAGGAGTTCGCCTCCGTTACTTATAATTACAGTATATTGCTAGTGTGAATATAAGCTAGTAGTGTCAAGAGGCAAAGGAACGTGCATATTATACTAGAACGTCATAGGTAGCACAGGTAGGTTGGTATAAAATGCGACGTACCGACCTTGTGGCGCGGTGGCGCTAGCGGCGCGCTCAGCACGCCTCGCAGGGAGACCTCAAGCTTAGGAGTTCGCCTCCGTTACTTATAATTACAGTATAATACTTGTGTCAATATAAGTAGTGCCAAGAGGCAAAGGAACGTGCATATTATACGAGAATAGGTAGCACAGGTAGGTTGGTATAAAATGCGACGTACCGACCTTATGGCGCGGGGGCGCGGCGCGCTCAACACGCCTCCCAGCAGTGGAGACACTAAGGCTTAGGAGTTCGCCTCCGTTACTTATAATTACAGTATATTACTTGTGTGAATTATAAGAAATGTGTAGAGAGTAGTGTCAAGAGAAGGAACGTGCATATTATACTAGAAGGACATAGGTAGCACAGGTAGGTTGGTATTAAATGCGACGTACCGATCTTGTGGCGCGGGGCGCGGCGCGCTCAACACGCCTCGCAGCAGTGGAGTAGGATTTCGCCTCCGTTACTTATAATTACAGTATAATACTTGTGTCAATATAAGTAGTGCCAAGAGGCAAAGGAACGTGCATATTATACGAGAATAGGTAGCACAGGTAGGTTGGTATAAAATGCGACGTGCCGACCTTATGGCGCGGCGCGCTCAACACGCCTCGCAGCAGTGGAGTAGGATTTCGCCTCCGTTACTTATAATTACAGTATATTACGTTTTTTTTAATTTGTTTAGGAAACAAACAGTCACATACAGATAAGTTTAAACTTGCAGATATACAATAAGACCTATAGTTCCATTAATTATAACATACTGATATTGATAACAAGTAGAAACAGGGCTTGTTCGGCACTGCCTATAAATAGGAAGATAGATACTTGTGTGAATTATAAGAAACGAGTGTAGTGTCAAGAGGCAAAGGAACGTGCATATTATACTAGAACGTCATAGGTAGCACAGGTAGGTTGGTATAAAATGCGACGTACCGACCTTATGGCGCGGCGCGCTCAACACGCCTCGCAGCAGTGGAGTAGGATTTCGCCTCCGTTACTTATAATTACAGTATATTACTTGTGTGAATTATAAGAAATGAGTGTAGTGTCAAGAGGCAAAGGAACGTGCATATTATACTAGAACGTCATAGGTAGCACAGGTAGGTTGGTATAAAATGCGACGTACCGACCTTGTGGCGCGGGCGGTGCGGGGGGCGCGGGCGGCGCGCGCAGCACGCCTCGCAGAACTGGTGACCCCAGGCCCAAGAGTTCCCCGCCGTTAGTACCTGAACATGCCAGTTAGTCATTGCGAAATATCCACCTCATATTTTGTATAGGAGTCGAATTGTTTATTTCACGAGCAGCTTCAACGGGAGCACGCGTTGGCGGACCGACGCCAATATAAAATAGGTGTGACCCGTCTTCATATATTTATTAGGTTAGTCATTTAAGAGAGTTAGACATATTAGGGAGTCTACGTAAAATACACACACACACATACTTTGAGTTGGTTATAAAACAAACACTGTCATTTATGCAACACAATACTTCAGTGATTTATAATATGCGACGTGCACACACACACAATCACAATCACAAACACAGCAACTGCAAAGACAGCGGCATCTAATGACAAGAAGAGTAACTAAAAAGCCGCCATCTAGAGGACAGAGGGTGAACAATTTTGACAGTTAGGCTAGCCTAGCCTTACCTAGTATGGAGTTGTGCAGTATATGTGGCGGCAGTACGCCGCCCATCAGAACTCCATGGCTCGCTGCTAGCTGCAAACAAACCACCATATTATTTTACTTATTTTAATGCAAAAAATATTTTGTAGGGTTCCGTACCGAAAGGGTAAAAACGGGACCCTATTACTAAGACTCCGCTGTCCGTCTGTCCGTCTGTCTGTTACCAGGCTGTAACTCATGATCCGTGATAGCTAGACAATTGAAATTTTCACAGATGATGTATTTCTGTTGCCGCTATAACAACAAATACTAAAAAGTACGGAACCCGCGGTGCGCGATTCCGACTCGCACTTGGCCGGTTTTTTATATTAAATTGTTACACATCTCAATCAAGGGCAAATGTCAAGAAAAATAACACGGAAACTAAATTATATTTGGATTAACTCCAAACAAAACCTTTCAAGGTTGAAATTGGCCCGATGGATAAAAACGCCAAAACTGTCTAATTTTCATTTCATTTCAATTGTATATCTATACCCTGGAATGAAACTGAAAGCCCTTACCTCTTCCTGCTAGTTATGGACGCTCTGTCGTCGGACATACAGGAGGAGGCACCTTGGTGCATGCTGTTTGCTGATGACATTGTGCTTGTAGGTGAAAACGAACTAGAGGTGCAGAGCAGACTTGAGAAATGGCGGTAAAAATTGGAGAATGTTGGCCTAAAGATCAGCAGATCTAAAACAGAACACATGTTCTGCGATTTTGGCGGTCTCTCCAGTTTTGCTGCCATAGAACTCGATAGCGTTACATTGCCGGTCTGCTCCGACTTCAAGTACCTCGGTTCGCTCCTACAATGCGATGGCGATATTGACCGTGACGTGAAAAACCGGATTAGCACAGGATGGATGAAATGGCGACAGGTTACGGGAACCATTTGTGACGCCCGTATGCCCCTTCGGTTGAAGGGTAAAATTTATAAAACGATCATAAGACCTGTCGTCATGTATGGATCAGAGTGTTGGGCCCTAAAGGTGACGGATGAAAAGAGATTGCATGTAGCGGAGATGAGAATGTTAAGGTGGATGTGTGGCGTGACGAGAATGGATAGGATAAGGAATGAGTATATAAGAGGAAGCCTGAAAATTGCACCCATAACAGAAAAAGTAAGGGCAAATCGCCTAGCATGGTACGGGCATGTGATGCGGAGGGATGAAAGTCATGTGACAAGAAAGGTATTAAGAATGAATGTGGAGGGAAGTACGAGGAGAGGAAAACCGAGGAAAAGGTGGATGGACTGTGTGAAAGATGATATGAAACTAACGCAAGTGAATGATGAGATGACAGGTGACAGAGATGTATGGAAGAAAAAGACATGCTGCGCCGACCCCAAGTGAATGGGACAAGGGCAAGCGAATGATGACCCTGGAATATTCTTACATGTCGTACTCCATTACCGAAACGTGTTATTTCCGATTTCTGTTAAAAATTAGGTATTTAGCCACCGCGGTGTACAAAAGAAACAATGCCTTAGGGTTTTAGACCTATATTATAAAATGTGGGGATACCTTTTTTTTGTTGCCCAGGAAAAATCTTCGAAAGATTCCCCAGCGCCAGGGGAGACACTGAGCATATGTGAGATTTCTACTCACTAAAAAACCTGGGGTCTTCGTCTCTCTGCCTTTGGGGTGGAGTCACGGGCACGCGGCGTCACTCATCCGCAACCCCATCGGGCTTAGCACGGTAGCATTTTTATCGCCTGTCACCATGCCTGTCACTTTCTAACAAGTATGTAAGTGCGAAAGTGACAGGCGTAGTGACAGGTGCTAAAAATGCAACCATGCTGACACCGCAGGTTATCTGGATACTGTTAGTTATATTATAAAGGGTGAGGATACCTGGTGATGTTGGTGCTCTGGCGCCGCGGGCAGCGGCGGCGAGTAGTCGCGAGCGGCGCCAGCGAGCGGCGCGCACACCAGCCCTGCGGCCTGAAATGTGACACAAACATTATTACTATCACAAATTGAAACTTGAGGTACACAAGAAACTTGAGAGGTATCCAATTTATTCTTTGGAGTTAGGAGAAAACAAAGAAACAACGATATTTTTTCTTGATCGTAGATACAGGATTCGTAATCCGTTTGATACTGCTAGCACTATTTTTTTTAATGATGTAGGTGGCAAACGAGCAGCCGGATCGCCTGATGGTAAGCGATTACCGCCGCCCATGGGCACCCGCTACACCAGTGGGGTTGTAATTGCGCTGTCGGCCTTTAAGATGGGGGTACGTTCTTTTCTTGAGGGTTTGTAGACCATCCGCAAAGGGAAAGGAGTGAAGGTGAATGTCTGGAGAAATCACAAAAAAATTGTTTGATTTGATACCCGGCCGTCCAGATTTTTAAAATGTCTGAATTCTAATTATGCAGGGTGTCCCTAAAACCAACGTCAAGACTCAAAGGCTAGAACAGCTGATGGGCTACAAGATTAAGCAAATTTACCCTTAATGAAATAGTACATTTCGATGCTAGTGCGAAAAGTATGTCATTAAGAATGACATATCCGCACGTGTATCGAACGACGTTTTTTAATACAGTTGCGAAAAAATAAGAAAAGCAACAAGTAAGGAATGGAATTCGAAACTTTTATATTATTAATTCTGTGACACTGACATCATTGACATTATGAAGAGGTGTTTTTCTAGCTTTTATTCGACTAGAATAGATTTTGTTATTATTATTGAACCCACTTCAATGAATGTTTTTTTTTCAAATGCATGTTCTATAAGACAGAAACAATTGTAAATATTAAAACATTGTACTATTATTACCTAAATATCGTTATTTACGATTATTTGTGTATCGTATATTTCTAAAAACAATATCGAATGTTGCCTTTGAAAACTTAAAACATTCTTGCAGTAAGAAAATAAGAGAAAATACGCCTCTTCTTTGACAGGCGTTCCGTTCCATTCAGACAACTTATTAAGAACGGTTTTTCAACAATAAAAAATAAACGTGTTATAATACTTATAATGATGAAGAGGTAAGTAATAAAATATGAAATATGCATTCTTATTCTTCGTATTCTTACATTAACGGTAGGTTTTTATGTTGATTACGACGTTTAAAGGAAACTAATATAAACACTCATCAATAAGTAGTCATGAATTGGAACAAGTATAAATTTAAAAAAATTGGAAAAGTAAAAAGCACTAGTTCGCGAAAACCAACTTTCCGCACGCTAAACAGCCACGAAAAGCAGCACTTTTTGAGCAACTGTATTAAAAAGATTTTTTTGAGATATCAGCACTAATAAGAATCCTGGTTATAAAAGGTTTATAAAAGTGCCAATATCAGGCGTGAATCACTCCGCGATTTCGTCGCGCCGCTACAAGTACATGCGGCCGCCCCCAATTCTGGTGTCTAGCCATAGTAATTGCCGCGCACCGCTACGGAACGGACGCCTGTTCGTGCATGCGCCACCTAGCGGTCATATCCGATAATAGACGCGTTTTATTAGAGAGTGAATCTTCTGTACCTAGTACTATTATTTATTTTGTGCCGAAATCTCAAAAACTATGAGATTTTCATTAAGAGTAAATTTGCTAATCTTGTAGCCTATCAGCTGTTCTATTAAGTCCTTAAAGTATTGGCGTTGTGTGTGTGTGTGTGTGTGTGTGTGTGTGTGTGTGTGTGTGTGTGTGTGTGTGTGTGTGTGTGTGTGTGTGTGTGTGTGTGTGTGTGTGTGTGTGTGTGTGTGTGTGTGTGTGTTTGTGTGATGTTGTGACAATCATAAATGTTAAAGTTCTTCCGTCCGTCTTCATCACTACATAGTATATAAAACAAAGTCGCTTTCCGCTGTCTGTAGGAATGTCTGTCCCAATGTATGCTTAGATCTTTAAAACTAGGCAACGGATTTTGATGCGGTTTATTTCAATTGATAGAGTGATTCAAGAGGAAGGTTTATATGTATAATTTGTAAAGGTTTTGTGTAAATTTGTTGAACTACCCGTACGAAGACGAGGCGGGTCAGTATCTTATAAAATAAACCAGGTGGCTATTTTTCCACGGCGCAACGGTGGAAACATGAAATCTGTCAGGCTATTGAAAGCCGTGTGCCGGGCGGGACAGGCATGGAGGGCAATCGCAAGGCATTGTGTGACCAGAAGCCTATTTCAACAATATCACTTGAATCTGCTTTGATATTTATAAATCACCATTCTCACCTGCATAAATACTCGTGCGAATGAAATGCTATCCACGCAACTTGTTTATAGGCCGAACGCATTTTTATGGTTCCGTACCCAAAGGGTAAAAACGGGACCCTATTACAACTGTCTAGTTGAAAATTTCACTGATTATGTATTTCTGTTGCCGCTATAACAACAAATACTACTACAAGGTACGGAATAGGTGCGTGAGTCCGACTCGCACTTGGCCGGTTTTTTTATACCATACCAAACCATAGAAAAATGTTTCTAAACTTTGGAAAAAGGCATCCTGCAAAACGCGTTAGGTTAGGTTAGGTTATATGTGACCCTTCTGAAAATTTAGACGGTTTAAAATAAAATCGGTCGGTCAAATCAATATTTGACAAATGATACATATATTTATTATTACATAGGTAACTATCACGGATATCATAATTTTACGCAGACGAAGTCGCTGGCAGAAGCTAACACATAAATAAGTTTTTAGCAAAAATCTCATTTTTGATACAAGCTTTTATCGCTGACTGTACTTTTTTCCACAGGCAACTAATACTCATCGAGACAATTCTAAAAACCCCAAACACAATTAGGTTGCGTTGTTTTAACACAGTTCCTATGACCACCGTCTTCATCAGAACAGCTCGATGGTACCATAATATTGCATTGTCACCCGACTTACATGCGTATGCAAATTTTCAGCTTCATCGGAAACCGGGAAGATGGTTAAATTTGATTCCATTACATAGTTAGTTACATACAGGTCGACCTAATAAAAGCGTGTTAATAAACAGATTAAGATGCGATTCCTAGAGTTCGAATTGGCTTCCCAGTCTCGGACAAAACACACGCGAATTGGACATATTGTCAGGAAATACAATGTGTACGGCTTCCGCTGGCAAATGACGATGCGCGTAAATAAATTGGTCACTACAGAACATTTTCAAAAATAAATCTAGTTCACATACAGGCTACAATATGGACAACCATTTATGTACGTAATAAATAATCTAAATGAAATACAATATCAAACAACAGCGTAGGCTTCGTCATGGTTGCTACACAAAAATAGTATCCACAACATTCTTCGTCAAAAAATTACAAAATAAATAGCTAAGTATTCTAACAATTAAGCCCCGAACTGTTCCCTGACCGGCCCAAACGTCCCAAATATGCTAGCTGCGTTGCCACGCTGAATAGCCAAAGATATAAAACAAAATTGAGTACGCACTGTTTTCTTTAAAACTTGTGTTTTGTCAAAGAAGACTTGAAGTTAAGGACTACGAAGAGTGCGTAGGGAGAGGTGTGTGAGGTCACTGACCCTGTGTTTGTGGTCCTCCGGCGCCGGACTGAGGCGGGGCGCGGGGTGCGGCGGGGTGGCGGGGGGCGAGCGCGGCGCCTGCGCCAGTAGTTGCATCTCCAGCATCTGCTCTTGTCGGATATCATCGTTGTAGTCCTACATATAAGATAAGATAAGATAGTTCTTGTAAAATAACATGTTGGCGCGCAGGTTTGCTCGGTGTTCCAGCGACGTGAAGTTGACGCTGTTCAAAGCCTGCCACGTCGCTGTACACGTGCAGCCTGTGGGCTAACTTCACGCAGAAAGCATACAATGCACTTCGCGTCCAATACAACAACGCGTTCCGGGCAGTGATGGGGCTGCCTCGCTACTGCAGCGCCTCGGGAATGTTCGCGGCAGCGCACACGGCGTGTTTTCATACCACTATGCGACTGCGCGCCGCGTCCTTGGTCCAGCGGGTGCGAGCCAGCCCCAACACAGTCCTAGGTCCTAGCGATGATCGCGGACAGAGTGAACTGTCCTTACATCATGCACTGCTGTGACAGGCATGTAATTAAGACTGGGATAGGATAGGGACTTAGTGTATGCTTTAAATTTATTTTATTGTTTTATTAATAGGTACCAATTTTTCGATTTCAATTTTAATTTTATATTTGTTTTTATTATTTTTATGACATGTGTAAAAACTGATTATGAGCCTTGCAGCTTGAAATAAATGGTTTTTTTTTTTTTTTTTTTTTTTTTACAACCGTGTTACAGAGGTTACAAACACACAACTGTGATTATAAACAATTTACAAAATGATGCAAATCAATGATATATTATAATTTATCCTAATTCTTTGACTGCGCAACGAATAAAAATATCAAAACAATTTTTGGTTACAGATGAAGTTAAAGTGACGTCAAGGGAGGCGGGACTCCCCTCCTCCCTGTCACAACATGTCAGATTTTCTTGACCCCCTCGCTCCCTCTAAACGTGTGATGTAATAAATGAATGACCCCTAAGTAAGTAAGTAAACACTTTATTTTACGAAAAAAATGGAAAAGTCTACTCATAATGTGATTATCATCATCATCTTCAGTCGCCCACTGCTGGGTATAGGCCTCTCTTCGTGTACGTCACTTATCCCGGTCCTGCGGTGTCAGCGTGGTTGCATTTTTATCACCTGTCACTATGCCTGTCACTTTCGCACTTACATACTTATTAGAACGTGACAGGCGATAAAAATGCTACCGTGCTAAGCCCGCTGGTGCTAAACAGTTTCATCCAAAAGTGCCCCGCGATTTTTCGAACGTCATCCACCCAACGAGACAACGGATAATTTCATTTAATGTCATATCAATATCAAACAAGAAACAGATTTCAAAACTCCAAATGGTTTTAGTGCTATAAAATCCTTAATAATAAAATGGGCCATAAAACGGATAAAGTTGACATTTTAACTATTAATGTTACATCTACAGAAATCCGATCAAAAGTCGCTCGTAACTCCCCAAGTGTCTTCGACGATGTCGTAAAATCTAAGGTGCTTCCCCTTCACCCCCTCTCACCCCCTCACCTCAGCGGTGTCAGCATGGTTGCATTTTTATCACCTGTCACTATGCCTGTCACTTTCGCACTTACATACTTATTAGAACGTGACAGGCATGGTGACAGGCGATAAAAATGCTACCGTGCTAAGCCCGAGACAGTGGATCTAAAGGGACCCACTAACTATCAGTCCGGCGGACGATATCGGCCTGTCAGTTGTTCGGAACTGTCAAATTTTTGTTCTAACTGACAGGCCGATATCGTCCGGCGGACTGATAGTCAGTGGGCCCCTTTAGACCATATTCAACATTTTAAAAGTGCGGAACAATTTGTGGGTGATTTGTCGACTTAGAGCGTTTTTACATTAGAGTTTTGAATGATTCACGGTTAGTTTCACTAGACTTATATTGACCGGGATATAGACCGTGATTACCTTTTGTATTATTTGTGAGCTCCCGATATTTAGACGCAGTTACATGCATCATGTTCACGGGTGACTGAAGATAGTGGGTGGGTGTCAAAGTTGTGTAGACAGCGCTCTGTCTACCCTCATTCTTGCGCGTCGGCTGCGTTCACTTTCAACGTTACCAACGGTCGCATTCACACTTGTTGGTCCGGTCGCGCTCACACTCGTTGGTCTGTCCAAACACACTACACTCACAGTGTCACTACGCATGTTTGATTCGGATATCACTGGTTTTTTACACAAACAAATCACAGGATTCCACACATTTGACAGTTTAAACCCATCTTCACGATTGAAATTTTTGTATTTGTGAATTTCAACGGCTTCTCTTACCAATCTTGGTATATAGTGGCGTTCTGTCGAAATGACCTTGGGACTATGCAACTCGATCCAGTGATTTATACCCGACTCAAGGAGATGCTGAGCAATAGCTCAAATAATACAAAAGGTAATCACGGTCTATATCCCGGTCAATATAAGTCCGTTTTTACATTGTTCGATCCGATATCGATTGTAGGATCCTACATCCGCGTAGTCAGGCCGCGCGGGGGCGCCCGGGCGCCATCTTTAGTGGTCACGCACACTAAAATAAACATGCCTACAAATACGCACACAAACCAATGTTATCGGTCCGACAGCTGACGGGGAGCTCCGACATGGCTGAATTTATCGGAAGCGTCTTTCCTTTGGGTCGGAATAATGTATGTACTAAAAAGTACGGAACCCTCGGTGGGCGAGTTGTTTAGTATAGGGTAAACTCACATTATTTGGTGACACGCCTAATTCGGTGATACAAGTTTTGAAGCATGACACCCAGGAAAGCTAGTGAATGAGGGTCTTTTAAATGGGACCTCACGGCTCCACGGCTTCGGCGGATTTGCCGTGAGGCCCGTTTAAAAGGCCCTAATTCACTAGCTTTCTTTGGTGTCATGCTTCGAAACTTGTATCACCGAAATAGGCGTGTCACCAAATCGCACTTAAACTATCGTGAGACATATTTCAAAATATTTATCAGTACGGTTTTTACTCACTATTATTTTTAGTCGCTTTTGGCGACATGTTTCGGATTCTTTGGGAATCCATCCTCAGGCACGAGTGTCCGCGGCGGTTGTTCGTCGTGCACTCAGTGCACTGTCACTGAGTCACTGAGTGCACGACGAACAACCGCCGCGGACACTCGTGCCTGAGGATGGATTCCCAAAGAATCCGAAACATGTCGCCAAAAGCGACTAAAAATAATAGTGAGTAAAAACCGTGTCACCAAATAATGCAAATTTACCCTACAGTATACACCACCTCAATTTACAACCATGAATTTAGATGTCACGAAATTGGCTATATCGCGTGCCGCTATTAAAACGCCACGAACACGGTCTCAGCCGGGATCTGTAGACATATTTACGAGTACAATACACGTAGTTATTTTTACGGCGTCTAGTCATAAAAACGGGACATATCTGCGCGGTATATGGCCCCGGCACAGATCGCAGTCGCTAGATGGAGCTTGTAATCTAGCATTCATCTGTAGCGTCTCCTCTCTCACTGCCAGCGTCGTGCCACAACGTTCTAAGCGTAGACATATACATTACTTCGTAAAGACTGGCCTTACGAGCACTACGAATGGGGCCGATACATTGGAGTCAAAATCGCATTTAGTTACACCAGCGCGCTCAGTCGTGTGGCGAATTGCGCAGTGGAAAGCAGGATATATTTATACAAGTTATAAAACTTCCAAGTCTTTCAAACAAGTCTCAGTGGAGTTCGGTCCCCAGGCATAAAGGACCACATTGTCGCTTACCATAAGGACGAAAATTGCTTGTATCTTTATACGAAAAACCTGCCAGAGCGTCCTTATGGCGATTCACAATGTGGTACCTTTTGCTTGACAACGACAGTAACGACACAAATATGGACTATGCCCCAGGTGACATTAGGTTTCGTCGAAAATTGATTATGCAAATATTGTCAATATGTAATGTAATTGTAATGAATTGATGCAATATGTCATGTCCCTTTGATTCATTATTTCAAATATTTAGTATGAAACATCAAAATATTACTTATGTTGTACTGTTAAATTTCAAGTGGCAATATTTTATTTAAAAATGTTTACAAATTTGTTCTGGAAAAGTGACTTTTGGTTATTACCTGACAGTCCTGACAATGGGGTTGGCAGGTTTGCAGAGATGGCGCCATCATAGCTTGCCCCTTTTTCTATGAGATTTGGCTTAAAGGGCTGGCATCCAGGGCATTAACAGAACAAAAATTTGACACAATTCTAGGGATTGACAGGGCAAGCTATGCTGGCGCCATCTGCTAAACACTTCGACCGGCTAACCCCATTTATAATGCATTATCTATAGGACTTCATCCACGGATCGGGCCTTTACGCCATAACTCGTGAATCTCGCGATCAACCGATGAGAAAATCCTTTCAGATAAAATATCGGGCAGATTGTATTATACTCTGTGGCAGCTTTCGCGAAATTTACTCTTACACCTTTGTCGAAAATTCATGTTTTCGTACCCAAAGGGTAATAAGTTTTTGGCAAAAATTTAATTTTGGTACAAGCTTTTATCGCAGACTGTACTTTTCTTTTCACAGACAACTAATACTCATCGAGACAATTCTAAAAACCCCAAACACAATTAGGTTGCGTTGTTTTATCACAGAGTTCCTATGACCACTTCCTGTCTCCATCATCAGATCAGCTTGATGGTACCATAATATTGCATTGTCACCCGATTTACATATGTATGCAAATTTTCAGCTTCATCGGAAACCGGGAAGTGGGTCAAATTTAACTTGCAAGATTTGACCCTTACTAACATGTTACATACATATTACATACATAAATAGAAGCTTGTAAAAACGGGACCCTATTACTAAGACCCACTGTCGGTCTGTCCGTCTGTCTGTATGTCTGTCTGTCTGTCACCAGGCTGTATCTCATGAACCGTGATAGCTAGACAGTTGAATTTTTTACAGACGATGTATTTCTGATATAACAACAAATAGTAAAAACCGAATAAAATAAATATTTAAGTGGGGCTCCCATACAACAATAGTACATTATGATACAAGTGTGCTAAGTTGGTCATTACACACGAGGCGATATTGTGCGCGCGAATTGTAAGCGAGCGCGCAATAAGAAAGCCGATGTGTGTAATGACCAATGCACTCGCGTTTCATACGACGTTTTTCAACACACTTGCAAGAAAAAAAAAAGAAACTCATATTAATCAAATTTTAACAGTTAAAACAGTTAGTATTGTGTGTTTCATCTGTCATACTCGTACTGCCGGCCGCCCCTCGCCCCGGCCGCGCACTGCGCAGGCGCTCGGGCGCGCCCGTGCCCGCCAGTCCGACCAATTAAAGAAGGCTCCCTTTCCATGCATATTATTAGCAATCAGTTACCTTCTTAACTCAGTCGGATAATATAATGAAAAAGCACGAGTGGAATAATACACTGAAAGAGCACGCGTGTTTAATATCTAGGATTATGAGCCAAAAATCGGTGGAATAAAAACGTCGTTTTGAGCAAGTGTGTTGAAAAATATAGTTACTTAAATAGGTCAATTGTGGTCTGTAAAACACGTCTCCATTTTAACCTTATTGATGGCTTTATGACATCAGCACAAATTTTTGGTCCTTCGAATCATACGAGTATAAACATCCTGACTAATATATGGTATTTTCTATAAAAAGGGACCTTATTGTCGATAGCGCTTACGCCATTATAAACGATGCTCCGATATAATTACAATGTCGCGAGACGCTGTGCGGCGTAAGCGCCATCGACGATAAGGTTCCTTTTCGTAGAAAATGCCTCGTATTATCCCAGCAAAATTAGCTGACGTATAGCCAGTATTTAGTGGTCTAAAGTGTCCCACTTACGTCTACCAGTCGCACCCGCCACATTAGCCACTCACTCCATTTGTTATAATCACCCTTAATACGTATGTAACAGAGTTCACTTTCACCCATTAACTAGCGGCAATTTTCGCTTGCGTTACCAATTTGCTTCCATTGTGGCACCCGTATTACGTAGGCAATAGAGTTCACAATGTTCACACTAACCTTATTAGCTAGGTAGCAGTTCGCAGTGGCGTTCGTATTCGTTTGAATAATTACGAGTTAGCTTTCGGACCGCTGAACTCTAGTTTGATGGGCGACCAATATTTCAGCGCAGTTTGCAATTTGCAGTGTTTACTTAGCGTGATAATTGTCAATGTGCGTCCACAACTGACAAATTTGAATGTAACGCCTCGTACTAAAGCTAATAGACTTACCGGAACTAAAAATCTTCTAAGTTCTGCCAAAGCATACGCTACTCGCGCATGCGCCTCGGCCGGCGTGGCGAAAGCGCTCACTTCCACGTGGAGCTCTTCGGCCAAGTGTGAGAACTTCGGGTCGCCTGACACGCGCAGTTCTTCTTCCTGAAGGAATATAAAGAGACTTTAATGTCAGGTAATAATAGGCAACTGTCAAAGGTTTGCAGAGATGGCGCCATCATAGCTTACCCCTTTTTCTATGAGATTTGGCTTAAAGGGCTGGCATCCAGGGCATGAAAAAAAAACAAAAATTTGACACAATTCTAGGGATTGACAGGGCAAGCTATGCTGGCGCCATCTGCTAAACACTTCGACCGGCCAACCCCATTTATTACATAACGAGGCCAAAATATCAGAAGCATTCATGGCAAACGTGCCTGACGATGTCGTCATCTATATTGATGATAGGTACTCTAAGAACAAATTAAATTATTTTTCAACACACTTGCTCAAAACGACGTTTTTATTCCACCGATTTTGGGCTCATAATCCTAGATATTAAACACGCGTGCACTTTCAGTGTATTATTCCACTCGTGCTTTTTCATTATATTATCCGACTGAGTTAAGAAGCTAACTGATTGCTAATAATATGCATGGAAAGGGAGCCTTCTTTAATTGGTCGGACTGGCGGGCACGGGCGCGCCCGACCGGCCTGCGCGGCGCGCGGCCGGGGCGAGCGAGGGCCGGCCGGCAGTACGAGTATGACAGATGAAACACACAATAGGTACTAACTGTAAAAACTATTCAAATTTGATTAATATGAAAGTTTCTTTTTTTTCTCGCAAGTGTGTTGAAAAACGTCGTATGAAACGCGTGTGCATTGTTCATTACACACATCGGCTTTCTTATTGCGCGCTCGCTTACAGCTCGCGCGCACAATATCGCCTCGTGTGTATTGACCAACTTAGCACACTTGTATCATAATGTACTATTCTGTCCGGTAAACGGGGTACGCTGGTTCGATTCCAGCTCTGGACACTGGAGGCTTTGGTCATTTTTTCCTTCGTATATGACATTTATTTCAGTATATATTTATGATGATTATAATTAACCTAATGATGATTATAATGTGTATAAATAAATACTTGTTTTTTATAAGCTGTTTTTTCCTCGCTATAGTGAGGTGAAAAGTTTTGTGTTACACACGGGTGCAAATGTATTTTGCTTCTCGTGTGTTGAAACACTCGCTACGCTCAGGATTCTATTATAGAACCACTCGCTTCGCTCGTGATGGCGTCTAGATGGCGTTGCGATATATGGGCATTTTTACTTAAAAGTGTACCATTTACTTTTTACCGAAAATCCATCAACTTTTGGGTTGTTTCTACTCAGAATCACGAGGACTATCGATAAAAAAAATGTCCTCAAAAAAATTACAGTTTTGTAACGCATTTTCACATACATTTTGTATGGACCGTTACAAAACTGACACCCAAAATTTGTATGAAAAACTGGGGACACTATTTTCTTTTAGTTGATGGTCTTTCGAAAAAACCATAATGGTAATTTTTTTTCTGAAAAACCCCATGCATTTTCTATGAAAAGGGACCTTATTGTCGGTGGCGCTTACGCCGCACAGCGTCGCGCGGCATTGTATTTATATCGGAGCATCGTTAATAATGGCGTAAGCGCCATCGACAATAAGGTCCCTTTTCATAGAAAATACCACATATAGGTGGTATAACGTACCTTCTGTCGGTCCTTCATGGATCCACGGCCGAGCACGGCCATCTTACATAGCGTATCCTCTTGTAACCTTTTCAGAGAGTTGCCCTTCGGGCCGAGCAGCTTCCCGACGAAATTAAACTGCGAACAAAACATGTTTCAATATAGGCAGGTAGCGCTGCGTCTTACGTAGGCGAACACTCGCGAACGCGAAGCGAAGCGGTGCGGCGCGGCGCGGCGCGGCGGGACCACGGCGTTCGCGTTCGCAACGAGATCGCCCACGTAGGACACAATAGGGTGCGAGGCGGATCGCAATAATTCGCCTTCTATACATGTAATATGAAACTGCGTCTATTGACGAAGAGCCGCGGCGCGTCGAATCGAATTTACCATTCATAGTAAATGTATAGAAGGCGAATTATTGCGATTCGATTCGATTCGCCTCGGCGAGTCTAGTGGACGCTAGCCTCTATAGGTCTCAAAGGATTTGTGGGAATGGAATCGATCTAATGTATAATTTCTATTTTGTTAGTATATTAATTGGTAATTTATCGTGTATAAATTTCCTTAATTCATTCTGAAAATAATAATTTTTATGTATAATTTTGTATAGTTATAATCATTTATAACTTATATTAAGATTATATAATATATAAATAAATAACTAGTTAAATAATAACCGCAAATAATGTATGTTTAAAATCTCAATATAAATATGTATTTAAATCACTAGCGGACAGAGCAACCGACCTTCTGATTAGATAAACTGGGTATGCAACTATGCACTTTGTCGTGGAGTAAATTGATCGAGTCCCGCTGCAGCGCTGTGCGCCGTACGGACCGGTCTAACGGGCGGCCCTCGGCTGCAGCGCTGACAGCGATGTATTCCGCCCGCCAGCGCGGGCGCACCTTAGTACCTCAGAAACCTCGACGCGAGACGCATGTGCGCTTTACCGTGCTACCGAGCCAAATTGCATTCCGTTTGCATTGTATTTTAATTAGTTTACTTTTCTTTCGCTTTCGCTCTTTCTCCTTCTGTTCTTTATTGACTGATGTGTATTGTGCTAACTGTTTCTTCCGTGTGCCGTATTAATAGACAATAAATTGGTGTGTATAAAACGACGCTTAGTGCTTCTTATTTACATCCGCATTTACACCCGCTTACCGGCACGCTTGACAACAGCATTAAGGCAAGTCTACCTACCACATCTACATTGGTGACCCCGTGGAGCACTGAAAATGAGCGATAATGAGAATAAAGAGCCGGAGAGGCCCGGGCCGAACAGACAAAGAAACGGCGCTCAAGATGGCGGCATATCAACGGAAATTTACCGCATCGGCGTGAAAGTGCCTGTGTTTTGGCCGGAGAAACCGGCAGTATGGTTCGCCCAAATGGAATCGCAATTTAGTGTTTCGAATATTACTTCGGATGCGACCAAATATAATTACATCGTCGCGCAGCTCGATGCTCAGTACGCCGCCGAAGTGGAGGATATAATTGTTTCGCCACCAGCGACCGACAAATATAAAAAAATAAAAGATGAGCTCATCAAACGACTCTCGGTGTCCCGGCAGAAGAAAGTGAAGCAGTTGCTTAGTCAGGAAGAGTTGGGCGATAGAAAACCTTCCCAGTTTCTTCGCCACCTACGTCATTTGGCCGGGCCGAATATACCCGATGAGTTTCTTTTATCTATATGGACATCTCGCCTGCCAAGTAACTTGCAATTTGTGATCGCATCGAAGTCCAATGACCCAATTGAAGAGCTCGCTGAGTTGGCCGACCGTGTTCACGACGTAGCAACTCCTCAAGTAGCCGCAGCATCAGCGCCGGATCCTCAAATGGCTATCCTCATGCGTCAAGTGAGTGAGTTGACTAAGGACATGAAAGCGCTAAAAAGTCAGCTCAATAGTGACAGTAGGCCGTCGCGATCAAGATCTCGTATATCCAGCAAGTCCCGCAATCGCTCCAGCTCTCAGAGGTCGCAGTCAAGTTATCGGAAGTTTCCTGAGTGCTGGTACCATGCGAAGTTCGGTGAGAAGGCAACAAGGTGCGTGAAACCGTGCGACTATCAGGCGGGAAACGAAAGGGGCACTCGTTAATGGCGACCGCCGTTTGCCCGAGTCCTGGTCGCTTATTTGTTACTGACCAATCGACGAAGATACAGTTTCTCGTGGATACTGGTAGCGACGTCTGTGTCTTCCCAAGGTCACAACTGAAATATCGGCGACAACCAACCAACTACCAGTTAGCCGCAGCGAACGGCTCACCAATAATAACTTACGGTTACTTACACTTAGTGCTGAATCTAGGCTTGCGCCGCGACTTTGCTTGGAGATTTATTGTTGCGGATGTGACGAAGCCAATAATCGGCGTGGATTTCCTGGCATATTACGACCTTCTTCCTGACTGCAAGAATAAACAGCTGATCGACAGGACGACTAGCTTGTGTGCCGTGGCTTTGCCCGGATGTTCCACGGACGAAATTTCTTCGGTCAAAGTGGTGTCGGGTGAGTCAGATTACCATCGCATACTACTAGAATACCCCGACATTACTCGCCCATCCGGCGTACATCGGGTTCCTAAGCATAACGTCCTACATTTTATAAGAACTACTCCAGGGCCTCCTGTGTCTTGCTCTCCTCGACGGTTGGCCCCGGACAAATTAAAAATTGCTAAGGACGAGTTCTCCGCGATGCTACAAAACGGTACAGCCAGACCTTCAGAGTCACCTTGGTCGTCACCTCTGCACCTAGCCCCTAAGAAAAACAATGGCTGGAGGCCTTGCGGTGACTACCGAATGCTAAATGCAAGGTCTATTCCGGATAAATATCCTATTCGTCATATACATGATTTTGCTCATAGTATTTCTGGTTGCCAGGTTTTCTCTACCATCGACCTTGAGAAGGCGTACCACCAGATCCCCGTGAACCCAGAAGACATCCAGAAGACCTCGATTACCACACCGTTCGGCCTCTACGAGTTCCCGTATATGAGTTTCGGGCTCAGGAATGCGGCCCAGACGTTCCAACGGTTTGTGGACGAGATGGTAAGGGGACTGGATTTTTGTTATGCTTATTTAGACGACTTTCTGGTGTACTCAAAGGATGAAGTAACTCACAAAGAGCACCTGCGCCAGCTGTTTGCCAAATTCCAGGAATACGGGATGGTGATTAACACTTCCAAATGTGTCTTCGGTGCACCTGAGGTAACGTTCCTGGGCTACAGCATTTCAGCCGGTGGTACCAAGCCCCTCCCGTCCAAGGTCGATGCCATCAAGGACTTCCCGGCACCAAAGAATGTGAGGGAGCTGCGCAGATTCTTGGGGATGGTGAATTTTTACCGAAGATTTATCCCTGGGGCAGCAGCGTCTCAGGCTCCACTTCATGCGCTTTTGACTGGATCCGTAAAGCCTTCTCATCCCGTCAACTTTAACGCTGAAGAAAATGAGGCTTTTGAGCGTTGTAAGGCCAGCTTATGTCAGGCTGCGTTGCTAGCGCATCCGAATAGTCAGGCTAAGCTGGCCATTGTCACAGACGCTTCTGATACCGCCGTGGGCGCCGCGCTTCAGCAGTATATCGACGAGGAATGGCAGCCGCTGGCGTTCTTCTCCAGAAAATTGAGCCCCGCTCAACGTAAGTACTCGCCGTACGACCGTGAGCTCCTGGCCATATATGAAGCGCTCAAATACTTTAGGCACATGGTTGAGGCCAGGGACTTCACAATCTACACGGACCACAAGCCCATCTGCTTCGCCTTCAACTCGCGCAAGGATAACTGCTCACCTAGACAGTTCAGGCATTTGGACTTCATAGCGCAATTTACTACTGATATAAGGCATATCTCTGGGAAGGACAACGTGGTGGCAGATACCCTGTCGCGCGTTGAGGAAGTTACACAGCCGATCGATTTGGAGAAGCTAGCGCAATCCCAGGTGAGAGATCCAGAGTTGCAGGAGCTCCTACAGAGTGATACTTCGCTTCGCCTGAAGAAGTTCAAGTTACCAGGTATTCAAGCCGAACTCTATTGCAACGAAAGCGACCAGACACTCAGGCCTTATGTCACGAAGGAGTTGCGCAGACAAGTGTTCCAGAGCTTGCACTCCCTTAGCCACCCTGGTGCTAATGCCTCCATAAAGCTCGTCACAGACCGGTACGTTTGGCCAGGTATCAATAAAGACTGCCGCGAATGGACACGTACCTGTTTGCCATGTCAGAGAGCCAAGGTCACTCGCCACGTTTCTGCGCCACTCGGAACATACCGGCTTCCAAGAGCGAGGTTCATGCACGTCCACATAGACCTCATAGGCCCCATGCCAGTTTCTCAAGGGTTCAGATACTGCCTCACAGCCGTCGATCGATATACACGTTGGCCTGAGGTAGTACCGCTACAGGAGATCACAGCAGAAGCCGTAGCCAGAGGACTTCTACATGGCTGGATATCACGATTCGGCTGCCCAAACGACATCGTTACTGATCGTGGCAGGCAGTTCGAGAGCTGCCTGTTCAAGCATCTGTCTGAGCTAGCCGGCTTTCAGCATCGTCGCACAACAGCCTACCATCCTGCGTGCAATGGCCTCGTGGAACGCTTCCATAGACAGTTGAAAGCCGCTATTACCTGCCACGCGACTAGCAACTGGGTAGACACATTACCCTTGGTCTTGCTCGGCATACGTAGTGCGTACAAGGAGGATCTCAACGCTTCGACCGCTGAGCTCGTGTACGGGGAGCCACTGAGATTGCCGGGAGAGTTATTACACGCCAAGTCGCCAGATGACACTATTGACGTGACGGATTATGTCGCACGCCTGCGTAAGTTTGCCCATAATCTCACTCCAGTGCCGGCGTCACGCCATACGAGCAATAGACGAATCTTCATATATAAGGATCTCAACACCGCCAGTCACGTGCTGCTCAGAGACGATGCGAGTCATCCACCACTGCAGCCAGCGTATACTGGCCCGTACGAAGTGCTCGAAAGAGGTGATAAAGTGTTTAAGTTGCGTGTGAAAGGCAAAAGTGTAACAGTGTCCATAGACCGCATTAAACCTGCATACATACTGGCTGATGTGCCGAATGTACCAATTCCTGTCCCGTCCATTCAACCTACTCCAGAGACTGAAAACACGGTCAAAAAGACAAAGTCAGGACGTACAGTGCGTGTCCCAGATTATTATTAAAAAATTTTTTTCCATCGCCCTTGACGGTCTCTGGAGGGGGGTGATGTGGGAATGGAATCGATCTAATGTATAATTTCTATTTTGTTAGTATATTAATTGGTAATTTATCGTGTATAAATTTCCTTAATTCATTCTGAAAATAATAATTTTTATGTATAATTTTGTATAGTTATAATCATTTATAACTTATATTAAGATTATATAATATATAAATAAATAACTAGTTAAATAATAACCGCAAATAATGTATGTTTAAAATCTCAATATAAATATGTATTTAAATCACTAGCGGACAGAGCAACCGACCTTCTGATTAGATAAACTGGGTATGCAACTATGCACTTTGTCGTGGAGTAAATTGATCGAGTCCCGCTGCAGCGCTGTGCGCCGTACGGACCGGTCTAACGGGCGGCCCTCGGCTGCAGCGCTGACAGCGATGTATTCCGCCCGCCAGCGCGGGCGCACCTTAGTACCTCAGAAACCTCGACGCGAGACGCATGTGCGCTTTACCGTGCTACCGAGCCAAATTGCATTCCGTTTGCATTGTATTTTAATTAGTTTACTTTTCTTTCGCTTTCGCTCTTTCTCCTTCTGTTCTTTATTGACTGATGTGTATTGTGCTAACTGTTTCTTCCGTGTGCCGTATTAATAGACAATAAATTGGTGTGTATAAAACGACGCTTAGTGCTTCTTATTTACATCCGCATTTGCACCCGCTTACCGGCACGCTTGACAACAGCATTAAGGCAAGTCTACCTACCACATCTACAGATTAATTCACCCCGCTCCGCTCCGCGCCGCGCCTCTTTGCGTTTGCGTGTTGTTCGCCTACGTAGTACGCTGCGTAAGTGACGCGACTTTATTGCTAAGAGAATACTGCCGTGCTAACAGTAAATGCAGTAATCACACTTAAAAAGTCATGCAATTGTTTATCTTGTTCTCTTTTATTTTAAGTTTCTTATTTAAACGATATTTTTCATATAATATTTTTATGTGCTATAAGCAGGGCAGAATAACAGCGTGTCAAGATAATTTTGAACACCTCGCCCGCTTAGCAACTTCTGCTGCTTACAGTCAGGATTCAATTAAAGGATTTTCCAAACCAGAATACAAAAATAAAACCTTAAAAAGTTAAAAATTCATATCATTTTAATGGTGGTGACCGGCAAGCTAGGCTGAATTTCACCTTCCCATACAAACGGAGTTTCGTTCTCATTTTAAAACTACGTGTTGGATTGTAATGAAACTTTGCATATACAATGACATGAGGTATATCTAGGTTTGTAATTAGTTTATATAGCTCTAGTATATAAAACAAACGAAATAGAGCAAAAACAAGTATTGTATGAAAAACTTAAATTCGCTGTATTTTTTTACTATGGTATCTGAAGCTACATAAACTAATGAGGGCTAACGCGTATGAATTCGCCGCTAGGGGCGCTAGTGTAGATGGTGGTCTTTTCCATAGTTCGAAATGTCAAATGTCACTTGTCACTTCAATGACTGACAGCTGTTCTTTAGTCTTTTGGATCACCATCAACAGAGGCGCCAACTGGTGAGCAAAAAAACGATAGCCCTCATTTTATGGCTGCTGCTCGGCGCAATCTTGGCGAAACTGCGAAGCGACGCCATTTTCCATAGCGCTGATAGACGCCGACACTAACAAGACGCTAGTGTGGGGTGGCCCTAAAATGGGGCATTTTCTATGAAAAGGGACCTTTGTCGATGGCGCTTACGCCGCACAGCGTCGCGCGGCATTGTATTTATATCGGAGCATCGTTAATAATGGCGTAAGCGCCATCGACAAAGGTCCCTTTTTATAGAAAATACACAATTTCCGTCACAGCCAGCGATACAGTAACAAATTGGTTGGCAGCAAATCATCCTGCTTGTTCGCAAGATTTCACTCCGCTCGAATGTAAAGCAATTTACAAAATGGCGCGCGGAATTCGGAATCTCGGAACAAGTGTTCCAATCACAACAGGATCTAGTCCGATCTGTGGATTATGAGATGTTGCCGGGGCTAATACTGCCACTCTTGAGAACGTTTTCCGTTTTGTACGGGGAATGTTCTCGTGCGAGAATATTCCCTGTAGTAAACGGAGAATGTTCTCGAGAATGGCACAACCAATGCTATGCTATGTCGTCTATCATTTGACAGAACAGTTGGCAACCTTTTGGCAACCCTATTTGTATCCAGTTTAACGACTTGTCCACGGGAGTAGTCGCGGGCAGAAGTTAATATTTGCTCTTTTACTACAGTACACATGTTTCAATTTCAAATATATTTTTCTACATAAAATTACAACAATCCCAAATGATTTTCGTGAATTGTGATAGGCGTTCAACAGACAGTTAATATTACGAGTATATTGTATAGATAAGAATGGGAGAAGAGGAATGGGAGTTATTTAGTCTGTACTTGTAGACCTTACATTATGGTTGGACTAAAGCAAAGGGGGTGCCGACACTAAATTTTTTTTTCATCGGAGTGATGTTATTATGACACCTATTTTTTATTATGTTATCGTAGAGAATACGCTAAAATAAGCATGTTTTGAAGGAAAAACTTTTCTTTAAAATCAAAAATGGCCGAGATATTTGACCCGCAAGTTGAAACCATTACTTGACAAATTAAAATCAATCATTTGGAACAGTACATTTAAGTAACAGAGACGATAGGTGCGACGACGAGCGAAGCGAGGAGGAGTGTGTTAGGTTGACCGCGATGATCGCGATCAAACAGAGCCAGAACAGACATGTTATTGTACCTACTAAAAAAATTCTGTCTTTTTTTGCACCCTCTTTTTTTAGGCCAACCCAAAACTTCCGTGAGACACAAACATATTAAATATATTAATAACGGGTCACTCACGTACCGTCCGTCATCGTAAAAGCTGTTCAGTATCCATACTAATATACTAATCCATATCCATACTAATATTATAAATGCGAAAGTCTGTCTGTCTGTCTGTCTGTCTGTCTGTGTGTTCCCTCTTCACGCTTAAACCGCTGAATCGATTTAGATGAAATTTGGCATAGAGATAGGTTGAGTCCCAGCCGGGCTAGCACATGATTGGCGCGAGAGTATGTCGCCGCGACATAGACTACCCGTCCCCCTTTAATTCATACAGTTAGTAAAAGACGGGTAGTCAATCTCGCGGCGAGATACTGTCGCGCCAATCATGTGCTTGGCCTACTGTGACACAAACTGAAACACTTTCTTAGGCAGATAATATGGAGTCATGCGCAAACATTTCGGTCACGTCGGGTGTACCCACCAACGCGATTCTATGTGGTTTAAATTGTAGCCCGTGATGCCTATAAGATTTTAGGGAATCAGCTGTTTAAAAATGTACGCAGGGTAAACTTGCATTATTTGGTGACATGCCTAATTCGGTGATACAAGTTTTGAAGCATGACACCGAGGAGAGCTAGTGAATTAGGGCCTATTAAATGGGCCTCACTGCAAAGCCGCCGAAACCGTGAAGCCGTGAGGTCCCATTTAAAAGGCCCTAATTCACTAGCTTTCCTTTGGGCGTGTCACCAATAATGCGCATGCAATAATGCGAGTTTATCCTAAATTGTGTCTGCCTCAGGGATGTTGCGAATATTCGCATCCGCATCCGCAACAGCGGAGCTTCCGCATTATTTTCAACATCCGCATCCGCATAAAATCGATGCGGAGCTTAATGCGGATGCGGATGTGGAACAGGTAGGTACAGGAAAGTCTTAGAGGCGGCGTAAGTGCTAGGTAATTTCGTCATTAGCCAATAGGAATCTCGTTTCGTGTTTGTGATTCGTCGATCGAGCACTTTAGCCTATGACGGACAGCGACAAGAAGTGAAAAGTTTGTTTTATTTGGACTTTAGTATAGTAATGCGATAGTGGGGCACCTATATTCTTGTTTAAATACTAAAAGTTTCGTTGTTTTAAAAATAAAAATAAATAAGGAGTAATATTTGACGTTATTTATGTGCCTAATCTCGACATCCGCATCCGCATCCGCGGATGTCAAAAAATCGGCATCCGCAACATCCCTGGTCTGAGTAATCAAAAACATAAACTTTTGACCGGTACTGTAGAATAATATCAATTTATGCAGTTTGTATAGGCCCGTATGCGTTATTTTCATTCCTCGCCATATCCTGAACACATATAATATAACCCAAGTCAACTCGGCCCTCGTGCCGTTGGTAAATACTCCAGTCTGTTTGAGTTGAAAGTGGCCCGCGTTTTGGGCTTGTTTGTCTTATCTAAGTTAAGACGGAAGTGGACGACTTCCCTGAAACTGATTTTCCATACAAACGTAGGTACAGTCAAGGGCATAAATATATATACATTCCCAAAGTTTCAAAAATATGTTACAATGTGACAATAAAGTCGTGCTCTAAAAACAAATTAAATTATTTTCTATGAAAATATTTTAATTTGTGTTTTTTTCCAGTAGACACACTACTATTTAAACTATAAACTGAAAATAAATGTCATATACGAAGAAAAAAATATTATTATTTTCAGTTAATAAAGTCGTGTTCACATATTTATGAGCCATTTGTCTGGATCGATATTTTTGCCTTCGACTGTACCGTAAAATGGGGTGAGTAGGGTTGGACATGAAAGGGGGGTGAGATGGTATTATTATTATTAAGGCTACTGCTACAAAAATAATGTATTCCAATTTAAAATGGAGCTATAGTAATACTCATAAAAAAAACGATCCAACAATCTTCCAAAATCACCTTTGTATGAAAACCCAATTACGAGGGACTACGGGGTGAGGTGGGATTTCCTGTTTATCGTCAAAGTTATGAAAACTACCCAAAATAGAATATAAACTAAAATACAAACGTCCGGAACACTTATTATATACACCATTCAGTTTGCATATATGTAAAAATAAAAAGTTATCAAGGTTTGAATGTCAGTTTTGCTCCTACTCACCCCATTTTACGGTAGTCTTCATTTACCTCTTCGGATTATAACATAATAGAAAATATGGGGCATTTTCTATGAAAAGGGACCTTATTGTCGATGGCGCTTACGCCGCACAGCGCCGCGCGGCATTGTATTTATATCGGAGCATCGTTAATAATGGCGTAAGCGCCATCGACAATAAGGTCCCTTTTTATAGAAAATACCACATATTTTTACACAACTTGATAGGTATATATCAACCACATCTTTAAAGCTTCCTTTTTATAGTTTTTCGTAAATATCTCGTAAACGGTAGCCCATATCAAAAAATAGTTATGTAAATAATCTGTATGTCCCTACACTATTCATAGCAGCCATTGCATTAACAAGCAGGAGCAGTCACTCTCGCCTCGGTCCTTGAGACCTTTAGAAGCTCCCCCTAGAGGCGTCCGTATCCGTATATATACTGTGTAGTGTGTACTAGTCATTTGTGCACCCAACTTGTGTTATTCAACCCCTATGTATAAGGTGTGTTTACAATAGGTAACTTAAGCTTGTATTTCGCTTTCTGTGTAATTTTTAACTTTATGGTGGTATAAAGAATATATTAAAAAAAAAAACTACGTCGGTGGCAAACAAGCATACGGCCCTGATGTTAAGCAGTCTCCGTAGCCTATGTACGCCTGCAACTCCAGAGGAGCTACATGCGCGTTGCCGACCCTAACACCGCACCCTCGTTGAACTCTGGCAACCTTACTCACCGGCAGGAACACAACACTATGAGTAGGGTCTAGTGTTATTTGGCTGCGGTTTTCTGTAAGGTGGAGGTTCTTCCCCGGTTGGGCTCTGCCCTAGATCTGGAATGACATCCGCTGTGCTGTGCCCTACCACACAAAGCGAGATGACATTCGCAGTGTCCATACCTCCCTTTTGGACGTACTTTAAGGACATACCCGGGTCCAGGACGTAGTTTAAGGACATACCCAAAACTTTTATTACTTAGTTAATTTTATAAAGAGTTAATAAAGAGACTTAATTACTTTTCCATTAATAATATAAGTAGGTAGCGAAACCGTACTTATTGCCAGTTGAAACGCCTATTGACATGGGAAAAATTATTTATTAATTCCCGTTACTTAAGGGTTGTCTGGAAGAGATCGCCTTTAGCCATAAGATCGCCCGTTATTTACATCTTGAGTTCCTGTATTCATTGTATTGTTTTCTGTATTAAGGTGTACACTAATAGTACCTAGATTGTTAACCAAGAGATGAAATGATGCCTTTCGCCCGAGTCAAACACACTACTTTTCATTTCGAATACGAGGAAAGTAAAATGCATGTGTTTTAAAAAAAATGATAAAGTATACATTTTTATAGTTTTTCTTGAGGGTACTTTCAATTAATAATTCAGGCAAATATATCGTTATTTATGGAATGGAGAGTCAAATATCAGAATGGAAATTGTATAACAAATCTATTATATTCAACGAGTATTTGAGGCATTTTCTATGAAAAGGGACCTTATTGTCGATGGCGCTTACGCCGCACAGCGTCGCGCGGCATTGTATTTATATCGGAGCATCGTTAATAATGGCGTAAGCGCCATCGACAATAAGGTTCCCTTTTATAGAAAATACCACATTTGTATTATATTTTACCTTTGCAATTTATCAGCACGTAAAACGCACCATCTTAACTGCACACTATTAATTAAGTAACAAAATGACCAACCGTACGCCGAGCACACTCAGAAAACCCTTCACTAACATGTACGCAATAATGCACCTTACGCCGTCGAGATAAAACAACGTGTGAAGATATTTATGGGCGGTAGTGTATTGTCGAGGACTGGCCGTGGAGAGGACTGCAAACATTCGGCCTCGCTGAGCATACACTTGGATACCGACTCCTATCGTGGGCAACTATTCTACCACATATTAACCGAGTACTATATGTCTAAATAAAGAAATTTTCAAGTCACAACTGCCACTATCAGCTAAGAAGATAGCCATGGACACGGCTATACTTCCATGTCTTACTTATGGATGGACGTTTGACACCAAAACCAGAAAAATTCAGGCCACTCAGAGACGAATGGAAAGAATATGCGACTAAGGCTAAGGTGCGAAATGCTGACATTCGCAAGAAAACCAGTTACGGACGCCCTAACTTTCGCGCTAAAAACAAATAGACCGCGAGCCAGGCGCAAATTTCGCCAGTCATCGCCTTCCGGGCGAAAACTTGTATAGCGGTTAACGGCTATGTATGATGAACCCTCGTGAACGTCAGCTGCCGCTCCGTTGGTGGGTTGAAGAATGGCAGCCACCGACACGCATAACACGGTCATTCCACCGCGATATAACCGGCTGACGATTTGTTTTATTAACAATTAATAGCATCTAAACTATCATCTGACAAAGTATTGAACGGGAGGCGATGACGCCGATGACTTAAAAGAATTTCCTTTTTTACATGTTCATGTGACCAGCTGACGCTCTTTCCACAGCGATACAATCGGCTGACGATTTTGTTGATTCACAATAGCACCTAAACTATCATCTGACAAAGTTTCAAGCGGGAGGCGATGACTAAATTTTTTTATAGACTATTTGCTGCCATTCCTCAATCCACCAACGGAGCGGCAGCTGACGTTCACGGGGGTTCATCATACATAGCCGTTAACCACTATAAGAGTTTTCGCTCGGGAGGCGATTGGTCATGGAAATCTGTTCCTGGCCTGTTTCTAAAATGGAAGTGGGCAGGTCACGTCGCTAGGAACGAAGATAACCGATGGACTCGGAGAGCGGTAGACTGGTCCTGGCCGGCAGGAATAAGATCGAGAGACCCATACGCAAAATGGACAGATGAAATAGCGGTAACAGCAGGCCGAGTTTGGCTAAACACAGCCAGATAGAAAAAAGTGGAGGAGGCTTTTACCCGAAGGGGGTCCATTTAAGAATAATTAAAAAAAAACCGGCCAAGTGCCGGGCATTTGGAAAATGAACAATTAATTTATTAAACCGATTCGCGGTGGGTGGCCTCAGCTGTGTGAGTCACTCTATGCTACATACGGAACCCTAAAAAGAAAACATTAGCTCACCTTGGGATGGTCCCGGACGGGGACCGCGACTCGAACGCAGAGCTTTACTGGCTTGTCCCTCGTGATGTCCAGTAATCTGCGCTCGCCGCGCCACTCGCCTGTAACAACGGAACCACAGGTTAGCTAACTAGGTACAGTCACAGAATCCATACTAATATACTAATACACTTCATCTAATATTATTATTATTACGAGCCTATTGTGTCCCACTGCTGGGCAAAGGAGTCCAAGTTATCCCGCCATCGCCGACGAGGTCTGCTGTGGTTATTTTGGCCCACATGTCATTCGGCATGCGGCAGACATGACCAGCCCAGTCCCACTTTAACTTGTCCGCTTTCCGAGCTACATCTATTATTTGGGTTTTAGAGCGCAGCGTGGTGTTCCGGATGCGATCCTCGAGTTTCACACCTAATATGCTGCGCTCCATACCTCTCTGACAAACCCCGAGTTTGGACTTCTGAGCTTCCGTCAAAGACCAAGTCTGAGCACCGTAGGTAAGGACTGGAAGTATGCACATCTAATCTACTTATCTAATCTAATCTAATATACATCTAATATACTCTAATCATGATTATAAATATGAACCAGAAGTTAGCTAACTATACTCTGTATCTTTAGGTATTTAAATTAAAGTAAACAAAATCTACCCTCAAATGAAAATCAGAAAATTATTTAAACTAAATTAATACAAATATCTGATATTTTAATCTCTTCTTCCGTTTCACCTTTTCGTTTTCATCATTCCGTATACAAAATACGAAAAGATAATCATTATTCAGCCAGGATTCATGCACACAACCTCTGAATTACATCAATAGATACATTTGTGCAACATAATACCTGCATGTAAGATAAAACTTGCAATTCCATTTACCCAGGTTCCACTGCACGTATTTCTCGTTATTTCCACCATGTTCATTAAAGCGAACGCTAATTGGCCCTCGAGATATTCAAACATGATGAATTCCCGCGGATTTTAAACTATGTCAAGATTTGACTTTCAAACGCCGCTTTTTGTGGTTTTACATAAATCTGCTTTATTATGGAAGCGACACGGAGGCCCATTCTGATTTAACATTTTTTTATGATAAGAGGCAAGCGAGCAGATGAATTACCTGATGGTAAGCGACTACCGTCGCCCAGGGGCCCGTTTATCAAAAGCTTGTAGCTTGTAATACAAGTGGAAGTCCCTTTTTGACAGCTTTTGTTAGAAAGGGACTTCCACTTGTCTTGGTGATTGGCGCGCATCACACGCACGTCTTTAACTTCATTTCGGATGCACCAATCAGCGTCTCGATCAAGGGTGTTGCGGATGGCGATTTTTTGACATCCGCGGATGCGGATAAGGATGTCGAGATTAGGCACAAAAAAACGTCAAATATTACACTTTAGTAACTTTTATAAAACAAAAAGAAACTTTTAGTATTTGAACATGAATATAGGTGCCCCACAATCGCATTACTATACTAAAGTCCAAATAAAAAAAACTTTTCACTTCTTGTCGCTGTCCGTCATAGGCTAAAGTTCTCGATCGACGAATCACAAAAACGAAACGAGATTCCTATTGGCTAATGACGAAATCCCCTAGCACTTATACCGCCGCTAAGACCTACCTGTTCCACATCCGCATCCGCATTAAGCTCCGCATCGATTTTATGCGGATGCGGATGCGAATATTCGCACCATCCCTGGTCTCGATCTTCAAGGTCTTATCAAAATAGCATCAAAACCGTATCAAGTTGTCAAATCTAAATTGGCTCCTGTTGTATTATGGAAGCGACACGGTTGGACCGAAATGCATTCCTTCGTTTACTGTTATTTAAATATTGGAATATATTTCGATGACACTATGCATTATTCGGCGCTTTTTAGTAATTTTTGTCTTATTATTATTACGAGCCTATTATGTCCCACTGCTGGGCAAATGCCTCCCCCCTCTTCTTCCACTCCTCCCGGTATTGAGCTACATCTGGCCAGTCTCTCAAAAAGGAGTCCAAGTTACGAGCATCCCGCCATCTCCGACGATGTCTGCCGGATCCCGGCTTGACTCACGGGAGTCATGGGGCACCCACTCCGTGGTTATCTAGGCCCACAATTCATTCGGCATGCGGCAGACATGACCAGCCCAGTTCCACTTTAACTTGGCCGCTTTTCGAGCTTTTTTTTTATTTTTTTTATGATGAATAGGCAGGCGTTTGACCACATCTATTATTTGAGTTTTAGAGCGCAGCAATCCATACCTCTCTGATAAACCCCGAGTTTGGAGTTCTGAGATTAGTTTTAGTTTTATTTTTAGTTAGTTAAGAACTAAGAAATTTAGGTACTATTAATAAATCAAAAACTAAACTTGATTTTTAGTCGTTGTTTTTTTATGTCTGTGTAAATTTAGATATTGTTTACCACAATAATATACTGTCCGTAAATACGTTAGTAATATAGTTCAATGAGAGAAACTAGTTATTTATTAGTTTATTACCAATAAAATATATAATATATGAACACCATAGATGGTGCTGGCCGGGGTGCAGGCAGGCCGAAAAGGAGATGGCGGGACGACTTGGACGCATTTTATCCCGATTGGCGGGACACTACATACGACAGGGTCGAATGGAGGAAACGAGGGGAGGCCTTTGCCCAGCAGTGCGACACTAAATTAGGCTAGTAAAAAAAATATATATATGAATACAGCTTGAGCTGGTAGAGTGAAAAAGTTCACCTGATATTCTTAGGGCGTGTCTATTTTGTACTTCCTTAGTGTCAGTATATAATACTTATAAACCTAGAGATTATGTCCATTTATATTCATAGACTTTAAAAGAACTGAGTTTAATGATAATGTACGGTACGCGTTTATGCATGTCCGACATGCACTTGCAATTCTTGGCCTAGGCCGGAAAATTAGTGAGGATTTGCATAGACATGCCGTTAGGGCATGTTCGGAACGTGTAAGTATTATATGGGAAGTTTCGAGACGTAATGTGCACTTGACGTAGTGTAGAGAAAGACAGTAGCATATTATCGGTTTCGCTGAGCACTTAGCGGACGGCCGTACGTGCTCGGGAGCGCGTATAATTGTTATTAAATTAATATTGTCTTCGGTTACCGCGATAGTTACTCATGAAATAAAACTATGAAAACGGATTATATCGCGTATATTGAATTTATAATACATCCCGACGTTTCGAACTCTTTACAGCGTTCGTGGTCAACGGGTGACTGAGGAAAAATTACAAAGTGCAAAAATACCCACATACTAATATATAAACAATCATAGACTACAAACTTTAAGGCTGGTTGTACATGCAAAATCGGTTCATAAGGCTCATGTATTATAAATTCAATATACGCGATATAATCCGTTTTCATAGTTTTATTTCATGTTATTAAATTGTTATTTGTAACAAAAACCGGCCAAGTGCGAGTCGGACTCGCGCACGAAGGGTTCCGTACCATTACGCAAAGAAACGGTAAAAAAATCACGTTTGTTGCATGGGAGCCCCACTTAAATATTTATTTTATCATATTTTAGTATTTGTTGTTATAGCGGCAACAGAAATACATTATCTGTGAAAATTTCAACTGTCTAGCTATCACGGTTCATGAGATACAGCCTGGTGACAGACGGATAGACAGACAGCGGAGTCTTAGTAATAGGGTCCCGTTTTTACCCTTTGGGTACGGTACGGTACTAGGGGACTGATTGGATTTTTGTAAGAATATCCCTAGATATAATTATTTATTGATGTATTTTATTTAAATGGCTCACTGCATGTTAGACTACTTCACATAAATCCACTCTGAGTCTGTACAAGTTTAATTTGCAACGAGGAAAGCGAGGAAATGAGGTAATTAGGCAGTTACGGAGTTGGTAGTGAGACCCGCTGTTTCAAACTAACTAATTTCAGTTCGAACCATAAGTATAACGTAGGTACAGTAAAAGATACATTGATTAAGATGCGTAAAATCTAAGACCTATTCGTGCTTCCAATTTGACAGGTAAACGAAATGGCATTTTGCGGTAACATTGATTGTCAAAAGTTGACGTTTGACAATGAGGGCTAACGCGTATGAATTCGCCGCTAGGGGCGCTAGTGTCATGAAAAATGTCAAATGTCACTTGTCACTTCAATGACTGACAGCTGTTCTTTAGTCTTTTGGACCACCATCAACAGAGGCGCCGGACTTCCGGTTCGAGCGCCATCTTGATAGTTAGCATCGTGATTAATTACTTTGTTTTTTGCTCATTAATATTGTTTAAAGTGTAATATCGATAGCTTATTATACAGTAAACTAATGTGGTAGTGTGCAATGAATGGAGAATTAATTTTGAAGCGCGTTTAACCACCATCTTGGAGTCAACGGCCGGTAGTCCACGTGCTTCTTGTAAAGTCTAGCTATCGATTTACAAGAGCTAACAAATCACCGTACACTGTCTTGTACAACCGTACAATTTTTGTCGTTTTTAAACCTCTTAATACCTTGATACTGGCGAAATAGTCCCACTGGGCTGAAGCCATAATTTTAAAAGAAGAACAGAGGCGCCAACTGGTGAGCAAAAAAACGATAGCCCTCATTCAGTGACCGCAAAACCACAAAACATATGGCGCCAAGGGCCTGACACTTTGAAAGAGATAGTCTTATTGCGATTCCTGTAAAAGGAAAGAGAAAATAGTGCCATGCTTTGTCCTTATCACCGACCGGGTGGCATCATAGGTAGGCGATGGCGAAATACCGAAATTTATAAGAGTGAAAGAGAAAAAATCTTATGCTGTCCAAATTTTATATGAATATTCTTTCTCTTACCCCCGGTCGCTCGGTGGCGCGTCTATAACTACTTGTATATACTATGTCTATGTATGTATGGCGCAGTACAGTGCAGTCTGTTTTGGATGTCAAACTAAGTTTTTTTCGTAGACTACCTTTCTATTACATACATACATACATACATACATATAATCACGCCTATTTCCCGGAGGGGTAGGCAGAGACCACGGATTTCCACTTGCTACGATCCTGACATACCTCTTTCGCTTCCTGACGCTAAAGGCACAAAAGGGGATATGGAAATATTATCATTATTATATATTATTGATATCGATTCTTACTATTAATCTATCAACCTAGGTTTTGGCGTTAACATGTCGGTGGTAATAATTATAATTTCCAAGTCCTACCTGAACGTCCAGTCCTGTATCACCGCTTTGGTGGTCTATGATTTGCTTCGCTACGATATGATATTTTCCTCTGGTGCCTGTAGATTATTTCCACCGCCTGTTGATAGATTAATAGTAAGAATCGATATCAATAATATATAATAATGATAATATTTCCATATCCCCTTTTGTGCCTTTGGCGTCATGGTGGAGATGCTGGGATATGATATACTATACATAGCACTTGGGATCCCATTTACCTGTATTCGTAATTACTACGATCAGAACTTTTACTATGACTGTTATATCTTAACCTAGTCTAATACTTAGCTCAAGTTCATCAGCTTTTCAGGATCCAGGAATCAGGTTCTACACACTTTGTCCACTTGCACAAACTTGTCCTTTCAACCACCATCTTCTTTTTTCTCGCCTAACCAATGGCGCCAAATGTATCTGACAATTCTGTCATCTAAATGTTACTAGCTACAAATTTATAAGGATTAGTTCACAAGACTTACCACAGGTTCGCGATGATCCGCGACACTCCCGACAACAAAAGAAGCTTATAGAAGAGCCGCTAAGTGGCGTGTCCACTCGGCAATCTTCTCTCGGGCTCGTTGAGCTGCAATCCGCTCTGGTCTCGTCTCAACAGGTAAGTCACTCAGTTCCCTTTCTTGTGGAGTATCCTCCAACTCTTGTTGAACAGTTTCCTCTTGCCTATCAGTAACTTCAGACTCTTTCGAAGTCAACTCAGTGCCCTGAACTGCCTCAGCTTGTTCTTGACTATGTACTTCATTTGGTACATCCATGTTATCTTGCATCTCATTTTGACAGTTTTCCAGTTCAATTCTATTTTCAGGTGGTATCTTATCTAATCTTATGTTAGGATGATCTGCAGGTACAGTAAGTTCCATTCGTTCGACTACTGGAATTTCTGCTCCTGAAGATTCTCCGCTGCAGTCTGTTTCCAGTGGATATAGGTGTCCAATGGATCTGGTAAACTCCATGTCACCAACCTTCACCTTTGCAACTCTACAATGTCCATCTTGACTCTTGATCAAAGTTGATATCTTCCCCTCTTTCCAGTTTATCCTTTTCTTAGAGTCGTCGTAAATCTGAACTATATCCCCTACTTTTGGTAATTTATCAGAAGTGGATCTATGCTGTTTGATGGAATATCTGTGCTTTTCCCTCAGACTTGTTAGGTATTGCTTTATGAACATGTCCTTAAACTCCCCTAGAATCATGGTACCTCTTTTCCAGCTTGCAATGAGGTCTACTTTCGTAGCAGTGATCTTGCCCATGTTGTCTATCTCCATTGGTTCAAGAACCACACAACTACCTAATCTCAAGAAGTCTACTGGTCTCAGCACACGGTCCAAATCTGCGCCAACGTACGTCAGAGGTCTTGTGTTAATGACTCCCTCAATCTCTTTAATTACTGTAAGTAACTGGCTATCGTGCAGTAAGTGTTTTTCCAATGTGCGCTTCATACAGTGTTTCGCCAGGGCTACGAGCCGTTCATAGACCCCCCCGTGCCATGGAGCCAGTTGAGGGATAAACTTCCACTTAATGTTGTTTTTTACGCAATACGAGCTTGTCAAAAGTTCCGATGTCAGCTTGAATTGAGGTGCATTGTCTGATAATATCATCTTTGGCTTTCCTCTGGAGGCTATGAAACGTCTCAACGCGAGCAGACATTCTTCAGCTGTTAAGTCCATTACTATCTCCATGTGAACAGCTCTCACAGCAAGGCAGGTAAATAAACATACCCACCGTTTCTCTTTTCCTAGTTTTGTTGCAACCAATACTGGACCGAAATAATCAAGACCTGTATAGGTATAAGGATCACTGTAATTCGCTCGCTCCACTGGTAAGGCTGGTGTAGGAGGAAGTCGGTAGGGTCCTCCACCCTGTTTAATGCATTGATTGCAGGTTTTAAGTACCCTCTGTACTTGTGTCCTACCCTGAAGTATCCAGTATTTTTCACGGATGATATTCAAGGTATGTGGAACTCCCACATGGTAGTTTTCTTCGTGAGTCTCTCGGATAACCTTATCTGTGAAACTAGATTTAGCCGGTAAAAGGATTGGGTGTTTCATATCATAGGACCAACGAGTGTTTGACAGTCGTCCTCGACTTCTTAGTAATCCATCTACGTCTAGATACAGCCCTAAGTTTCGTGTCAAATGAGTTTCCTTTCCACTCACTTCTTTTGGAAAATGTTCTTTTTGCAGATTTATAATTTCTGTTAAATGTGTTTTATCTTCATTAATATCAGTCCCTATCTGGATAGCATGTTCCTGTTCTTGAGCTGTATGGCCATCAAGATCCATATTGTGTTGGACATCAGGTATATCCTTCTCACCATCCTCCACTGACATCTCTGGATCATCGATGATGTCCAGGCCCTCCCCAACAACAAGAAAGGCTTGACGATCTTCAGATTTTGTACTACTTGGCCAATGTACTGGTTCCTTGGAAAGAAATTCAGGCCCATTGAACCATAATCCCTTTTTACTTTCCCACAGCTCAGGCCGAGTAGCTAAGTCAGCTGGGTTTCTATTCGTATCTACATAGCGATATTCGAAGTTTTTATTCTCCTTGATTTCATTAATACGACGAGTAATAAACGGAGATAGCAGTTTATTCGATTTGATCCAGCCGAGCACAACCAGACTATCTGTCCACAAATATTGTTCCTGTATGGGTAAGTCTAGGTTTGCTTTGACATACTTCATCAGCCTGCTACCAATTAAATATGCTAACAGTTCCAGACGAGGTATTTTCAAATCCTTTTGATCCTCTAAGGGTGTTATCCTGGCCTTTGACATAAGGAATGCTATCTTATTTTCTCTGTCTCCGACTATACGTAGATATGTCACTGCAGCATATGCCTTCATAGAAGCATCTGTGAACGTATGAAGTTCATATTTTACCTTTGACTTTGATGATACATGTCCTACATATCTTGGTATTTCAATATCTCTAGTCAGTTTAAGGTTGTCTAATATTTTTGACCATTTAAATATGAGCTCTGTTGACAAGTTTGAATCCCATTTAATCTTTGTCTCGCAGAGCTGTTGAAAGAATATTTTTGCAGGTAGGATGAGTGGTGAAGCGAAACCACATGGGTCATAGACCCTTGATAATGTGCGTAAAACGTTCCTTTTAGTAAGATTCTTCTCATGGCAATCGAAGGAGTTATCATTAATTTTCAGTTCTAAATTATCTTTTTCCACGTTCCACATAAGGGCAAGAACCTTTATTCGGTCCTTTTGTGGTGCTCGTAGTGGCTCAGGAATAGTTTCCAAAAAATGTTTATCATTTGACAGCCACTCTCGTATATTCATGCCCAGTTCTTTGAAGACTTTTCTGGTTTCTTCATATAACATAGTAGCTTTGTTATAGTCTTCAGCGCATGTCACGAGATTGTCAACGTAACATCTGTCAGCAATGTTCTTAAGAAGGGTTTCATCGTGCGATAAATGATGTCGTATCGTGGCTGTTAAGAGAAACGGGCTCGAAATTATTCCAAACGGTACTCTACAAAATCTGTAATGAAGAATATTGTCTTCAGTGAGTTCTTTAGATAGATCCTTTATCCAGAGGAATCTCGTGACATCTCTATCTTCGTCTTGGAGACCGACTTGAAGAAAGGCCTTTTCTATGTCTGCTGTTATTCCTACTTCTCCACATCTAAATTTTAGTAGTAGGGCAGTTAAGTCTTCTAGCATTGATGGTCCTCGATACATACATTCATTCAGGCTTTTATAATCCTTTACTTTAGCTGACGCATCATAAACAATACGCCCCCTTTTTCCTTCTTGTTTAACTATATGACCCGGTAAGTAGTGAATAGGCGGGTTTACCTGGTATATTGGTATTGTTTGGGGTTCTAAAACTTCAATGATATTAGCTTCAAGTTGTTCAGACAGTATCCGATCATATTCTGTTAACGTCGCACTGTCAGATCTCCTCAGTAGACTTTTCAATCTTCCATAAGCCAGATTGTAATTGGTTGGTATATCTGGAGGGAACTGTATCCAAGGCCACTTTACTTCATACCGTCCTTCTGCATACTTGATGGTATCATTGAAGAATTTCACCGCTTCTTCTTCCCTAGTTGTCTTAGGAGAGTCCGTTATACCAATGCTCTCAAGTGCCCATAAGAACTTCATGTCGACATTTCTCAAAGGTAAGTCGGGCTCTGTAAAGTATGGGCAACTAGGTCCGTGACATTGACAATATGTTACTATGGAAAGAGCATTGTCATAAATGTTCCCATCTGTACCCCCTGTTAACATCCAACCAAAGTCGGTATCAATTAAATGTAGATTCTCTCCAATATGGCGACGACTACTTCTAATAAAGGAGAAATAATAGTCGTTTCCGATCAGTACATTAATTATATCTCCCAATGAGTCATCATCAGCAATGATATCTACAGATATCTTGTCCGGAAAGTTAAATATCGGGATACTATTAGTGATATGTGGGACTACATTTACTCTTATCCTCTTCTGTAAGCCACGTTTGGTTTCTAAGAAGATTTCCGCCGCAGGACTAATAATCTCCTTAGGTTTATTTGAACCAAATGTATATACCATAAGCAGGTCTTCATTTTCTGGTGCAAAATTGATTGATTGAGCTAACTTAGTTGTTATGTAGCTCCTTTGACTTCCACAGTCTAGTAGGATGCGGCATGACTGTGGAGTACCCTGTTCAGTCTTATTCCTTATTACTGCAGTTGCTGTCTGCAAACAAGAATAAATACATACAGAGCTAAAGTTTATTGTCTTTTGATCAACGTTATTGAGAAATGAAGTTGTACTCTCACCTGCAGCCACCGCCTGTGGTATAGTACTAGCAGACTTCAACTGGTTTGGGCAAAGCGCTCGATTATGTCTTCCTTTGCAGTGATGACATCGAAAACTCATTCTACAATTTCTTAAAAAGTGTCCTTCTTTCAGGCATAAATAGCATTTCTTCCCTAGCCTCTGCTTCCGTTCTTTCAACGTTGCATATTTAGTGCACTCATCACTGTAATGTGAATGAGTGTGACAAAATCGGCATTCCTTTCTCGGTTTCTTCCCATGCTCCGGTTGAAAGTTGTCTCCCTTGAATGTACGTTTCCTTCTGAAGTCACCATGAGATTTCTTAGTGTTAGGGCCTTCACTAAAGGTATTGTGAAATGGTCTGCTATTCCTTTTAGAAATGTTTTCGACAGCTTGTAAAGTCCCTGTCGTACAACCTTCGGTGTCTGTGGAACTTTGTTTGGATTTGGAGACTTCTTCCTTGTCTGCAAGCAACTTTGAAAGCTGAGTCCTTATTTCATTTGTGGAGTCATCTTTTATAACTCTTTTCAGCTCATACACAATAATTTCTGGAAATTTTTCATAGATTAAAGTCCTGAAGAAACTGTGAGAGACATCTTCTCCAAGGGCATTTAAAACTCGCAGATGTCGTTCTAGTTCATTAAATACTCTACGACAATCTATAATAGCTTCACTAGCCGGTGTTATTTTATTGAGTGCAGCATAATGAGCATCCTTTATGTAGCTGTCTCTGCCATAACGCTCCCGAAGTGTTGTGACTGCTATGGCATAATTTGCATTTGTGGCTTGTAAGCCTTCCACTAAATTTTTAGCTTCGCCCTTTAAGGCCGTAGATAAATACAGAAATTTATCTACATCTGATAATTCTCGCTGGTCAATCTGAGACCTGAACTGGTCCCAAAAGGAATGCCAGTTTAAGATGTCTCCATCAAATGTAGGCAAACTTAGTATTGGAAGTTTCCCAGTTAAACATTTAGTAGATGTTGTTTCCTTGGTCTTGGCATGTTCGATTTTAATCTTCAGCTCACTCAGAGCCTCCTCCGCTTCCAACTGATGTGTAGATATATTTGATATATCATCCGCTGATGGATTGTTGACGTATTTGAAGTAATTGTTTAAATCATTGGTTAATTTCAGTAATACGCTTTTTAATTTAGACGCGACTACCTCTGCATCTAATACCGCTTCTTGCAGTGACTCCCTATTGATAGTTTCGCTTATTTGTTTAGCTGAGGCAGTAAGCTGTAAGAGTCTGTCGGAAGTTACTTTTAATATGTTTTCCCAAATTTGATCCATACTTAACTTGTTTGTAGATCTGTGAAAAACCGTAAATATTGCTCGTGTGTACAATTTATGACAATCTTATCTCATTCTCAAATGAAATCAAACGCAGTGAATAATGTTCAAAACAAATTAACTTTGCACTTACCATGAAAGTAGCAACGCTGCGTTTCGCTTTGACCAGATGATATGAACACAAAATATGTGTATCTACTCATAAAAACAAGTACCATTTGCCACTTATTACACAGTATTTTCGTTTTCATTCACTTTTACATAAACTTTGAGACAAACTTCGACCGGTACAAGAAAATTTTCACTTTGACGTTTCTCAATGAACACAACCCGCGTTAGAGTCGTATTTTCCTAAGTAAAATGAAAATAAAAAAAAATAAAATCGATAATCGTTACATTTTATTTTCATAACCATAGATACTAGTTAATCGATTGAAATCGATGTTCATCGAATACAATTATCATTTTACTTACATGTCGGTTTGTCGGCACGGCATATGGTACAAAATTTAGTCGATCGAACTGTAGTAAGATATTTTTACCTTAACATGCTTCATGGAAACACCATTCAAATAATATGCTGTTCTCTGGATTTATTAATATTCTACCCCGTCACTAACAGTCTGAGCAAGTGATTTTACACTCTTACCCTGTATCGGGCTGCTAGACTCTTGTCTGTTCTTAGCCAGCGTCATTGAGCAAGCACCCAGCACGTCGGGTCGCCAGCTGAACCTACCACCGTGTCTGACAAAACGCTGTACGAACAATGACAGCGCTCCGTCACGCCACGGCGGTACACATTGATCTGCGTCAAAAGATGAGCGAACGAGAACGTTCACACCCAGCACGTCGGGTCGACAGATCCCATAACCCTCCGCGTCAAAACATGAGAGACCACCAAGGTGGCCCCACCCAGCACGTCGGGTCGCGGGACTGTAACCTGTTCTTAGTCTGCGCCTCTGCCAGACCGGAATCGATACCACTCAAGACAATCCGCGTCAAAACATGACCGCCGGCTTGTCAGCTATCTAAAAAATAGCTTCCTTATAACATAACAGGGTTTACACAGAATTAACAGACGTACACGATACCAAATAAGGAAGACGGGGTACTAACTGACTCGCATCAGGAGTCCCATGATTATGGTTTACATAAAAATAATAACACTTTATTTCCAAGCATGTCACTTTATAGTGTAGCGTTCGAAAAACTTTGAAATGAATAACAATAATCGTTGCAAATCGATGATTTAGTCACTGCTAAAATCGATAAGAAAAACTCACATACCGTTGCCCGATAGATGGCGTGCTGCGACAGCTATTAGAAAATTTTAGTTCAAACAGAAAAATACACCTTTTTTTTTTTGTGATGGCCAAAGGTGACTTACGAATTAAGGATAAAAGACAAAACATGAAAAAACGTAAAATGATTCTAAAATAATAGAAAACTGTTATTAACAAAACCATGCGTAAATGAGACAAATTATGGTCGTTCACATTGGACTTGGAAATATCCACGGCATCTCCACCATGACGCCAAAGGCACAAAAAGGGGATATGGAAATATTATCATTATTATATATTATATATTATTGATATCAATTCTTACTATTAATCTATCAACCTAGGTTTTGGCGTTAACATGTCGGTGGTAATAATTATAATTTCCAAGTCCTACCTGAACGTCCAGTCCTGTATCACCGCTTTGGTGGTCTATGATTTGCTTCGCTACGATATGATATTTTCCTCTGGTGCCTGTAGATTATTTCCACCGCCTAATGATAATATTTCCATATCCCCTTTTGTGCCTTTGGCGTCATGGTGGAGATGCTGGGATATGATATACTATACATAGCACTTGGGATCCCATTTACCTGTATTCGTAATTACTACGATCAGAACTTTTACTATGACTGTTATATCTTAACCTAGTCTAATACTTAGCTCAAGTTCATCAGCTTTTCAGGATCCAGGAATCAGGTTCTACACACTTTGTCCACTTGCACAAACTTGTCCTTTCAACCACCATCTTCTTTTTTCTCGCCTAACCAATGGCGCCAAATGTATCTGACAATTCTGTCATCTAAATGTTACTAGCTACAAATTTATAAGGATTAGTTCACACGACTTACCACAGGTTCGCGATGATCCGCGACACTTCCTTCACTTTCATAACATTCCTCATACACGCTCGCCGGTTTAGGGTGCTCTTGACCTGGCCTTTCTTTAGGATTTCTCCGATCTGATCAGAGAAAGTCCGCCGAGGATAATACTAGTTCGATCGCTTTTGTTAGGGTTCCGTACCTCAAAAGGAAAAAACGGAACCCTTACAGGACTCGTGCGTCTGTCTGTCTGTCTGTCCGTCTGTCACAGCCTATTTTCTCTGAAACCACTGCACACGGTATATCACTAGGACACACAAGTCACTCAACACAGCATTAAGGTGAAATTTGGTATACATATGTAAGTTTGTGACCCAAAGATGGACATGTTACGTAAACAAATAAAATTTTAACATGGGGACCACTTTTGGGGGGTAAATAAGAAAATTTAAAAATAAAGTTTTTCAAACTATATCGTGTTACATATCAAATGAAAGAGCTCATTGTGAGAAACTCAAATATGTTTTTTTTATAATTTTAGGATTAACAATTTAGAAGTTATTCAAGAAAATAGGCAAAAAATGACCATTCCGCCCCTTTATTTCCGAAACTACTGGATCAAATATATTGAAAAAAATACACAACATAGATCTTTACCTATAGATCACAGGAAAACCTATTAGAAATGTGCAGTAAAGCGTGAGTCGGACTTAATTACCTACTTAGTTTTTGATCCGACTCCTGCAGGTTTTTTTAAGACATTTCACTCACGTTTCACATAAAAAATACATTGTTTAAATTGTGTAATGTACGGAACCCTTGGAACGCGAGTCCGACTCGCACTTGGCCAGTTTTTACCCAATAACCTTAAATACATATTAATACATATTTATATGGCATCGGATTGCGTTAATTAAGTTTTTGAATTTATACAGAAGAAAAAATATAGAGATCCCATTTATACAGGTCGTACTTATATCTCGTAAAATGGTGTCGAGTACACTCGGCGCCGGTAATAAGCACGGCGTGAAATATCTGCTGCAAAATAAACTCGTGATAAAATCATCGTGAAATTCTGTTTTAAACCCTTTACCGTCTGCCCCTAATACTACGAAGCGTACTCCCATCTTAAAGGCCGGCAACGCACTTACAACCCCTCTGGTGTTGCGGGTGTCCATGGGCGGCGATAATCGCTTACCATCAGGTGATCCGTCTGCTCGTTTGCCTCCTATTTCATAAAAAAAAAAAAAATGCAGTCAGAAACAGAAGTAAATAAATAAATATTGGATTACACAAATTGACTAAGTCCCACGGTAAGCTCAAGAAGGGTTGTGTTCTGGGTACTCAGACAACGGTATATATGTATAATATTTATTTATTATTTAAATACTTAAATACATAGAAAACACCCATGATTCAGGAACAAATATATCTATGCTCATCACTTAAATAAACGCCCTTACCGGGATTCGAAGTAAATTAATTAAATTAAATTAAATAACCATTTATTGCAGACCATAACAATCTATAGATTTTGTTAGTTTGTCTTAAGCTAAGTACCTAATAACAGTAATAACTAGTGTTAGTATTTACTAAGTTAACCTACAACTAAAAAAGAACATTCAACATTCGGAATTGCCAGTGTCAAAAATATACAAAATGTTTTCATAAATTTATTTTGGCGGTATCTCTTGAATTGACGCATTCTCGAGAATCAAATATTTATGGAATCGGAACAAAGGTCGAGCATGTCGAGTCTCCGCATATGTGTGTATACAAAGATCGAAAGCAGAGACGAGTTAAAAATAAAGATCGCAAATAATTGACGGTGTAAATTCTGGAGCTCACCTATGAATAGGGAATATTACGCGAAACTGCGTGGGGGCGCCACTACCACCATCTGAGGGTCTATCGCGAAACAGGATAATCGAAATTTCGTTATCTAACATCTCTGTCACTCTTGCATATTCGAACGATAAAGAGGCAGCGAAATTTTGGATTCGCGTTTCCCGGTAGGTCCTGTGTAAGCAAACCGCCTTGATACATCAATGTCATATTTTATTATCTCTGAAAACTTGTCAAAAACCTGTTAAAGGTATGTATAAGTTGCTCTCTGATTTACTAATGAGGTTAGTGCTGCACTCTGGTGGCAGAACATTGCAGTAATATCCCCTATTTATGACATAATAAAAAGTTTTTGGCAAAAAATACATTTTCGGTACAAGTTTTTATCGCTCACTGTACTTTACTTTCCGCGGGCAATTAATACTCATCGAGACAATTCTAACAACTCCAAATACAGTTTGCGTTGTTTTATCACAGAGTTCTCATGACTACCTCCTGACTCTAATCATCAAATCAGCTAGATGATACTATAATATTGAATTGTATCCAACTTAAACGTATGTGAAGTTTCAGTTCAATAGAAATTTATCCGGAAATTTCGAATTTTTATTACGAGTATTTAGCCGAAATTAAACTATCGTGAGACATAATTCAAAATATTTAGATCAGTACGGTTTCACTCATTATTATTTTTAGGCGCTATGTTTCGGATTCTTCGGGAATCTTTCCTCAGGCACGAGGCTGTACGTCGTGCACTGCCCGCGCCGCCCGCCTCGTCGCTCGTTGTGCGCGCGCTGATAATAGTGAGTGAAAGCGCGGTAAGGCGGAGGCGTGGCGTCGTGTGCGCACTGCGCTGTAATCGGTAACCGTAGCCCATGGAGGCCTGTGACGTCAGCAACAGTGATGTCGACAATTGTCACCTGTCACCGTGGTGAAATAGGGGCCTGCTGGTTTTGACTGGGCGACCTGTATGTTGTTTAGGTCCTTTTTAGTTGTAGGTTAATTACAAATTATTAATACTAGTTATTAGCAGGCATTGTAAACTGGGAGCGAAATCCATTGAAGTACTAGGATTGTAACTGATTGTTATACGTCATTTCAATGGATTTCGCTTGCAGTTTACGATGCCTGGTTATTAGGTAAGATAAGATAAGATAAGATAAGATGTTTATTTGTAAAAGTCATATACATGAGATGTTATTGAAGTTATACAGGAAGGTACTTAGCTTAAGATAAACTAACAAAACCTATGGATTATTTCATCTAAAATAAATGAGTATTTATTTAATTAAATTTAATTGTAAGTTAAATAAAAGCTTGTGAAATCGAAACTTTGTATTGAGATCGACAGTCGTTATTCCGTACTCGTCTGTACGAGGTGGAATAATTGATGAGGCCAATACGGGACGTCAGAGGGTGCTTAGGGGCAATTCCGGCTGTGGGCAGGGATCAAAGGTTAAGGGCGTTCCAATGTATATGGAAATGTTCGGGATATTTTTACTTACAGAAAAAGTCGGTTTTTATTGTGAATACCTTTAATAAAAAAATTAAATAAATAAATAAATATTATAGGGACATTCTTACACAAATTGAATAAGTCCCACGGTAAGCTCAAGAAGGCTTGTGTTGTGGGTACTTAGACAACTATATATGTGCCATTCTCAATCAAAAGGGTACTTATTGTCGGTTGTCAGTAAGGCGCTATTTCCATATAGCTTCAATTTGAAATCAACCTTATTGACAAGCGACAATGTGGTACCTTTTGGTTGAAAATGTCACATATATAATATACAAATACTTAAATACATAGAAAACACCCATGACTCAGGAACAAATATCTGTGCTCATCACACAAATAAATGCCCTTATCGGGATTCGAACCCAGGACCATCGGCTTCACAGGCAGGGTCACTACCCACTTACCCACTGTAATGCTTGTTTAAAGATCGTTTCTTGAACGCAAATTGATTAATAATATTTAATGCTAGCTTTTGCCCGCGTCTTCGTCTGCATGGAGTTAGTAATGGTAGCTTATTTTTTATCCAATCTGCTTTTTATCGATTCCCCATACAATTACAGCGCAGCAGCTATATGGACACGCATCTGTTTCGCTCGCACACCTCGCATCCGCTTGCGACGCCGGTGTGATAACCGCCTAGTTTATGTTATAGCGACACACGCTGGTAGCGCACAGATAACATTCCACTAGATCCCACAAGGATTGGAAGGTGATCGGGCGAGCTAGCTCAATAAACCTCATGAGAAAATATTTATCAGTACGGTTTTTACTCACTATTATTTTAAGTCGCTTTTGGCGACATGTTTCGGATTCTTTGGGAATCCATCCTCAGGCACGAGTGTCCGCGGCGGTTGTACGTCGCCGTCGTGCACTGCCCGCGCCGCCCGCCTCGTCGCTCGTTGCGCACGCGCTGATGGGGCGGGAGCGGGGGGCGCGGGGCAGTCCGCAGATGGAGTCGCGAGGCGATTGAAATTGCACGCCGCCCTAATTTCAATCGGGACGGAGGCTGGATGTTGCCACCTGCATGGAAGTCTATAATACCTAGGGTCAAGCGGCAAGTGTGTTGTGACGATCGCGGGGACATAGTGAGTGCAGTGTGCTTGACTTCGTTCGATACAGCCGCCCTACCAGACTTTCACTTGACGACTCCATCTGCGGACTGCCCCGCGCCCCCCGCCCCCGCCACATCTGCGCGTGCGCAACGAGCGACGCGCGGCGCGGGCAGTGCACGACGTACTACCACCGCGGACACTCGTGCCTGAGGATGGATTCCAAAGAATCCGAAACATGTCGCCAAAAGCGACTAAAAATAATAGTGAGTAAAAACCGTACTGATAAATATTTTGAAATATGTCTCACGATAGTTTAAGTGCGAAACCTCATGAGACTCAGCAAGCCTATGCAGAAGTAAAATAAATAATAAATAAATATTATAGGACATTCTTACACAGATTGACTAAGTCCCACGGTAAGTCCGAGGAGGCTTGTGCTATGGGTACTCAGACAACGATATATATAATATAAATAAAAACACTTAACACAACAAAACACTTATAAATACTTAAATACATAAAAAACACCCAAGACTTAGGAACAAATATCTGTGCTCATCACACAAATAAATTCCCTTACCGGGATTCGAACCCGGGACCATCGGCTTCACAGGCAGGGTCACTATCCACTAGGCCAAACCGGTTGTCGAAGTAAGAAACTAAGAAACGCTGCGCTGAGGCGAGACACAGACAAAGGGATCAATATTATGAATAGGTAGATCAGATATTGAATTAAATATAATAAAACGAGCAACCAAACAATTAACTGGATATTTATAAAATTAGAGAAATAATCCAGAATTAAAAACTAATCCAGAATAAAAATGGCAATTCCTGAATCTACCAATGCGTAACTACTACGGGACACGGGACTAAGGGCGGTTACAGACTAGCGTTTTACACGAGCGTACGCGTACGCTCGTAAGCTCGTATAGACCAAATGTAGGAAAATGTAAGTGTAAGTTGTAAGTAAGATCTTTGAATAAACGTTTATTTATTTATTTATTTTATTTATGATAGGTGTCACTTAAGTATATCCAGTACGTATTTCTTAAGCTGTTTTTAGAGTTCCGTACCCAAAGGGTAAAAACAAAAACGGAACCCTATTACTAAGACTCCTCTGTCCGTCTGTCTGTCTGTCACCAGGCTGTATCTCATGAACCGTGATAGCTAGACAGTTGAAATTTTCACTGATGTATTTCTGTTGCCGCTATAACAACAAATACTAAAAAGTACGGAACCCTCGGTGGGCGAGTCCGACTCGCACTTGGCCGGTTTTTTTTTAATTGAGATTTGTCGGGCTGGTGTCTTATACCATAGACAGCTCCGTAATGCTCCATCCCATGGTAGTGATCTGTGAAGCTGGTTCCGGCGTGATATCGCAGGTACGGAAGCGTACCTCGCCTTAACATCGTATTACTAGCCTTTATGGATGTATAAGTTATTTAATATTAAGAGAGTGTATAAGGGAGAGGTAGAAACGGGAGTTGGAAGAGGCAGACCTCGGCGGACTTTCTCTGATCAGATCCGGGAAATGCCAGGTCAAGAGCACCCTAAACCGGCGAGCGTGTTTGAGGAATGAGGAAGTGAAAGAGGTGCGCCAGGATCGTAGCAAGTGGAAATCCGTGGTCTCTGCCTACCCCTCCGGGAAATAGGCGTGATTATATGTATGTATGTATGTATTAGAATTTACTCAACGCTCACTACAGGAAAATATAACCTAATACTGATTTAAACTTTCACGATTTTTACTAATTATTATTCACAACGACGAAACTTAATCGCGTAAAATAACACGCGTAGAGTTGTGCCGTTCCCGGTAACATTCCCCATTTTGTATGGTGAAATTTCTCGCTCGGTAACATTCCCCATTTTGTATGGAATGGCACAACTCTAAACACGCGTGACATCCCTAGTGCGCAAAACGTTCAAGTTAATAAACAAGACTAAGTGCGAAAAACTCGCGCGCTTAGAAGATGTTGATGTCAATTGTCAACTTTAGCCAGCAGTAAGCCGCGACCGGGCTTCCGGTTCGAGCGCCATCTTGATAGTTAGCATCGTGATTAATTACTTTGTTTTTTGCTCATTAATATTGTTTAAAGTGTAATATCGATAGCTTATTATACAGTAAACTAATGTGGTAGTGTGCAGTGAATGGAGAATTAATTTTGAAGCGCGTTTAACCATCATCTTGGAGTCAACGGCCGGTAGTCCACGTGCTTCTTGTAAAGTCTAGCTATCGATTTACAAGAGCTAACAAATCACCGTACACTGTCTTGTACAACCGTACAATTTTTGTCGTTTTATAAACCTCTTAATACCTTGATACTGGCGAAATAGTCCCACTGGGCTGAAGCCATAATTTTAAAAGAAGAAGAAGCCGCGACCACGACCAGTGAACGTGTGTCGAAACGGTAAAGGTAACGAAATAAATTCGCTTTTGACCCGGTCTTATTTATGTTTTAAATCACATTTAGAAACGGGTCTATCGCGAATTTATTTTGTTACATTTATTTACCGACGTTTCGACACAGGTTTCACTGGTCGTGGTCGCGGCTAACTGACGTCCCAGCAAAATGTCAAAACAGAGATTTGTGTGACTACCCCACGAAAAGTGCATTTAAAGTTTTTAAATGTGATTTAATATGTGTCCAAACCGCGAAAGTTTTAAATGTTATATTATTTATGTTTGTTGTTTTTGCTTGATTTTTGCTTTTATTAATGTTTTTATTTATATTTTCTAACTTATTTATAAATAGGTAAGTAAAATTAGCCTTTTCCGCCTTATTAAATCCCGGCTGGTTACAATGTCAAAGTATTTAATATTAAGACTTGCGACTTTCAATCCGGAGGTCGCGGGTTCAAACCCCGGCTCGTACAATGAGTTTTTCGGAACTTATGTACGAAATATCATTTGATATTTACCAGTTTGCTTTTCGGTCAAGGAAAACATAGTGAGGAAACCGGACTAATACCAACAAGGCCTAGTTTCCCCTCTGGGTTGGAAGGTCAGATGGCAGTCGCTTTCGTAAAAACTAGTGCCTACGTCAATTCTTGGGATTGGTTGACAAAGCGGACCCCAGGCTCCCATGAGTCGTGGCAAAAAAATGCCGGGATAACGCGAGGAAGAAGAAGAGAAAATACAAAACGGCAACACTCAATCTGTGACTGACACAAAACACTTGAAAATCACAACGACCTTCATTTCCCTTATACCTGTCTACTCCAATATCCGCATTGACACGGGACGAGGGTCGGTAGGGGGATGAAACTGGGGAGGGGGGTCAATGACAGCTGTCAAACGCGGATTAATGGGCGCGGAGAATGGACGGTGGTCTGGCCACGGACTAAGTATTATGGATGGTATAGAAAGGATGCCTATCTCTTATGGCAGAATTGTTGCAAAAGTGACCGCTTTCAGATTTAAATAATCTCTTCCTAATCTAATCTCTCCGGTGGCGCTAGTTAGGCTCTGGGACATGAGTATAACATGAACCATATAAGGCAACAAATAACCCGACCAAATTACGTAGGTTGTTTTTGGTAGTATTTCGGTGTATGGTGGCGCCGCCTAATTACTGTTTTTTGATGGACACTTTTCGTACATAGAGATTTGGCTCCTTTATATAGTCTCCATGCTAAGTATATTGAAATAGACGCAGCAAATAAATGTACACACAGCTGAAAAATGCACACTCACTTTATGAATACTTAATTCATATGACTTTGGCTACCGGTCTGGCTTAGTGGGTATACCTATAGTGACCCTGCCTATGAAGCCGATGGTCCTGGGTTCGAACTTCGAATCCCGGTAAGTAGATGAACACAGATATTTGTTCCTGAGTCATGGGTGTTTTCTATTTTTATAAGTATGTATTTATCTATATATGTATATGTATATCGTCGCCTAGTAATAGTGCAAGCTTTAGTTTGAGGCTGGGTCGTCTTATGTAACATTGTCCCCAAATATTTATTTATTTATATGTCAAATGCATAGCGGCTAGAACCTACCGCATCCATCGTTTAAATTCCTATCGCATCGTAAATTAATGTATGACTACGAGTCTACGAGCACGGAAAGTGATATATCGCCGCTATACTTACTCAGCCTCGTATCTGCAACACTCATTTGATGACAAAAACACCCGTATTCCGAATGAAAGAAAAGCGACATTTCTATCAAATGATTGTTGTAGATATGAGGTTAAGTATAGCGACGATATTTGAATCAGAATCAGAATCAAAATCAAATGTTTTATTCGTGATAAACTTAAAACTAAAGGGGCCCACTGACTATCAGTCCGGCGGACGATATAGGCCTGTCAGTTGTTCGGAACTGTCAAATTTTTGTTCTAAAGGGGCCCACTGACTATCAGTCCGCCGGACGCTATCGGCCTCTCAGTTGTTCGGAACTGTCAAATTTTTGTTCTAACTGACAGGCCGATATCGTCCGACGGACTGATAGTCAGTGGGCCCCTTAACTGACACGCCAATATCGTCCGGCGGACTGACAGTCAGGAATTTGTAAAATAGGTAGGTGTTGAAGTTTACCACGAAATGGTCTCGTTTCAGCATAATGCTGACCCGAAAGTCAGCTGCTTAATATCTATAGCACATTGCACGGCGTACTGGATACTACCCGCATAACTGCGAAATGCATCTAACGTTAGCATAGTGCTATAACTATAAAGCTCTATAAAGGCCACGGATACGGATCGGATGAGCTAGTTTTAATTTAATTGATCCAGATGATGAAGCGGTTCTGAGCGGGTGAAAATAGCAATACTCGTGGTTATTCAGTTGTAAGGGGCAGATAAAAGGGGCTGTTAGTGGGTAGGGCCAAGTTCTCCCCTCTCGCTGAGAGGGGACAGGAGCGGCGAGTACCACACCCCCCCCATCAATGGCCTTCCCGCAGCCGGGGGACGGTGCGTAAAAGCATTTCCCACTCCGAAAAAAAAGGGGGCAGATAAATAATAAATCAATTAATCGTGGCTCGTGGCCATTGCTAAAAGTAAAAATTAACAAATGGACGTGTCGTTCACGAGTGAGTGATTTTAATGAACTATATCTTTTGATTGAACTCAGCACTCACTTCAACTCACTGATGATATAACTCGCTCAGTCATCTATCTCAGTGTTCCTTGCTCGCTCTTTCCCACTCATGATTCGAATGAGCCGGCCGTTCGCGACGAACGAGTGAGACGATGTGAATAGGTTTCGGCAGAATTCGGAGGGTGTCGGGAAAACATGGCGGGATCGTATCCCGTGATTCGCCATCTTGGTCGCACTTATAGCTGTGTGATTAATTGACATCTCTCTCTACTCACTCGTGAACAATATGAGTGAGCGAAATGAGTGATATATGTCTCCGCGAGCGAAAGATATGAAGCACGACTTTCACTTCATTACGCATGGACCAATCAGCGTAAGCCAAGGGCCTGACACTCTTTGATAGAGAAAGATAGTCTTATTGCGACTCCTATAAGAGGAAAGAGAAAATAGTGCCACGCTTTGTCCTTATCACCGACCGGGTTTTTTTCATGGTCGGGTTATGGCAGCATAGGTAGGAGGCGATGGCGAAATACCAAAATTTATAAGAGTGAAAGAGAAAAAGGATTATGCTGCCATACATGAACCTGTCAATACATGATGTCTTTCTCTTACCCCTGGTCGCTCGGTTTCATGTCTATAACTACTATACTATGTCTATGGCGAATGCCATTTTTAAGGTCGTATCATAATAAGATCAAAACCGTAGCAAGTTTTCAAATCTAAATCAGGCTCTAGATGTCCTGTCGATGTCGGTAACAACACAATGTCCAATTAGCGGCGGCCATCTTGTCCGCCATCTTGGAAACGTGGACACTACGATAATTGGGCTACAAGGTTTCTAACTAAAACTAAACGGAGAATAAAATGTTTTTCCTTCGTGTAGTTTGAGAGAACATAACATGTCAATTAAGGACGTTTTAGTAGTAAATGGTGAAAATAAATAATATAGACTAAGTCCTGTATCTAATTCGGTGAGTGTCATTTATTTTTCACCAAACCAGCACGTAACTCTCCTTATTCTTCAAATCTCTATCCTTTTTGGCGTCCAAATGTTTTTTGTCTGCATGCCTTTATTTTTTATGTACTATTGTGGCATCAAATAAATGTACTTTTTTTTTCTTTCTTTCTTTCAAATACTAATGCAAAAGTTGTATTTGATCCACAAGAGTAGCAAAGTAATCTGATGCAAATTTTGAATTGTTTGGCTGGTGGAACTATAAATCACTAATCGAACTTAAACTATCGTGAGACATATTTCAAAATATTTAGATCAGTACGGGCAGTGTACGACGTACAACCGCCACGGACACTCGTGCCTGAGGAAGGATTTCCAAAGAATCCGAAACATGTCGCCAAAAGCGACTAAAAATAATAGTGAGTGAAACCGTACTAAATATTTTTATAAATCACTACATAGTATAAAACAAAGTCGCTTCCTGCTGTCTGGATGGATGTCTGCCCGTATGTATGTATGTATGCCCTGTGTGTATGCTTAGATCTTTAAAACTACGCAACTGATTTCGATGCGGTTTTTTTTATTAGATTTTTTTATAGAGTGATTCAAGAGGAAGGTTTATATGTGTAATACATCAGCATTGCACCCGTGCGAAGCCGGGGCGGGTCGCTAGTATTTAATAAAGTTAATTTAGATTTGATTTGTATTGTTTTAGTTTGTAGGTACCTATTTTCCTCGTGTTGGTGTGGTGAAAAATGTTGTGTTTCACTCGGGAGCAAAGTTTGTTTAACCCTCGCAACGCTCAAGAATCTACGTTTCGAACCACTGGCTAAGCTCGTTAAATTTTGGAATATTTCGCTTGCTCGGGTAGGTATCAATTATCACGAGGGGTTAAACAAAAACTGTTTGCCCTTGTAAATCAAATAACTATTGTTGTATTAAATATATTAAACCGTGTCACTCACGTTTATAAAGTCGATGATTGCTCGACATGTTTCGCTCCATGACGAGTAGCATTTTCAATGAGCGCTCGCGTTGGTGGCCCGACGCAGACTGTGGGCTGCAGCCCTCCGCGATTACTCGGTGCGGGCGACGGCGGTAGGGGAGAAGAGAAACTACCCTCGTTTTCGTTATTGACCGAACCATGTCGAGCAATCATCGACTTTATAAACGTGAGTTACCCGGTTTAATATATTTAATTTGTCAGTGCCTCACGGAAGTTTTTTTACACTTGTTTTGAAGAGAAAATTGAATTCGTTTTTCTTTGATTTTCTCTTTCTCAAAGGCATGTAGGAAAAATATCAAACGATATTCCTAAAGTACAGGGTATTAGTAATAAAAAATATTCAACTTTAGCAGAGTAAACATCTCAAATTTTCCAAATAAGAGCTCACAATTCAGTGCTTCACGCGGTTTTTCGTAAACGGCCATCAGAAAAAAAAACATAACTGATTTAATTAGTCCTTTTTCTAATATTAAAAACGATATTCCTAAAGATAAGAAGATGCTCTTACTGGGACAAGTACTCTTTGTTTCTAATAATGAGCGTAAAGTGCTGAATTTCGTCCAGGAATATCATCAATTTTACATTATTTCCACTTTTCTTGTAAGAGTGCTCTTAACTATTGTTGTGTTCAGGCTTTAAAGTGATACAGAAATCAAATTGGTTTACAATTGGAACGCCCTGCCCGAGTCTGTTTCCGCATGAGTACAATCTGGGGCTCTTCAAGGCAAGAGTTAATAGGTATATCCATGGGGTCCCAGCGCGAACAAGTTGTTTGCAGAAATCGCGAAGCGTCTGGTTGACGTAATTGGTGACCGAAGAGCTGGCGGCTTCCTCGCACAACGTATCAGCATTGCGATACAGCGAGGAAATGCCGCCAGCATCCTTGGTACAATGTCTCAAGGGCCTATTTTAGATTTAAGCTAGTTATTAATTTCGTTTACGTAGTACCACTGTATAATATCTTGTATGTAAATATAGGTATCTCATAGTTAAGCGTGTTTCACCGTAGAGCGCATCATCACTTACCATCAGGTGGGATCTCGGTCAAACGCCTGCCTATACATCATAAAAAAAACCGGGTAAGTGCGAGTCGGACTCGCGCACGAAGGGTTCCGTACCATTACGCAAAAAACAGCAAAAAATCACGTTTGTTGTATGGGAGCCCCACTTAAATATTTATTTTATTCTGTTTTTTGTATTTGTTGTTATAGCAGCAACAGAAATACATCGTCTGTGAAAACTTCAACTGTCTAGCTATCACGGTTCGTGAGATACAGCCTGGTGACAGACAGACGGACAGACGGACAGCGGAGTCTTTAAAAAAAAAGCTTTTATTTCAGGCATTTACCCATATTGCGTACAAAATTAAATACTATAGGTACTTATGAAATAATTGACACTGTAAAGGGGTGCCAGCCATGTTAAAAATAAGTCTAAATCTAGTTTTTTTTTTTTTTTTAGTAACAGGGTCCCGTTTTTATCCTTTGGGTTACGGAACCCTAAAAACAAGCTCGAAAAACATTGCTCCTTTCCGTAAGTCGGTTAATCCATGCACACTAAAGGAGGCAACTAGCAACCTGAAGACTTTGCTAGGCTTCGTGGAGGAGCTGGGGTGGTTAGAGTAGCGCTACCTCGTTTCACGCAAAATAGGCACATTGTCGATTTGCGGAAAATGCCCAGCATAACTAACTAACTAACTAAAGTCGGTTCATAAATAAGGTAGACCCACGCACGTTTACACGCCATTTCCTTCCGACTGACAATTGCCGAAGTTTCAAACAAAATAACTTTTTACGTCTTTTCTAAACGGTGAGACTTTCAACTTATAGGCATTTAGTCCATTGACCATTATAGTTTGAGATCCGTTCCCTCATAGTTCGTTAGTGCTAAATAAAACTGGTCGGATTGAGGCTTGGTAGGTGAGGGTAATACAGGCTGTGTAATATTTAGGGATACTTTAGGGATATGCAGATTCTACGGCCAGCGTCACGCGTGTCGTCTAACAATAATGTTACTGGAATATATGGGTGCGACGCAAAAAGGAAAGTTTTTCGCGTTTTTGTTACTGTTGCGTGGTTAGTAAGAATATAAAGGTTTTTCATAGTTTTACCGGTTTACAATTTTTTTGCGTTTCAGGAATGAAATAAGTGCCTTAGGCCTTAAGTGACTTTACAATGAGTCGTTATTTAACTAGGTAAATTTTTTTTGTGAAGGATTTAAATTAAAAATACACAAGATATTATTATTGTTGGGGTGTTGTGGGCCTGTGAGTGTCACGTCGACCAAGCAGTGATCTATTGTGACGGCCCTTTAAAGTTCGTTACTAATGCCCGTTGAGTCCAGAAAATTCCAGATTCTTTGGGCCGTAATGTTCTGTACCTCATAGGGTTGCAGTATGTGCCGCCCTAAGTGGATACTTCTTTTTGACATTAGTGGTCCACAGGAACAGAGAATGTGCATTGCAGTCTCCTCTGACTCCTGGCAGAACCTGCATGTCGCATCCTGTTTCTTCCCAATTCGGAACATGTGTTTGTTCAACTTACAGTGTCCAGTCAATATTCTAGTCACTGCGCAGGTTTACTATCAGGACACAAGATATACTACCGGTGACTAGAGAGCTGGCAGCTTTCTCTCGCAGCGCATTAGTATTGCCATTCAGCGAGATAATGCTGTCAGCATCTTAGGCACAATCAATCAATCAAATATTTATTTGCTATAAGTAAGCACAGTTATAATAAATTACAAAATAATTCAGATAAAACAATGCCGCGGGGGACTTATTTAGATGTATTTTAATTTAGATTAGTTTTTAATTTTATTATAAGTAGTTTTATATATACATATTTGTAACTTAAATGTTTTTAGATATCTTATATTAAAAAAACTCATGGAAAACTGACATTGTTGGCAATATTTTTATTCATGTATGTTGCTCGCAGAAATACGCTATAGGTACACTCGTTTTTAGGGTTCCGTACCCAAAGAGTAAAAACGGGACCCTATTACTAAGACCCCACTGTCCGTCTGCCTGTCTGTCTGTCTGTTCGTGTGTCTGTCACCAGGCTGTATCTCATGAACCGTGATAGCTTGTTGAAATTTTCAGCTTAAACAGTTGAAATTATCACAGATAATGTATTTATTTCTGTTGCCGCTATAACAACAAATACTAAAAATTACGGAATCCTCGGTGTGCGAGTCCGACTCGCACTTGTCCGGTTTTTAATATTATATTTTTGCAATGAAAAAGGAAAAACTCAACATATAACATCTATAATACCAGTAAGCAAGTGGGACTCGAAATGAACCTATCAAAAACTATGGTAATGACAAATGGCATGGAGCGAACCATAACGGTAGGAAACGAACCATTGACTTATACAAAACAATACATATACTTAGGAAAACAGATAAGTTTTGATAAAGCGAACAACGAGTTAGAAATTGAAAGGAGAGCACAAAAGACCTGGAACAAATACTGGCAGCTAAAAGAAGTATTTAAGAGTAACATGCCCGTCAGCGTGAAGACTAAAGTCATGAATACATGCTTATTACCCTGTCTGACATACGGCTGTCAGACATGGAGATTTACTCAAAAAGCTATGGAAAAAATAAGGACTTGTCAACGCGGAATGGAGCGTAGTATGCTAAACATCAAGAAAATACAAAAAATCAACCATACAAAAATAAGACAACACACAAAGAGCATAGATGCTCTCAGCTATGCCAAAAAACTTAAATGGAGGCGGGCGGGCCATGTAGCACGTACTCAAGACAGGCGCTGGACAGCAAGGGTGACGTCGTGGAAAGGACCTCTAGGAAAAAGAAGAATAGGAAGACCTACTATGAGATGGCAAGATGATATCACCAAAATTACTGGGCCAAATTGGATACAAGTGGCAAAGGACCGAGATACATGGAAGGCTTTGGAGGAGGCCTTCACCTGTGAAAACGGGGTTCTTGAATAATATTATATATATAGAACGCTTAAACAAATATGAAAAAATGTAAAAAAGTTCAAGAAATAAAAGGCTTTTTATTTTTATTTTATATATTAATACCAGTAAGATACATCGTTCAACAAAATAGAAATGCCACAGACTCATATTTATATCTCGAATAATTCACCTGATCCCCGCGCTGCAGTGAGATGACAGAAATGATGGACGACGGAGCGCGTTGAGCGGTTGACCCTCGGACTATGTTGGTACGAATTGAAAATGTGATATAAATTGGATTGGTTACTTACGTACTTGGAAACTCAAAATCCCATACGAAATGAGACTTGACGCAAACGTCATCTTCACGCTATGGAATGAAATTTGGTATCCTGCCCTTTCGCCGAATTTCTTTTAGCCGAATTTCCTTGCCAACCAACATGTCGGCAAAATAAAATAAGATGATCTATTGACTAAATTGAGGCCAAGGTGCGCTTCAGACCAGATGGCGCCACCTAACGAAACTTCGGAGCGGTGCGGCGACAAGCAGTGGGGAGGCATAAAAACCGGTCCACTGCACCCGCGCCGGCATTCTGTTGCGAACCTCTGACGGATCGTTGTGCCTCTATTGATTGACTTAGAATATTCCTAGTAAATCATTGTTGTTGTTAATTATTGAAAGTGATTAATGTGTCATTTGTTTTGATCAATATACCGCATATTAAAAGTGTTCCATTGTTTTACTTACTACTGCTAAAATAGTCGTCTTACACGCCCACATGTCGGATCTTGAGCAACCCAAAGACCCTGACAACGGCCCTAAGCCGACAAACATTTCGCCGATGATTCACTTTGACAACTAACTAATATTGCCAAATTTTTGTATGACAACGTTTCATTTGGCAGAATTATTTTAAAGCAGATTATTATAATGATTCACAACTTTTGGGATACTTATCATTTGTCAAATGTTTCACTAGGCCAAACAACTATTAAACGATTAACGTTTCGTCAGTAACAGTTTCATTTTCATACATGAGGCAACTTTTTACTTAAACTAAATTCATTTGACAGAAACCCAGCTCTTGAACTTTCCTGAAACAAAGGTTTTCATGCGATTTTCACCTATCAATAGGCTTAGGTATATATTTTAGTTTTAGGTTTTGTATAAAAACCGTGCGTAGTCGGGGCGGGTCACTAGTCACTACTATAAAACGAAGTCGCTTCCTGCTGTCTGAATGTCTGTCCCTATGTATGCTTAGATCTTTAAATTTTGATGCGGTTTTTTTTAATAGAGTGATTCAAGAGGAAGGTTTGTATGTATACATCAGCGTTGCCCCCGTGCGAAGCCGAGGCTTCGCTTGTTTAGTATAAATCAATTCACATTCGATTTGAGCGCAATAATGGAGCTGTGGAGCCGATTGAAAGACAATACGGGCAATGGCCCCGAAGAGACAGATACGTCAGTGTCACGGCTTATTGATGACGATATGAGATGGGATTACATTGACTAGCTTTTATAGAATATAAATAGAAATATATTATGTCAAAGGACTGTCTCATTTCAAACATAGAGATAAATAAGTATTAGCACCCAAAAAAAAAACACTATTTCAGATAATAGTCCATATAAAAAATTATGCTATAATATTATTATCTAACAAACTAAGAGTTGCTTACTACAGTCCTGAGCCGTTTTGTGGGATTCCCAGAAGCCTAACGCGGCTCACCCTAAAGACCTACTGTCACTACAAAACCATTCAACTCTGGAGGGAGAAACCAGGGTTGAACCATTCCAAAGCGCTTATCAAGGCCTTCAGCAAAAAGGCGTCTTCGAGCGCCTTGGCGCTGCCTAGGAACCAACTGCGCAACTTGGTCAGGGTGCTTACCGGGCACTGCGGCCTAAATAAGCACATGCACACTATGGGGAAACGTGACATGGGGCGGTGCAGACTCTGTATGGAGGCAGAGGAGACGCCCCTACACATCCTCACAGAGTGCCCCTGCCTAATGCGCACTCGTGACTTGATCCTGGGTGGACATATATTGCGCCCGGAGGAGTTAAAGTCTCTCGAAACCAAAAAGATCCTGCAGCTGTTTGAAGTTGCAGGTTTGGATCGAGAGTTGTAGTAGGTGGCGATCACAATAGATCAGAGATGGTCGCAGTAATACATAGGCTCTGGAGCCTTACATAGCCCCTAGAAAAAGAAGAAGAAGAAGAAGAGTTGCTTCAGTCGCCATATGACTAGTCTTATATTTATTTTAGCCTAAGTCCCAGTTTTTTTTAAACGTCATAGTCCTAGAGGTCTCTTGTTCATTTTTTGCACATAATAAGTATTTGCTGTCAGTCCTGAACAGACTATTTACAACTCTATGGACTGTCAGAATACTCCGCGCGAGCATTCAAGTTTGAAAGCGGGGGGCATCTAAACATTTTGTACCGAAATATGTAGGTCATATCGGTGTTTATTACTATAGTACTTAATGCTGGGACTGAAGGGTGACTTTTATCATGTACAAAATTTGGTACCGCGGAACTTAGGTTATATTAAAGGATGAGTATATATTTTTTTGTTGTTATTTACCGCCAATTTCGTTTGACCAACTATACTTAATTTGGTGTAAAACATAAACTTTCGTGCATCTACTGACAAGCAACGAAAAACAATTTCAACAAAAAAATATTTATTTTCACAACCTTGTGGTTTTATTTATTTATTTATTTATCGTATGGCAATTTTATTTTACACTGTTCATTTATTAACTAGTTTATAATCTAAATCTACATTTGTCCAAGTAGGTGATGGCTGCACTCGTTACGGTTTTAAAATCTTCCACTGGGCCATCGTACTTTTTTTTTTGACAATCCATAATTCCCGCGGGATTAATTTTTGTTGAGATGAATATTACCAAAATGAAATATTGATAGATTTTTCAAAATTAATTAATTAACAAGCAAAAACGTCTGCGTACGATGTTATTAATCTTGTTGTTTTTTGGTTTTGTCTTGTTCTTTTTTTATTTATTTATTGAGAAACAAACAGTCTTAATATAAACATGAGCAACTTGGCTAATAGCTACAAATTGATTTTTTATAGACCTATAGTTTCCTAATTCACATATAGACCTGCTAGCTTATTTAGCTTAGTGTTAGCTTGCTGACTATGGGTTAGGTCTTGGTGGCTCAGTTGGTACCGCGCTGGAGTATCGACCCAGAGGCCGTGAGTTCAAGTCTCACCGAAGGCAGTAATTTTTCCACTTTTAAATTTATTCTAAGATCTTTCGAGCTACAAAAGTAAAAAAAAAAGTAAAAGTAAAAGTAAGAGCGAATCGCCTAGCGTGATACGGACATGTATTGCGGAGGGATGGAAGGCATGTGACGAGAAAGGTATTACGAATGAATGTGTAGGGAAGTATCGGGAGAGGAAAACGAAGGAAAAGGTGGATGGACTGTGTGAGAGATGATATGAAACGCGAGTGAATGATGAGATAAAGGGTGAGAGAGAGGTATAAGGAAAAGACATGCTGCGCCGACGCCAAATGAATGGGATAAGGGCAAGCGAATGATGAACGATGATGATCTTTCGAGCTACAATTGCATCAGCGGTTGCATTGTACGCATGCGCGAGCTATTAAATTGGGCTTTACCTCAGTTACGATTTGGCATGCAAACGGTATCTATTCGTAACTGACCACACGATAAACAACATAGTGTAATAGAAAATGAGTAGGGTATCTGCCCAGGTAGCAAAATGACGTCAAATGACGTCAGCGACGTCATAATGACGGCATTATTACGTCATTATGACGTTGCTGACGTCATTTGACGTCATTTTGCTACCTGGGTGGTAGGTAGATCACATTGTTCATATCAAAGTTGTCGCGTTCAGTACGGATCGAAAACTAATGAGGGCTACAGTTTTTGTGCTCACAAGTTGGCGCCACTGTTGATGTAGGCAAAATTCTATGCTTATTTTTATAAAATCAATACGTTCTAATATACACAAATGTATTTTAACATCTAAATGTGTCATTTTTTCAACCTGTTTAATTTTATATTTTCAACCAAAAGGTACCACATTGTCGGTAGTCGATAAGGTTGATTTCTAATTGAAGCTATATGGAAATAGCGCCTTACTGACAAGCGACAATAAGTACCCTTTTGGTTGAAAATGGCACATATATTAATATATCCATTGTTTACCATGATTAATCAAAGATGGACAAAGATTTACCACAATTATGAATAAGGAGTGAAAATTCCTGATAAAAAAGCTTGAAACTTCTATGCATTTGCCATCTACACTAGCGCGCCTAGCGGCGAAATAAAACGCGGTAGCCCTCATTAGAAGACCTATAAGATATCGATTTTACCCACATATTGTATGTTCAGCGAAAATTTAAGGTTTCTTAGAAATTATCGATTTTGTGTGCTGTGCTTTTAAGGTCCTCAACCATTGTTCTTTGTTTCCCTAGTAGCAATGTGACGTCAGCGACGTCATAATAACGTCATTTATACGTCATAATGACGTAACGGACGTCACAATGACGTATAAATGCTACCTGATTGATCCGTAGTTTACGCCATAGTCAGTATCTTTTAAGGGATGAATGTTATTAATATGAAATATTGACAGAAATCTTTCTATATCTAGAAAGGCATTCCATATTGCACTGCATGACTGAGCTATTAAATTGGGCTTTACCTCAGAGTTACGACTTGGCACCCATCCGTAGCTATTCGTAACTACTATTAACTACACGGTAAACAACATAGTGTCAAAGAAAATGAGTAGGTTATCTAGCTAGCTTTTTAAACGGTGTGTCATGACACACACACAGCAGCATTATAGAGCACACATAATCATAACCATAATCATTTATTGTATAATATTAATATTACATGTCAATTATTTATAAACCGTCTCTCTCTCTCTCTCTCCTTAGCAATTATTATTCCCATCTGATTGTGGGGTCTGCTTTTCTTGTCTTTTCTCTCCACTTCGCACGATCGGACGTGTCGTCTACTGAAACGTCGCAGGCCCTCATGTCTTTTGCTATGGTATCTGCCCATCTCATCTTCGGTCTTCCTCTTCCTCTGGACCCAGCAATGTTCAGATCCATAGCAACATTCCCGATGTAATCAGGAGGTCTTCTTTTCACGTGTCCAAACCATCTCAGTCGACTCTCTTGTAGCTTATCGGCGATATCACGTACTCCGAGGCTACCGCGAACGTGCTCGTTGCGTATCTTATCAAGTCTCGTTACTCCGCACATCCACCGAAGCATCTTCATTTCGGCGACTTGGACGGACCGTGTTGAATAAAAATTTATTATTTAAAAAAAAAAACAATAATAATATTCTCTCATAATTTAAGCCTTCAAACGCCTGCTATAAAACGTGTATTCGATAAGCCAAAATTTTAATTTACTTTTAAAACAAGCTAGAGAAGGAGCCGAGGTGAGCAAGTGGCAACTTATTAAACACAGCAGGACACATAACGTGAGTATATATATATACCTCCCTATGACAGTTTATATTTATGTAGAGCAGGAGTTACGTAAAATGTTTATATTCTTAGTTACATTTTTTGGAAGTATAGCACGATCATTTGTTTAGAAATTTAACATTTAAGTAATAAGAATACGATAAAACATTTAATCGTATTAGTTATATTTTTAATAGTGAAGTTTAAGGTAAATATATATAACTAATAATAATAAATATTATAGGACATTCTTACACAGATTGACTATCCCATGGTAAGCCCAAGGAGGCTTGTGTTATGGGTACTCAGACAACGATAACAATGCTAAAATAAAATAACTAGTTAAATATTACATTGACTTGAGATGTTAATGATGATAGGGATGTTAAAAATATTTTTTTTTTTCATTTTTGAGAATCCCCTCATCGTCAGACAAACATAGTATTAAATTAATTTAATATTGTCTTCGGTTACCGCAATAGTTACTCATGAAATGAAACTATAAAAACGGATTATATCGCGTATATTAAATTTATACTACATCCCGACCTTTCGAACCCTTTACAGCGTTCGTGGTCAACTGGTGACGGGGATGTAGTATAATTCAATATACGCGATATAATCCGTTTTCATAGTATTAAATTAATAAGTATTTGGTATCATTAGGGCCCCGGTTCCCATAACATACCTGTGTACTGTACGGTGAAAACAGACGTATATTTGCAATTACTTCTCAGTAAAGATAATCTACTTGTTTCATTCTACCATGTTTCAGCCATGTGAAGCAAACAGTGTCGGGTCTCTGTCACAACAGACGTAGGAGAGGGGGGGATTATGTCACACCTGAAGAGGAGGGGGGAGTGATTCATGGCACTCACAATGTTGTCCCGGAGATTCTCTAAACTAGCGTGCAAAGGGGAAAATTTGGTGATGTACGGTCAAAATACTCAAAATCAATAAAAGGAGGTAATACGTAATGGTAGGTAACAGCTGTACGTAAACTACAATTTATTGTAATATGTATTTTTAACTTATTTCTGCCTGTCTTTTGTATGTCATATATTAATTTTGTTGTTTTTCTTGTTACCTGTCGTGATTGTTTCACCGGATGGTCTCACCGGAAGATTAGCGCTGGAAGTCGCCAGCAACATACTGCGGTGAGACCATTTCGTGGCACTTTTTCTTTCTATGTTCCTCTGTTTTGTATAATTTTCTATTTTTGTGTTTGTGCTAAAGAATAAATTATTTAGCTAACTTAGCGGTTTCAATCACGTATTTTTACGTTGTTACGTTTTTATATGTGAGTGAAACCGCTAAGTTAGTTAAGTTAATATGTCTCACGATCAGTGGCGTGACAATGAGGGGGGAGGGGGGCAGAGGGGGCAAGTGCCCCGGGCGCCATCCAAGGGGGAGCGCCAAAATGGGCAACAGGCAGCAGCAGGGAAACTTTTGTCAGTCGTCAGGGGGCGCAAATTTGGTGACTGCCCCGGGCGCCATATCCTCTAGCTACGCCCCTGCTCACGATAGTTTAAATTCGAATAAATTATTTCTATTCTATTCTATTCTATTCTATTCTATTCCATTCCATTCCATTCCGTTCCATTCCGTTCCATTCCGTTCCATTCCGTTCTATTCCGTTCTATTCCGTTCTATTCCGTTCTATTCCGTTCTATTCCGTTCTATTCCGTTTTATTCCGTTCTATTCCGTTCTATTCTATTCTATTCTATTAATGTTATGGATCTGACAAGGTTGCGAAAGCGTTGTTGTGGCCTCACCATATAGCCCTGAGCCGGCAAAGAGGGGGTTTAGTGGGGAAATGGGTCTCATTAGCCTATATGGGAGTCCTACATAACCATCCCAGGCCTACCCCGCGCCTGGGTGGTATGCGTGAAATAACGTTCAAAATGTTGTTCCGATAACAAAGTTAAGTCCGGTAATAAGCCCGGTCCAGACTACGCGGCTCGATTTCGCTAATTAGCAAACTGGACTCCACATTCGCGTTCGCGGTTTCGCGCCGCGATTCGCGCACGAGTGTGGAGGGGGCCATTATTAACGATGCTCCGATATAAATACAATGCCGCGCGACGCTGTGCGGCGTAAGCGCCATCGACAATAAGGTCCCTTTTCATAGAAAATGCCCCAATTAAGAGGTCAAACTATTTACATTTTCGTATAGACTAATATACTGTGTTAGTTAAGATTTACTGAGCGTATAAATTTGAAGAGAAAGAGACAGAGAGATTTAAATAGTGCGTGTAAGTGAGATGCAAGAGTGGTATTAAAATTAGATGTTCTAAAGTACCGTCTAATTTCACGTTTAAGTAGATTTATTGCGTTATACGTTGAAGGCGTATTCTAATTTTCTAAATATTATACTAAAAGTTAATTTCCTGGAAAATTTGCGCGAGTCACATATTGTTTTGTTATGATGGTAGTGTAAAGGGGCCCACTGACTATCAGTCCGCCGGACGATATCGGCCTGTCAGTTGTTCGGAACTGTAATTTTTTTGTTGAACTGACAAGACAGGAACTGACAGGCCGATATCGTCCGACGGACTGATAGTCAACGGGCCCCTTAAGTGCCAATATAATGAGAGCGCTAGTGGCCTAGCGGTAAGAGCGTGCGACTTTCAATCCGGAGGTCGCGGGTTCAAACCCCGGCTCGTACCAATGAGTTTTTCGGAACTTATGTACGAAATATCATTTGATATTTACCAGTCGCTTTTCGGTGAAGGAAAACATCGTGAGGAAACCGGACTAATCCTAATAAGGCCTAGTTTACCCTCTGGGTTGGAAGGTTCGTTGACAGTAGCTTTCGTTAAAACTAGTGCCTACGCCAATTCTCGGGATTAGTTGTTAAGCGGACCCCAGGCTCCCATGAGCCGTGGCAAAAAGTGTCAATATAATACTCGTATCTAGTGCTAAAAAAACCGGCCAAGTGCGAGTCGGACTCGCGCACGAAGGGTTCCGTACCATTACGCAAAAAACGGCAAAAAAATCACGTTTGTTGTATGGGACTGTTGTACTTTAAATATTGATTTTATTCTGTTTTTAACCGACTTCAATTTCATAGAAGGAGGAGGTTCTGTATTCGGTTGTGGCTATATTTTTTTTTTTTTTTTTTTTTTTATGTATGTTCACCGATTATTCCGAGACCCGTGGTCCGATTTGAGTAATTCTTTTTTTGTTCGAAAGGAGCTACTTCCAAGTTGGTCCCATATTAATCTGGTGCTGTTCTGATGATGGGATCCATGAGGAATTGAGGGAACTCCTCAATTTTTAAAGGCTCATGTATGGTGATTTGGTCGTTTTCTTAAGCAACTTGATCATTTTTTCTAGAAAACCACCAATTTGATGAAGTGGAGCTGATGATGATGATTGTTTTGATGATAATGATTTTAGCGATTACTCCGGCACCCATGATCCGATTTGAGTTATACTTTTTCTGTTTGAAAGAAGTTACCTCTCCAAGGTGTTTTCGTAATATTTTTGGTTTTGATCTGATGATGGAATCCGTGAGGAATTGAGGGAACTCCTCAATTTTTAAAGGCACGTGTATGGTAATTTCGGTGTTTTCTAAAGTAACTCAAGCATTTCCTCACCAATACCACCAATTTGATGTAGTGCAACTGTAGCCTAACCACGAGTTTGGCACTAAATATTCTTCGTAACTTACTTTGTACACTAATACGCCAGTACAAGCGACATGCATAAACAGTAAGTTACGCACACGATAGCGAATATATCAATGTCAAACTCGTGGTAAGGCTACTGATAACTTCCCTCGTATGTGTATTATGATTTTTGATGTAGGTAGTGTTGGAAACAACCAAAGAGACTGAGAGGTGAAGGTAGAGGGTAATAGTGTTTGGGGGGTTTGAGGTTGGGGGTTGAGGGGAGGTGAGTTGATGGGTCGGAGACTGAGGGGTTGGGAGTTAAGGGATTGGGAGTTAGGGTTAGGAGTTAAGGGGTCTGGGGTTAGGGGTCGGGGAATGGCGGTTGAAGGGTTGGTGGTTTAGGGTCGAGGGGTTCAGTGATCAGGGGTTGATGTGCTGTGAGGTTGAGTGATCGGGGGGTTTGAGGGATTGGGTCAGTGGCGGGGCGGAGAATGGATTTACTGACAGGAATGATTTCCCAGACGGACTCGACGAAAATTCTGATTATTTAATAAAGTTTACGAATTTACAGATAAACATGATTATACTTTTCATTCATGCGTCACGCTCTTAACAATGTCTTAAAACTAGAAATGGAAAAATAAAAACTTTTATAAAAAAAAGATAAACCGACTTCAAAAAGGATGAAAAAAAATATTATCCTTTTTAGGGTTCCGTGTTTAAGTATATGCGTTACCAACTGATATGTTTGAAGTCGGTGCCAAGCCAAGTACTCCAAGTAGTAACAATACCAGTCAAAAATAATCAACTTTATGTCTATAAATCCCATTACAACTGTACAAATGTTATAAACGTGAAAGCTTTTATGTCTGCCTCTTTGCTACCTTTTCATGGCTAAACAACTGAACCGCTTTAGCTGAAATTTTGCATGAAGGTTCCTTGAATTGTTTTATATTTTGAAATGTAGTCCTCTGGATAAGCGACAGAAAATAACTCAGTCCCAATCCCACACTTGCGTGCTATGACTGTTTAAGAATTAGTAAGAAATGCTCTTTAAAAAAATACGACGACAAAACGTATTAGATTTACACTAACGTGCCGACAAGCATGGTACGAACTGCGCCAAGAAGGTTCAACCGTGTGTTCTGTTCTGAGGTGTACAGGAAGTTCGTTTATTGTCGTCGTGTAACGCCGCGTCTTACATAGGCGAACACTCGCGAACACGAAGCGAAGCGACGCGGCACGGCGCGGCCGGCCCAATTCGTTCGCGTTCGCAACGAGATCGCCCACGTAGGACACTTCTATATAGGTATCAAAGGATTATTTAAGGCGCCGTGCCGCGCCGCTTCGCATTCGCGTGTTGTTCGCCTACGTAGTACGCTGCATTAGGTAATCCAACGTACATACTTATATAGCCGCATCTTTATCGAATTGCACCAAAATCCCTATGAATATATGGTTTAAAATTTGGCTTGGCACCGACTTCAAACATATCAGTTGGTAACGCATATACTTAAACACGGAACCCTAAAAAGGATAATATTTTATTTCATCCTTTTTGAAGTCGGTTTATCTTTTTTTTATAAAAGTTTTTATTAGTATTTGTTGTTATAGCGGCAACAGAAATACATCATCTGTGAAAATTTCAACTGTCTAGCTATCACGGTTCATTAGATACAGCCTGGTGATAGACAGACGGACAGCGGGGTAATACGGTACCGTTTTTCTTTTGGGTACGGAACCCTAATAAAAAGTGACACTGATCTAGAAATAAATTAGACACGAACACGCAATAAAGCGGTCACTCGCTTTACTTTTACCGTGGATGTATCCGAGCGAGAGCCAATATACAATTTGTATCGTATTTTTTTAATCGCAATATGCCGCCTGCTTGGCCGGCTACTATATGAGCTCATAAAAATACCTCGTCGTTAAATCATTGTAGCAATTAATTGCACACACACACACAAGTAATAGACTAAATAGAGGTACAGTCACCATGAGAACGGCGGAACTGTGCCATGTATCGCGTTTAGGGGGCGTTTTATCACGCAATTTTTCGGATTTCGATTTGTTCTTAAAAGCATCCAAAGTAATAATATCTGTGGACTGATCTCATATTTATAGTTGGTATGTTTTGGTTGTCACCCGACGAAACGGTATAAGCCTATTGTCAATAATTGTAAAGTTGCCTGTGCGGATATATTCCTACAAAACATTCACTTACTAAACAAAACAAGTTTTAAATGTTCCCTTACTGGTCACTGGCGGTAAAAGTCTTTTTAAACATGTACTGTTCGATTTGACCACAAGAATCATTCAAAACCAAAGAAAAACTTCACAAAGCCGCGCAAACTTTACGATTCCTTCCTTTAGGCCTGCATACGGCGTCGAGATCGTAAATTGTAATTTTCGAGTAGCCAGAACATATTTTTCTTACAAAACCTAAGTAAACAAAGTAACTTCCCTAGGTTCATCATCTACACGGCTACCACCAGTTTGGAACTGACATATTCACTAGCGTATGCGTAACTTGCTTTCTATGAATCTCGCTCGTATTCGCATATTAGTGCGAGCGAAATGTACAGAAAGTAAGTTACGCAGACGTTAGAGAATATGTCATATTGACACTGGTAAGGCAGTCGTGGTAAGTTTACCTGTGCTAGAGCCACAAGCCGAACTTTTACTGATCGATTTGACCGCAGTAACGAATCGAAGCAAAATAACAACTTCACAACGCCGCGCGACCTTTACGAGTTGTACCGACTGCCTTTAGGTTTGAAAACGCGCCCGGATCGTAAATTATTCACTGCGGTTGAACTTTTCTTTATCGCCGACGAAAACTATAAATCGGAGAGGCTGTAAACGTCGCAAATATTTGCGGGCGTTGTTTGTTCAATACTACGGGCTCTTAATAAAGTCCATATGAGGGATGTTTGTGTCGCATAGCTATGAGTAATCTACCAGATAACCTTAGAGTAGTGAAGAAAAGGAAAAAAAAATCTGGTCATTGTGTATAGTTGACTGTTGATGAAAAAATAAAAAGGCAAATAAACAACCAGAGTCAAAAACACGAATATTAAATAATGTCAACATAAATTAATTTATAACAAGCAGAAACGTCTGCGATCGATGCTATTAAGCTTAGAATAAATTTAAAAGTGGAAAAATTACTGCCTTGGGTCAGTTGGCAGAGCGCTGGAGTATCGATCCAGAGGCCGTGAGTTCAAGTCTCACCCAAGGCAGTAATTTTTCCACTTTTAAATTTATTCTAAGCTTATGTCAACATACACTACGTTATATAAATAAATATATAAAAATGCTGAGAGGATTTTAATTTAATGAAATGGAACAAAATGAATCCTTATCCGCGAAGTGTCATCAAACAAACAGCCAATCTAACAAATGAGCTCTCGTGTCATTCGTCTCCGCATCATTCGTGCCATTGCAGACGAATGAACTAACACTAACATAGAAGAATCAAACGAAAGCATAGTGGAATAATTTATGAGTAGGGTATCATGAAACTAACTAATCAAACAGACGAGCTCGACCGTCATTAGTAGTCCGCAATCCGGCGCGCTATTAACTTGATCTATAGTATAGTATATATACCTTAATTTAAATCATAATAATTGTAACAAAATCGATTCATTGTCCTCGGTTACCGCGATAGTTACTCGGGAAATAAAACGATGAAAACGCATTATATCGCGCATATTGAATTTACAACCACTAACTAGTACAACCAGCCTTAAACTTTATAGTTTATTATGGTTCATTATTTTTGTATGTGGGTAGTTTTGCACATTGTAGCTTTTCCTCAGTTACCCGTTGACCACGAACGCTGTAAATGATTCGAAACGTCGGGATGTTACAAATTCAATATACGCGATATAAGTAATCCGTTTTCGTAGTTTTATTTCAAAATCGAAATAATATGTTTGAGTAATGCTTTGAATATTCATTCGTAGAATTCATTAATCATGTGTCCATGAAATTTTGCAGTTTGTTGTACAAAATGAAGATATATATATGCTTGGCATTAAGGTGGTTAAGAGTCCGCAGCAAGCTCGGTTCTCCATACAAACGTAGTTCCGCTCTCATTTTAAAACGACTAGCTAGATTGCTCTGAAACTTTGTACTTACAAAGTATATCTATGTCTGTAATTAGTTTATGTCGCTTCAGATATCATAGTTAAAAAATACAGTGAATTTAAGTTTTTCATACAAAACTTGTTTTAGCTCTATTTCCTTTTCGCTGGAGCTATATAAACTAATTACAGACATAGATATACCTCATTTCATTGTATGTGCAGTTTCATTACAATTCAACACGTAGTTTAAAAATGAGTACGAAACTCCGTTTGTATGGGAAGGTAAAAGTCGGCCGAGCTAGCTAGCTACCCTTAACACGCGTAGATAAACATCGCGAAGAGACTACTTTTTTTTACTCTGACCTACATACGTGAGTTAGCAATCATATGAGCCCATATTTCACCGAGAATGAATGACCTAATATTAGAGATCACCGCGTGAACGGAAGAGGCGAGTGAACGAGTGAATATGTTTTACGACTGCTTTAATATTCGTGCCATTAGAGGGAGTGGTGATCGAGAGATTACCTTACAGTAGATAGAGCATTTGTTAATGTAAAACGACTATCGCTCGGCACTGAATTTCTTGCTCGTACATAAATACGTCGAGCAAAAAAATTAATCTAAATTGATATGTACCTAAGGGTAACTAATGAAACGGTAAAATATTCACATTGCAGTATTTTATACATACATACATACATATAAATCACGCCTATTTCCCGGAGGGGTAGGCAGAGATCACGGATTTCCACTTGCTACGATCCTGACATACCTCTTTCGCTTCCTTCACTTTCATAACATTCCTCATACACGCTCGCCGGTTTAGGCTGCTCTTGACCCTGCCTTTCTTCAGGATTTCCCCGATCTGATCAGAGAAAGTCCGCCGAGGTCTGCCCCTTCCAACTCCCGTTTCTACCTCTCCCTTATACACTCTTTGTTGCAGTATTTAATTTCAGAGACTAACGAAATATAAAATACAATTTTTATTGCCAGCCGCTTGACGTGGTTGTCATAGCGGCTGACCGGCTGTGGCTAACCGCGATAAAACCGCGTCAAGCGGCTGGACCGCTCGGCGTCTTGGGTCCATTACCAGAATTTTTGCTTTACTATAAAAATTAATCATCATATTTTATTTTTAATTATTAATAAATTATTCAAACTCAACGCCGGCTCGCCGCACACTGAATCGCCAGTGCGTATAAACAAGATGGCGGCCAGCCGCGAAAATTTCAACCGCCGCGGTTAAAATTTTGTGGCGGTTAAGTGCGTACGATCACAAGCGGTTGCATATTAAACTGAAAAAAACCGGCCAAGTGCGAGTCGGACTCGCGCACCGAGAGTTCCGTACTTTTTAGTATTTGTTGTTATAGCGGCAACGGAACCACAACAGAACTACATCATTTGTGAAAATTTCAACTGTCTAGCTATCACGGTTCATGAGATACAGCCTGGTGACAGACAGACAGACAGACAGACAGACGGACAGACGGACAGACGGACAGACGGACAGACGGACAGACGGACAGACGGACAGACGGACAGACGGATAGACGGACAGACGGACAGACGGACAGACGGACAGACGGACAGACGGACAGACGGACAGTGGAGTCTTAGTAATAGGGTCCCGTTTTTACCCTTTTGGGTACGGAACCCTAAAAAGCGGCTAGCCGCGCGGTTAGCCGCTCCCGCGGTTGGCCCTTAGCAGTTTCAAACTGACATATTCAGTAACGTCTACGTACAGCGCGCTAGAGAATATGTACGTGCCAAACTGGTGGTCGTAGCCAACCATCTAAGTCATAGTCATAGTATAGTAGTTATATACATGAAACCGAGCAACCAGGGGTAAGAGAAAGACATATGTATTGACAGGTTAATGTATGACAGCATAATCCTTTTTCTCTTTCACTTATAAATTTCGGTATTTCGCCATCGCCTACCTATGCTGCCATAACCCGACCATGAAATGTCTGGGACATGTTCTGGGATAGCAGTCAGACTGGACGTCTTCCTTCATTCAATTTCATCTTCTTCTTATAGGTAAGTTAATTCAGGTCCGTTGCAACAAATTTATAACTATAATCTATTACGGTTTCGGCACTGTATTGTCAATATTATATGTAATACTTTTCAATGTCACTTTTCTGTAATGACTGTTTGTGCCAAAATAAAGAGAAAAAAAAAAAAAAAAAATGAAAAAAAAAACCCGGTCGGTGATAAGGACTTGGACATCCGTTATCAACAGTGACCTGAAGAAAGCCCAAGTAAATGACTCGACGACCCAGAACCGACGTGTCTGGCGAACAAGGACGAGGAGAGCCGACCCCAAGTGAAATGGGATAAGGCTATGCAGAGAAGAAGGTGATAAGGACAAAGCATGGCACTATTTTCTCTTTCCTCTTATAGGAATCGCAATAAGAGTATCTTTCTCTATCAAAGAGTGTCAGGCCCTTTAAGTGGTGAAGATGGTAATGTTGTCGCGTAGAGCGAGGCTATGCGCATGCTCTATCTAGTGATGGCTAGTGATCTGCAATCGCGATGCAGCGAGCGTACGAATTTCATCGCGGGAGTACCGCCGTGATCAATGAAATGGTTTTTCAATTAATCCATCCGTTCCCCCGGAGCTATTTGTTGTCCGTGACTTGCAAGAGGTATTAAAGGGTAACTTACGACTGCAAAGTCTGTAACTATCTTTTTAGGGTTCCGTACCCAAAGGGTACCAAGCGTCAAGGGTATCATGCGGTCTAAGAAGCATGACCTAGAAAGGCAGATTATCTTGGGTCAAATGGATGGCAAGCGCGGGCGAGGAAAAGCACCCACGAGATGGTCTGATGGTGTGAAGAGGGTGGTTGGCGGCAACATGCAGTGCATGACCCATATGGCTTATGACCGCACACTATGGAGACGGAGCATACAGGGTCGCGATCCTCAGCAATGAGGGACCGAGGAAGAAGAAGATGACCCAATGGGTAAAAACGGGAGCCTATTACTAAGACTCCGCTGTCCCTCCGTCCATCCGCCCAGTCACCAGGCTGTATGTCATGAACCGTGATAGCTAGATAGTTGAATTTTTCACAGATGATGTATTTCTGTTGCCGCTATAAAAGCAAGTAAGTACTAAAACAGAATATAAATATTTAAGTGGGTCTTCCATACAACAAATGTGATTTTTTTGCCATTTTACGGAACTCTTTGTACGCGAGTCCGACTCGCACTTGGCCGGTTTCGCTTGGTCGCGGTTGGTCGGTTTCTGATTCTGATTCTGAGCGCAAGATGGAGTTTCTGACAGAATTAAAAACTCCATCTTGCGCTCCGAAACTAAAGTGGCCGACGTAGCCCGGACAGCCAAGCTTAAATGGGACTGGACCGGACACATCTTGAAGGAGATGGCGGCACGACCTACGTCAAGAGTCAAGAGTCAAAAGAGTCAAAATATTCTTTATTCAAATAGGCCTAGCAACAAGCACTTTTAAATTGTCAAGTTTTACAAATATTACCTGAATTAAATATCAGAGCAATTTATTGATGCAGTTATTATTGTTCTTAAAAACGTTGAATTATTATATATGTCAAACTTAATAATAAGAATTTCACAAAAGGATAGTCAAACACCAAAATTGTATAAAAAAATACTAGTCTAGAAACTTTCTAGAATAAAAATCTAAATGTCAAAAAAATACGGATTTGCAGTAAAACAACTTCTTCTGCGTTACACGTGTAATTTTAGCAATTATACAAATATTTCGGTTCGGTTCGGTTCGGTTCGGTTCGGTTCGGTTCGGTTCGGTTCGGTTCGGTAATTAGGATCACATTTAACACGGTGTAAAATGATGAATAAAATGACGACAATTTTCTTCAAAATTTATAAAAACACTTTTTCAACAGAATAATTTAACGGATGGTTGTGGATGTCTGTCTTCTGCATAAAAATAGGTATTCATTGAATTATCAATGACATCATTATTAATATAATAATAAATAATTAATTATTTTCACTCACACTTAATCCCACCAAAGATAGATATAACTCCGTAATAGATAGATACAGTCTAAGGAAAAAACGTGCCTCGAAAATCAATCATAATCATAATCATAATCTTTATTGTCTGTGAGAAATGGGTACATTGCACAGTAATTACTAATGTAACAATTTTATGTGGACTCACCAAGACTCTACCTTTACAGGTGTACAAACAAACATTTTCTATGCTACTCTTACATGAATGATGTCAAGCATTAATATTAATACAACCATAAATCATAATCAAAAATCAAAAATCTAAAATCAAGAAAATTTGATTCTCGTTGAGAGGGCGCTACTAGTTTTGGCCTACAGTCGAATAGATGGCGTTGATGGTTTCGTTTGTTATTTAACAATTTTAACGCATATCAGTGAAATAACATGGGTCAAAATCATAAAAATAATTAATGCAAATAAAAAAATATATTTATCTATATTTAAATACATTCTATCGTATTTTTATAAATCTTAATTTTTAGTTTTAAAGTGTGTCGACAGATGGCAGTGAATTTACTGGGGTTACAAAATTTACTATGACAGTACCGCTCTAGTATAAGTTACTCTATGATCCCACGGTGTTTTATCATTCATGTAGTCTTGTGTGGCTTTAGAGAAGTCTAGAAAAGATTGGCCTAATTGAATTAAAGTTCAATATCATTATGACAAACATGTTCCCTCTGTCTTAAAAAGGTTTAGGTTATTGTACTACTCCTGAAGTCCTTCCATGTTGTTACAAGGAATGAATTATTAATGGTTTCATGGCTCAACATCTAAATAAAAAACTTACCGATAGCTATGCGACACATCCCTCATATGGACTTTATTAAGAGCCCGAAGTCTTGAACAAACAACGCCCGCATATATTTGCGACATTTACAGCCTCACCGATTTATAGTTTTCGTCGGCGATAAATAAAAGCCCAACCGCAGTGAATAATTTATGATCCGGGCGCGTTTTTAAACCTTAAGGCAGTCGGTACAACTCGTAAAGGTCGCGAGGCGTTGTGAAGTTGTTATTTTCTCTCCATTCGTTTCTGTAGTCAAATTTCGGTTTAAGTTTAAAATGCCTTGTAGTTCTACCACAGGCAAACAGATGTCGCTCTTTGGGAAGTTACCTTGTTTGGTAGGTATAGGTTTTGTGAATATATTTTGTGGTAATTTTACAAGGTACATAAATACTTATAATAAACCCGTTAGATGTCAATGGATATTTAATTTTTAATTAATTCTGAGTATTCTCAAGGCAATCTTCAAACTAAAACTTGTTTCAAATTATTAGCAACAATAAGTCTTATTCTGTTTCTTCAGTTGAAAATCAAAACGCACTAATAAAAAATAAAAAAAACAAAAATCAACCTTGTTTTACTAGTATGGTATCAGTATGTATATGGTAGTTACTTTTGGACCCAAAATCAGTATTGGCCTCCAACATGATTCACCTGACCATATGATATATTTAAATCATTTAAATCATCAAAAAAGGAGTGTACAGGTTTTTAAAGGGTCGGAAACGCGCATGTAATATCTCTGGTGTTGCAGGCGTCCATAGGCTACGGTGACTGCTTACCATCAGGCGGGTCGTATGCTTGTTTGCCACCGTCGTGGTATATAAAAAAAGACATCGCACAGTGAAAACACAATAAAATAGCAACTTACTCAAGCAGTAAGTTTTTATTCAACAGTTTACCTGCGTACATTTTTAAATATTTTAATTTTTAAAACGGAATTACGTTAATAAAAATACGATCTTCTCAATAACTTGAAGCGTGTTAAGACTTGGTTATCGTCGCTATACTTACTCAACCTCATATCTGCAACAATCATTTGATGGAAATTTCACTTTTCTTTCATTCGGAATACGGGTGTTTTTGTCATCAAATGAGTATTGCAGATACGAGGTTGAGTAAGTATAGCGGCGTTATGTTTTACAGGCACTTCAACTGTTTACAGGTTTTTAATATCCACCGTGTTTTAAAAGCTTCTTTCATAAATATCGTTAAAACGTCCTTCGGTGAAGGAAGCCTGAAGTTTCTAGTTTGAATAATGTACAGAGGAAAGCACCTCTTGAGAGCTCACAGAATCAGCCGATTAAGATTTCACAAATTGTTTCGGTTTTGAACTAGTTTTGATACGACCTTGACGGTCGTCTTGGCGCGCATCTCACGTACTCTTCTTTGTCCAGCCCATTTGCCAGTTCAGCTGGGGTCGGGCCTCCTCGTACGTCGGCGCCAGGACAATCTGTCCTGGGTTGTCTGTGTTGTCAGGTTTTGTGTCCTCATCTCTTTTTCGACATTTGACCACCAGGTTGCTGGTCTTCTGTCTCTTCCGCTGGGGTTGCTTGGGATGTTCATAGCCTTCCTCACTGTGTAATAGCGCGCATCTCACGTACGACTTATAAATATTATAGGGAACATTCTTACACAAATCGACTAAGCTCAAGAAGGCTTGTGTTGTGGGTACTCAGACAACGATATATATAATACTTATACAAATCCATCCATACTAATATTATAAATGCGAAAGTCTGTCTGTCTGTCTGTCTGTGTGTTACAGATTTAGTTGAAATTTGGTATACAGATAGTTTGAGTCCCGGGGAAGGACATAGGATACTTTTTATCCCAGAAGTCACCCCTCAAGGGGGTGAAAAGGGGGTGGAAATTTGTATAGGGAATCAATAACCGCTGACCCGATTTAGATGAAACTTGGTATAGGGATAGTTTGAACTGCGGGAAAGAATATAGAATAATTTTTATCCCCGAAATGTATAGTGTGGACCAATTTGGGGGTGAAAAAAGGATGGATTAAAAAACAGATTTGTTGAAGAATTAAGTTACCCAGATTACTAACTCCACGCAGACGAAGTCGCGGGCAAAAGCTAGTACTTAAATACATTGAAAACATCCATGACTCAGAAAAAAATATCTGTGCTCATCACACAAATAAATGCACTTACCGGGATTCGAACCCAGGACCATCGGCTTCACAGGCGGTGACTACCCACAGTCGAGATTTTTACTTACAGTGACCCCACACTAGCGTCACAGGGTGGACACGCTATACATCAAAAATCACTTGCGTTTCTATGTGTGAAGGGCACGTCTGTACACGCGTCGTGCGTCATAGTGTGAGTAAGTTGTTTAAAAATAATACTGAGCGGCCGGCAAACGGCCGTCAATCTGCTAGTCGGGGCGGGGCGGTTCGTGGCCGTTCTGTATGATAATACTATTACTTATTCTGTGCTAGCGTCTTCCGAGCGCCGGCGCCTAGTCAACTATGGCTGCTGCTCGACGCAACGTTGGCGCAACTGCGCAGCAACGCAATATTCCATAGCGCTGACTAGACGCCGGCGCTTAAAAGGCGCTGGTGTGGAGTGGCCTTTAATTTCGCATGCACCAATCAGCGTGAGCAATCATCAAGGTCGTATCAAAGTCAAAGTCAAGTCAAAGTCAAAGTCAAAGTCGAAATATTCTTTATTCAAATAGGCCTAGCAACAAGCACTTAAATTGTCAAGTTTTACAAATATTACCTTAATCTAAATATCAGATCAATTTATTGATGCAGTTATTATTGTTCTTAAAAACATTGAATTATTATAGATATGTCAAGCTTAATAATAAGAATTTCACAAAAGGATCGTCAAAATAAGATCAGATTTGTAACGAATTTTTAAATCTGAATCGGTTTCCAGAGAAAAGCACAATTTCTCGAGAAAGCTCTTGAATTCCGTAGCATCTTTGTCACTCCCACTTGCTTTAATAAACTTCAAAAATGTTGACGTCTGGCTGCTTCATTTGAATGTAAGGTTTAAAGTTAAATCTTTGTAAATGAAACCAGTGAAATATAATATCTTTAGACATTTAATTGTCTTTACGTAGAAGATAAATAATTGTGTAAATTAATTAACTTTTAAGTAATATTATGAAATAAAACTATGAAAACGGATTATATCGCGTATATTGAATTTATAATAAGTTTGTTGCCGGTCCCATATTGGGATACCCTCCTACAATTTAGGAGGGAATTAAATCTTCTCGGGTCCGTGGTGTAGGGTTGGAGCCGGCGTAGTTTTTATCGCGTATATATATATCTTTACTTGAAAATAATTGTAGTGTATAACTAGCCTTATGAACCGATTTTGCATGTACAACCAGCCTTAAAGTTTATAGTCTATGATTGTTCATAATTTTAGTATGTGGGTATTTTTGCACTTTGTAATTTTTCCTCAGTCACCCGTTGACCACGAACGCTGTAAAGGGTTCGAAACGTCGGGATGTATTATAAATTCAATATACGCGATATAATCCGTTTTCATAGTTTTATTTCATTTTTAAGTAATATTATTAATTTATTATGTTTAAATATAGGTAGTTCGCAAAATGAGATGAATTAGTAAAATAATAGGTACCTATATATTAGGTAATAATTATGAGAGAAAATTATAAACTTAAATAGATTAAACTAACTTTCCCTGTTTAGCTCAATGATTGACTGGTAGAGAATGCCTCAAGGCGTTAAGTCCGTTATTAGTAACCTTTTTGTGTAAATTTGTGCAGCAGTTTAATTTTATTTTTAAGTTTTTTTAATATTAAAAATAATAATAAATAAATAAATATATTAAAGAAAAAACACCTTCACTTTTTCTTTATATATCACATCTATTTCAGTTTATTATTTATCTATAGTAGTGTGACTACTTAACAAAAACAAATCAAAAATATTTGATAAAATAATTTGATTTGTTCCCAAAGTTATGAGAGAAAATATTTAAAAAAACCTTTCGGCTTGTTGATCGCCATTTTGATGCAATTATATTTACCTGAAACAAATAAATAATATTTTAATTTATTTAAGTAATCTTTCAATACTTTCATACTACCAAATAGGATATAATATTATAGAGCGGTACTGTCATAGTAAATTTTGTCACCACAGTAAATTCACTGCCATCTATCGACACACTGAAGATTTATAAAAATACGATAAAATGTATTTAAATATGAATAAATGTTTTTTTTTTTATTTGCATTAATTATTTTTATGATTCTGACCCATGTTCTTTCACTGATATGCGTTAAAATTGTTAAATAACAAACGAAACCGCGCATGATTTTCTTTCGTTCTTTCTCTTTCTTTCTTTGTTTCTTTTTTAGGGTTCCGTACCCAAAGGGTAAAAACGGGATCCTATTACTAAGACTCCGCTGTCCGTCTGTCTGTCTGTCACCAGGCTGTATCTCATGAACCGTGATAGCTAGACAGTTGAAATTTTCACAGATGATGTATTTCTGTTGCCGCTATAACAACAAATACTAAAAACAGAATAATATAAATATTTAAATGGGGCTCCCATACAACAAACGTGATTTTTTGCTGTTTTTTCCGTAATGGTACGGAACCCTTCGTGCGCGACTCCGACTCGCACTTGGCCGGTTTTATTTTCTCTGCAAACGATTGTCGTCTTGGCTAGACCCCCAGCTTACTATAAAAACCGGCCAAGTGCGAGTCGGACTCGCGCACCGAGGGTTCCGTACTTTTTAGTATTTGTTGTTATAGCGGTTCGGTTCTACGATTTTGGCACAAAACTTAGTTTGAAATGGAATAGTTCCAAACTCAAACAGGCTGGTAAAAACCGGAACCGACGGATCTAACCCAATTTGGAATTTCCGGCGCCTAATCTAGTTCCGCAACTGTCCGCAACTGATCGCAACTGGTTAGCAACTGATGGCAATTGTTAGTAACTATTGGAAAACTGGAAACACGTGAGGGAATGTAAAACTAAGTCTGGTTTTGATGATAACCACAGTATAAGTAATTTATTTTTATTTATTGAATAAGGAAACAAATTACAGTTTTTTAGATTATTAGATTACAAGACCCATCGTAGGCAAAACCTTATGGAGGTTTGTGTGCCGATGGGGAGTTCAAGAATAACATAAAGAAAAACAATATTATATCCTATATCTTATCATAAGTATGATTCTTAGTATACATAGCTTGTGTCGTTAGTTTTTAATAAGTGCATTTTAACGACTTTTTTTATATGTTTACCATTTAAATATTTAGCACAAACAACTTCTGGCAGATCATTCAATATTTTAGGTAATATATATGTGTACAGCCTAGTGCCATATATGTTGTTATATTTGGGTATACAAATACAAAATACAAATACAAATAGTTTATTATCATAAAAGTTGTTTACATGTGTATCGATATATCCGTCAGACTCCAAACTAGGCTGAGCCTGTATCTTGGAAGTCTGCGAGAGCGATTGACAATTATGTCCACGTTATTAATGTTATTATACATATCTTAATACTAAAAGTAATTACTACAATACAAGCTAAAGAATACAGAAACTAAACTAAAAGATCTAAACATGATATTCTAGTTTGGGTGTGAGCGTGTGTTTGTGTGGGTGGTGGTGTGTGCATGTTTGCAGGTTTGTATTATGTGGGTAGGTTAAGCCTTCGTTGTTGTTGTTGTTGTTGTTGTTGTTGTTGTTGTTGTTGTTGTTGTTGTCGTAATTTGTTTTGGTTCTGTAGACTTCTTAGTTTTGTACATCTTTTGTGTTCTTTTAGTTTAGTAACATGGTGATATCCTTCTGTTAGTATGGCTAGTTTACACATATTTTGAACTGGGAGTAAATTACAGTATTTGAAAAGTTGGGAATAGTCTGTTTCGTACTTCTTTTTGATATGCTTAGGTACAAGTGTCTTCAATAATCTTATTTGTAAGATATATTTTTTCTATATATGTTTTATAGGTTTTACCATAAGTACTCAGAGCGTAACCGATCACAGAGTCAGCAATAGTACTACCGTACAGAAAGGACACTTCCTATAAACCCTTTCGGCTACTTAGGGTTGTCAAAATTCAAGTCATTTTGTTCGTGCACGCAAAGGGACGTCAAGTTGTGCCAACCCTAACAATTGCTCGGAGCAATGCTGAGCCGAACGGAGCCGAGAAGATTACTTACTAGACTACGCATAATTTTTAGGGATCCGTACCCAAAGGGTAAAAACGCGACTATTAATAAGACTCCGCTGTCCGTCTGTCCGTCTGTCTGTCACCAGGCTGTATCTCACGAACCGTGATAGCTAGACAGTTGAAATTTTCACAGATGATTTATTTCTGTTGCCGCAATAACAACAAATACTAAAAAGTATGGAACCCTCGGTGGGCGAGTCCGACTCGCATTTGGCCGGTTTTATTGATTCCCCATACAAACTTTCTTATTTGAGAGCCAACTTTAACGTCTAGATAAAAAATAATGGCAAATATTCAATTTGAGATGTGGGTTTCAATTTATCGCTTACCAAGCGAAATCCTTATTGTTATTTTTATGTAATATTAATATAACAAAGATGAAAAATGGGGCATTTTCTATGAAAAGGGACCTTATTGTCGATGGCGCTTACGCCGCACAGCTTCGCGCGGCATTGTATTTATATGAGCATCGTTAATAATGGTGTAAGCGCCATCGACAATAAGGTCTCTTTTTATAGAAAATACCACAAATAGGAGCAGAGCTGCCCTGTATTTGACGTTCAATTAGGTACACGTCAAAAGCTTAATCCGGAATTTTTCTACAACAATTTGAAGAATAATAGTTTGAGGTGGTCAAGGCACAATGCTGCCATCTACAGGAGGCTTATCGAAGAAAATAGTGCTAGAAAGATTTTAAGACAAAGGCCGTCTTTAATAAAGTTGTCGATGGCATTGTTGGCTTTTGACGACCGGTCTGGCCTAGTGGGTAGTTACCCTGCCTGTGAAGCCGATGGTCCTGGGTTCGAATCCCGGTAAGGGCATTTATTTGTGTCATGAGCACAGATATTTGTTCCCGAGTCATGGGTGTTTTCTATGTATTTAAGTATTTATATATTATATATATATCGTTGTCTGAGTACCCATAACACAAGCCTCCCTGGGCTTACCGTGGGACTTGGTCAATCTGTGTAAGAATGTCCTATAATATTTATTTATTTATTTATTATTTATTATTGTATAAGCTTTATTTTGCGGTTTGAGATTATTTCCATCCAACTAGA